>NW_025767279.1:0-600000 GCF_003918875.1 Haliotis rubra | reverse complement strand
GCGAATGTGTGGTGTCGCAGAGGACTTAGGAATAGTTTCATCAGCTATTCGATTCAGTCTATCCGAGAACAACTGAATAGGATCTAGAGCATTGACAAAAAGGTCAGATTTCAGTTCGTCAGTACAAAGTGTCTGATATAATGACCAGTTAGCCTTTGTAAAATTTCGCCTTGTTGCAGGAGGATAATCAGTTGGATTTACAGCTGAAAGTATTGTGGGAAAATGGTCACTTCCACACAGGTCATCATGAACTGACCATTCGAATTCGTTATAAATATTTGGGTCTGTGAGTGATAGATCTAGTGCAGAATATGTTCCTGTACCAGGGTGTAAATACGTGGCTGATCCATCATTAAATATGCACAGGTCATTATTAGAAATGAAGTCTTCGAGGATTTTCCCTTTAATGTTAGTATCAGTACTTCCCCACAAAGGGTTATGACCATTAAGATCACCCATGATAATACAGGGTTTGGGAAGCTGGTCGAATAGATCCTGAAGATCAGACTGCTGAAGAGCTGAAGATGGAGAAATGTACAATGAACAAAGAGTGAAGGTTATTTGTAACGAAAGACGGACAGCAACAGCCTGAAGAGGACTTTTAAGGGGGACAGAGCTATGAATCACACCCTGCCTCACCAAAATAGAAGCGCCTCCGGTGGCTTTATCACCTGGAGGTGAAAACGAATGGAATGAATTGTACTGACGAAATTCAAAGTTGTCTGTATTTTTTCAGGTATGTCTCCTGTAAACTAAACACAGATGGCTTAAAATCCTGCGATAATAATTGTAAGATCCTGAAAATTGTTCCTAAGACCCCTGCAATTCCATTGGATTAAGTTCATAAAAATGCTTATGGTGGTTTGACTGGAGATCGAGAATGCAAGGAGTCATCACTCCTACACGTTGTGTGTGAAGAAGCAATCTCCATGTCAAGTGGTTCAAACGAATTTTGAACCAGCACAGGAGGGCTCAAAGAAGGAGAATCTTCCAAATGCTGAAGTGCTCTGTTCTTTTTCCTTAACTTTTTGTTTTCTTTTCTTGAAAGTTGGGTAACACTCTGTGTTGCCTGAGTTGAATTTATATTATCTGGTTGCGTTTCGTCAGTCTGGGAGGCTGATGAACGTTGACAATCGTTTGATGTTAGATCTGTGTCATTCAAGGTTATTTGATCATCAGTCACCCAAGATATAACGGTTTGGCATGCAGTTGAAACTGGTTGAGGTTTATAGACAGGTGTCGGAGAAGGAGAAGAAACTATGGCTGAGTATGTTGGTCCTGTAGAAGATTTAGACTCTGCATTTACTACTTTCTTTGCTTCAAAGTATGATATGTTGTTAGTACATTTGATTTTGAGAACTTTGGCCTCATATACAAACTTTGGGCAAGATTTGGAAGATGCCAGATGATTACCACCACAGTTAGCGCATTGTATGGTATCACTGCAGTCATTACTCTCGTGACTTCCACTGCAGCGAGAGCATACAGATTTGCCTGTGCAAGACCTTGCACCATGTCCAAATTTTTTGGCACTTATAACACCGGAGTGGATTTGGTACATATACCTCCACTCCGATGTTACAGTATCCAGCCTTAATGGATTTCGGAAGCTGTGTCATACCAAACGTGAATAGGTATGTATTTGTTTTTACAATGTTTGAGTCTTGTTTCCTGGTAAAACGCTTCACAGTAGTAACACCTTGGTCCTTTAACTCTGCCACAATCTCGTCTTCATCCATGTCGGATAAACAACGGGACCTGTCTCTCACAATACCTCTGCAAGTGTTCAATGTCTTATGCACTGAGACAACAACCTGTTTATTCACAAACTGCTGTAATCCCAGCAGATTGACAGATTGCTGCCTCCGAACACATTCTACCAAAAGTGAACCATTTCGGAGGCGGGTGACATTCTTTACCTCTCCGCAGACACCTTGGATGCCCTTGGAGACGGCAAAAGGATTGATATTTAACGGACTCCCATCATCAGTTGCAATAACCACAAATCTTGGCCAGGATTCAGTCAATAAAGGGGATACCTCCTCATCAGATGAAGAAGAAAGATGTCTCCGTTTATTTGTTTTAGACGAACCAGAATGCGTGTTTTGAGCCATAGTAAAATAATAAGGTTCGGCAACCCTGCCCCCCACCCGCCATCGAGTGTCAACATGGACGATGTTGCAGTGGAAACCAGACTGCAACACCAGGGTTACAGGGAGGCTATACTCCAGAAACACAGACATGAATAGCTAAGAAATCTAAAAGAATAAATGTCAGGCTGGTTCGGCCCATGACAGTAATCTCAAGAAACTCAGAATTCAGAGATCCATATCACCAGATTGGCCCATGAGCCACCGCCTTCTGGCACAGGACTCTAGGCAATGTAATTTCAGCAAACATTTGAATATTCAAAGTCAAAATGGTCTGAATTGTTCAAAACAGCAAATATTGAAAGCAGTTTCCATGCACAGGGCATGACGTGACCAGCCGATTGATTGAACCGGGCCAGTTCAACCACCCACCCGTCTAGGTGAAGTAAGGGCCAAAGTGGTGTGTTGGGCAAAGGAACACTGTTCCTGGAACCAGTGCCCTCAACCACCAGGATCCCGTCCTCCACCGACACAGGGGCGCAACGCCACGGCGAACAGGTTGGTGGACCAAATATGCTCCAGTGGGTCCACAACTAGGGGGTTGAAGGGCGCTTGGCGTGACCCAGCACCCACCACGAGGAGGTGGCCCTTCATGGAAACTTATTCTAGGGAGGGGGCAGTGTAACAAAAATTCATCTCTGATCTTGGCTTCAAGTACAGAGATAATCAAGCTCACAGCCATCAAAGTGATTCCAGCCAGGATACTAGCCTTATGCTGCATTTTATTAAAGTGACATACCTTTTGTACAGTCTGCATCCAAGCTACAGTTTTAAGTTTAACAGTAATATTCCACACAAGTAACGTCAGTCATGTTTACAGTCGCCATCTTGAATTTTCTGACGTCACGTTTGCGTATCATGTGACCTTACGTCACCTATTAATAGACCTGTCCAGGTTAGCGTCGGGGCGGCAATTTTGACTTTGACAAGCAAGGTACGGTTCCAGGGTTACGTCACAGCTAATTTCTCATTTTTCCATTATAAGACATTTTTATTCAATAACTTTAATTAACTAGGCAATTACTAACACTTGGTCTGCTCTCTAAGTATCTAGTTGTGGATAAGTGATATTTGGGGGGTTATTTTCAACTTTGTTGATATCCGGATTTCGTCTGACAGCTCCGAGAATCCGACAATCTATCCGGATTCATTCCGACGGAATATTCCCGGATCATATGAATCAAGTGTACAGGTTACAGATACAGATACACTCACAGTCACAGTTATCAATCACAAGTCACGAATGATTTATCGCCAGTATGAAATATTACAGTTCACAGTTTATTTAATGTTTGACAGTCGCTGATTGCAGTGTAGGAAAGATAGCCCGTCCCAACGTCCGAGACGGGTGAATTTTGTGGAGGACTGGTTAAAAAAAAATCTGGTCCGTCCTCATGTCGGGTCAGTTTTAGCAAACCAATTACATAATCATAATTATATTATAACCTTTTTGAATATTTGCTGCCAAAAGATAATAGAATAATCAAACAGATAAAATTATCGCAAACGAAATCGATGAGATATGTTTGCTATAAGAACAGAGTTCTCTCCCTTAGCTTCTTGAAACGAGTTTAGTAAACCAAAATGGCGCGACCCTCATCGGTCGGTCTGCTGCTATGACTGAGCGAATATACTCTTTTTTTAGTCAATGTTGAATGTGCAACTGGCAAGGATGCAGATTCAGACTATGACTCTGACTTTTCAGATCTTGATGGAGATGTTGATAACTTGTCTGAAGACTAGTTCTGTCATGTTGTAACCAGATGATTCCACTAGGAGAAATTTAACAGTCCAAGCTCTGTGTGTGCATATTAAATTATAGCTTAAAATAAAAGAAACCAGTTTTAAGTCTTGAAATGGTGTTTTATTTATATTTGGAGGACAGGCTAGATTTGGGCAGGACTGGTAAAAAAAATTGACCAGCCAGTCCTGTGGACAGGCTAGATTTTCTACATCTTTCCTACACTGCTGATTGTCTTCGCGATCCTGGGGGTCCAAGGTCATTCCGACATACTATGTTTGCATTATCAAGTTACAGTCTCTGCGGAGGGTTGCTACCACAGGGGAGTATTTGAATCGTCTACAGTTGAGACATACGTTTTTCACTGCAAGTTATGATTAGGATTTGGCCTCATTCTTACTTGTATCATTTTTTTTTTTAATGACAGCTTTATTGTACAGTTAATTCATTTAACAGCCCAGGGATCTGAATTGAGACTGGCACACAGTATTGCAAGTCTGCTACAGCCACGAGGACACAGGTTGACGAGCATGGTATCCAGCCCCGATGACAGTCCAGATGACAGTCGGTATCGTGTCGAGACCGTGTATTTTCATATTTTGGTGCTTTATAAATAAAATCGTTATTGGAACTTTATCTACTTGTGTGATCCTTCTGCATTTAGCCAGTATCGACGTTCACTATCTGTTAGGTCCTTGTGATATATTTTCACTAAACCTCGTCTCCGAGCTCTGGTATTTATTTTGTCACATTTTGTGACTGGTAGCAGCATCTATATTTTTTTTTTTGTAGTTTGTCTACTAGAATTTATCCACTAGTCCTTGGCCGTTCCGTTACAATATTATGTCGCTGTTTAACTCAACCATAGAAAAATATAGTCGACCGACCAAACGGCATCTTTCGAACAGTTGATCGTCCTTGTACATGTCCATAACATTGAAACGGTGTCTGAAAGTCATCTGAATGTGTAACTTGTCTCTCATAGAACTACGGTGACGAACAAGTTGAATCACATCCCTCATCTTTACTTAGACTTCAGATGTTCCCAAAGATCAAAGACAAAGTTCCCCGATTTATGACACAATTCAGTCAGAAGACTCTTTCACGATCCCGGGGCCTGAGGTTAGTTGCTATACATTGAACACATTTTAAAAGTTTATGTTTACAAGAAAATGGCCTTCTTGTCTTGTACTTTTTAAACATAAAACATATTTATCTAATAGACACTACAGTCCGTGCGCCAAAGAGTTTCCAAATTTTGCTAGCCAGTCGGGCTAGCTATGCCTGAAAGTTACTAGCCCACAAAATAATTCACTAACCCGAAATTTGAACGTAGACACTAAGCAAAACATTACAATAAGGTAAAATGCCATCAAAATCAAATAAGAAAACACGTCTGAATTTCTAAAATATTTTGTTTATGCTCAAATAATTTAAATAAGTCATCATTAAGCTGCTATTATGATGAACGTGTTTTTGGTTTTTGTGTGTTTTTTTCAGGCCATAATATTGCATTTGTTAAGTTTGTGTTATAATTTAACAAGTCGGTGAGAGTTATAAAGTTAACAAGTCAGTCTGGCCAGTGACTGTGGAGATTTACTGGCCCTACGTACTAGCCACGGGCTAGCGGGCTAGTGGCTATTTCGCACATTAAAACAGCAGATATTAGTACTTCATGTAGCTATCCCTTACAGTATGTCCCATTTCACAGGGTTGTGGTTCTTGTGTGGCGCATGGTACCCGACCGTCAGCTGACTTTGTGTACTAGTGTAGCCCTGTGATCAGTTGTTTTCAAAAACGTATACATTGTACAAAACGTGTTACAAATATGGGTTGGCGATAATACCGGTTAACCGGTATGTTGCAATTCGAACTTCATAATACGATATATTGCGGTACACATTTCGCGAACCGGTTCACCCGATACGATCGGCGGTTTCCGTGACCATGATCGGTAATTTTCGCGATGCAGTAAAAATACTAATAACATTTGTATTTCGTTAAATTATTATGCATTAATAGTTTTGAGAATGTTTATTGGTCATATACTTGCATCTGCGTGACTTTTAAACCATATAAATAAAAAAATAGATTGGTACCGGCTCTCATTGTAGGGATAAACAAACCAAAATTGCAGACGCTTTTTCTCGAATCCAAAACTTTTAAGCGAAGCCTTCATTTTGGAAACACATTAAATTCATCTCTTGCACAATCACATCTGAGTCCTGACAATGGCCAGTGGCATTGTTTCAAAAGAAAGAAAACATTAATTTCATTACCTAAACCATGTGTTACACTCTCACAATATATGGCAATACATATTGCAATACGACAACACATATCACAATAAATCGCAATACGAAAATTTTGGCAATACCCAACCCTAGTTACAAACTTCCTCATTTCTGCATACAGTTTGACGAGATTTTATTCCATTCAGATTCAGTTTCTTCTCCATGAAAATACAAAACGTAACGTATATATGCACGAGATCAATATACTGTAGATAGTACAACATAAAAGCTCCACTCAGATTTGTAGGAAATATTTATTTTCTCTTAAGTGATGTCATTCACTTATTGTAGAGAGGGCATAATTACCGAAAACTACATGCATTGCACAAGTCGGTATTTTTTATGTAATATAGTTTCAGTCAAGCAAGACGTCATGACTGTTCAATTACAAACTCACGCAGAACGATAACGGTACTTCTCCAAATCCCCTGACTATTTCCATTGGTTGTAATGGAAGAAAAACAAGCAGTTTGTCTGAATGTTTGTAAAGACTTACTTTACCTGCCACATTTATGCGTCACTTCTTGGACGTCGCGTAACGATAGTGACGTCATACGTACATCAACATGGTGATGCATATTTGGTATTTTCTTTTTGGTGAAGCTTATGAATGAAAATACATATGGTAAATTACCTACCCTTCCCCACTTCTGGTTGTCAAAAATATCCAAACAGGAAATATATATACGAGTTTTAATTTCGAACGTATTTTTAGCGACTGAAAATCAAGTTCCATGCCTATTGGCTGTTGCAGTTATGGTCTAGAAGCCAGACCCTCAAAATGGTGAAAATGTGGTGCAGTTCTGGCGACCAAATGGGATGCGATTTTTCACAATCAGGAATGATTAAGCTTTGATTTTAAACCGGTTGTCATAAACTACCATGTGTGACTACCGCGCAGGGGCCCTTTTAAGGTGCAACATTTCATTTCAGTTATGGTAATATTTTAACCGATAACTGGATCGTTTAATTCAACAACTTTAGTTTGGTGTGACCGATTTCCATCAAATAAGTAGTTTTAGAATGCTCAGAGCATGATTTATAATTGTGGACAATAATAATTATATATTCGTGGTTGCAACAATATTTTGGTAAGGTCAAAGGTTAGTTTGATAGAAAATGCATTTGATGAGAAGAATATGAGATAAACTTGACAAAATATAGGTAATTTTACTACAGATATGGTATTCTAGATTCATCATTGTCATTTGAAGATCATATAAACGTTTGGTTGGCAAAGTATGCATGATAAACCATTACAAGGAAATAAAAGTTGGTACTTTCTATTTAGATCAGTAAAATATTACACAATGCCTGTTCAACAGTAACAGCTCCAGCTCCATGCTTTACAAAGTATCAACAATACCAAATATGTCGAAGATACTTTTGAACTGTCATTAAAATCACACAATATAACAGAAAGCTCTCAAATGTATAATTCTGAAGAAAAACAAAACCAAATCATACATTGAGTATGATAAAAAGAATAAAGAAAAAGAATAATGAATTTGTCCATGTAGTTCCAGATACCTTTCATGCTCATCAAAGAAAGATGAGTAAGTCATGTCGTCATAATGCAAGCAGCATTTCCTTCATATCATTTATTACCTCTTGATCTTACTTGTCAAAGTGCATCCCCAGCTGACGTGTTAGTCAATGTCGCAAAGGTCAAGATCACGGGAACATGTTTCAGGTCCACATCCGCATACAGAAGTACACAATAGGTTCAGCCTCTTACAGCTACATCTTCCTGTACATTGACTCTTACATGCGCAGATATGAAGCTGAAGAAGGCATCCAGGTGCTGGAGGTCCATCAGTAAGGACAGGCTTGCATACATTGCCCCACCCATGCTCATCTGGATCTGGAACAGTCGGGATCCCCTGAAGAGACCGCTTCCAAATACCTGTTTGATAGTTTGCTCTCTTATTATGGAGCTTCAAAGTCGACTGGCATGGTGGCATATTCATACTATTCTTCTGATACTTTTCGATACCTACAGTTCTTAAAGAATTGACAGAACTGCTACTGCTTGATGAAGAATAACAAGATATAATGGATTGTTCACAGTTCTGCACTACCTCATCAGAAACCTCAAACGATTCTCCCAGACTTGTCAAGAGATGTGGATTTTGCTTTAAAGCCATCAAGGCTGTTCTCTTACCAATGCCATAGAAGCTTGAAGATGTATTGCAACCTGTTATTGCGTGCATTCCTGCCAGTGAGGATGCCACTGGCTGACCAAGCAGATCCAAACACATCTTAATGTCAATGTATCGCTTTTTGTTGTCTGATCCAGTTTCACAGAAAAACTGTCCACCAAAGTTTTTGGCAAAGACAATGCAAAGAACTAGCACATCTGTATCTGGACTACTGATGACCACTGTTGAGAAACCTTTATGAAAGGCGTCAGCGGCATGAAATAACATCCTGGTGTCCGCCTCTTTATGTGAACAGAACATGTGCGTTACTACCTCAGGATCCCCAGTAGCCCGAACACAGAAACACTCAAGACCTTTATCTGAGTTGCATCCAGCAACAAGAAGATCCTGTGATTCTCCTAGCTTGGGACCAAAGCATTTCCATGTCTCTGCTAGAAAGTGTTCTACGGCAGATTTATTTTCATGTTGGGAAATGACCTTGTCCCATTGTTTTGGTACCGGAACCAAGGGTCTGATTGCTAGTTTGATACCAGTATTGTCAGTCCGTCTCTTTCGCCCATTTACTTTGATTGACTTTTTCTTGTCATATCTTTCACATACTATGTCAATTCTTTTAGCTCCAGCAGCTCTTGAAAGGAGTGCATGAAATAACTTTAATGCATTTTCTTCAAAATGTTTTCATGACAATGCGATAGATAGGCCAGGAGCATTAGACATGACATTGGAAAAAAATAGTAGAAAGCTGAATTTTTCAGGAAAGCTTCAGAACATCATTCCCATGTACAAGATATAAAGTTCTGCAAATTCTACCTTGTGGCTTTTTCAAGATGGCCGCCAAAATCATTAAAATGATTATGTAAACAGATATTTTGTAAAAAATCATGCCATGTGATATATCAAATGAAAGCTCATCTTACAGGGATTCGATATCATGCCGTGAGTCATTTTCAAAATGGCCGCCAATTTCAAAATGGCCACCATTGTCCTTAAAATAATCAAAATAATCTCACGAAAATATTTCTTTTTGATTAACCATACCTTGTGATATATTAAAAGAAAGCCCTTCTCACAAGGAGTCTAAATATATTATTTTTAACACCGCACATACATAAAACAATTAAATTTGGCATGATAACCACACATTTTATGCTTGTGCTTTTGGTACCAGACGTCAAAGTGGCTACTCATGGTTGGTTAATCAAGACAGCTGTGGTCACCAAATTGATGGTAAATCACTTGTACAATTATCAATGTCATAATTTTTAGTTAGTAGATTTTGAAACTCACTGTAATCTTCACTCTTTGATTGATGTATCAGAAGGTCTTTTTGTCAATCACAACATCTCATTCTTCAATACAGTACATTTTGGCAGGTTGGCAATCCTCGACATCCAGTGCAAAGCGATGTGCACTCAATTCCTGCTCTTCGACAACTGCATGGTCTCCGGCACTCAAACTTGCATCCACAAGATATCATCTTCAAGACTTTCTCTGGAGCAATTGCTCTATCTGTCTCAATAGGAACAAGGGCCCCATCCTTGAATTGCCATCCCAAATCTGTTGGTGAAAGTTGATTCCAGTTTGAAACCTGAAGAGGACACAGAGGCTCGATGAATGGACTTGAAGTACATGTTGTTCGTCCAGTGATGTCGAGTCCACAGCTCCATAGAGTTTAAGCATGAACATCTCTCCAACTTGTGCAATGTCATCATTTGAACTACCAAATTGAAGGAAAACATCCAAGCAATCCCAATTGGGCCTCTCCTGGAATAGAGCAAGAGCTTTCTTTTTCCTGTTATTGCATGAACAAACATCAGATGCTGTCATATATTGGGCATGGTTTTCTGTAAAGATCGATGTCATTTGTGGCTTGTGCAATCAACAAAACCAACAGGTCCGTGTCGTTCCCCATGACAACAACAGGTGATTGGTTGTCTCTGGCCTTGTTAATTGCAGTTGAAGCAATCAAGTAGTCAGCATCAGCAGGGCTCTGTTGCACAGCTAAATCTTCTCTGGCAAGTCTTCCCTTCAATAATGTTATGAAGCGACCTTTGTTCTTGTTGCTCAGAAAACGTTTTGATGAAGTTGTTACTTTCATGATTAAGATGATATGTTCGGCTGAGCAGATTTTGTGGAACACGCACTGCCATATCCATCACACACCACTGAAGATGCTGAACCATAATGTTGAAGCAAAAATGACATAGCTATCACATATCTGGCTGTATGTAGCATCCGTGGGCCAAGGCAAACTTTGTAGCAGGTGGCCACCGTCAATGACATAATGCGCTCCCTTTGGATGGTCATTGTGGACTTGAACTTGTGATTTCAGTTGACTCTTCATATTCTTTCGTATCATCACATGAATAGCATCACAGAGTTAACTTGGACTGGCTCTCCTCTGATGTTGATTTGATTCTTTTCCTCACTGATACTTATCACCTTTTCTTTGCCTTTCAACTTTATGTCAGCAAACATCTGACCTGTCACTGCTGAAGCTGCCTTCATTCCTATAGAAACTGCTTTGCTATGCAGATGAGCGACCCATGCTCTTCATAGGAGAAAGGAGAATGATTTTTCAGCCAATGGAAAAATGTTCCATAGTCCTTGTTGTCTCTCATGATGTTACATAAATGAAGGTCAACATTTTGCTCAGCTGTTTTGCCGTGCACTCCTGTGAACCTCTCTAAAGCATCACATATTGGTATGCACTGAGGCATTGCATGGACCCATTTGGCGAGATATGCTGTCAGTTATACCACGAGCCATGCCTCCACAGATCTTCAGCAGTCGCATCAGATCTTGCTCGATCACTTGGTCAGTGAAGTTGCCACTCCAGAATTTGTCAGTTCTACGGATGGTGAAGTACCCTTGTTCTGTGTAGGCCTTGAACTGATCTGGCGACATAATGTCCTTCAGGTTTTTCATTTCTTCCAGATACAGACGTGCAGATTTGGCAAGATGACCACCAACATGGAATAAGGGAATCATCTTGCTGACAGACAGCAGATGTCGATTCCAGTCTCCTGTGCGCTCCGGGCGAATGAACTGCTGAGTCAATGACACTTGTTCCTAATAGTCTATCCAAAGTCTACCTGTCCTGCTTTTCGATGAGACTTTGATGTTAGTTTTCAACGGTTTCAGCTAGCCGTAGGATATTGTCCTGCTTTTGAGAGTCAAGGGAGCCAATATCGCATTTGCCACCTAACAAACTGCCATGTACGGTACAAAGCTTTTCCGCATTCAAAGAATCAAGAACATCTGTTGATTGCAGTAGGATGGACATGATAGCCGCAGATGACAGCAGATGACTTCGAAGTGCACGGGCATAAGCATGGCTTGTCAGCATGTGGATTACAGAATTATGTGCGTAAACAGTTGCCCAAAGATCTTCCAAGCCGCTTCCACCCATCACATATATAATTGAACCGTTGTATGACATGTATTCATGTAAATGAAACCGTCCTAATTTAAGGACAACCCTGTTGAGCTGTGGATGTGCCGATTCCACAATTTCTGCTGCTTTAATGTAGAGGGGCTGGTCAAATGTTACTGGACAAATCCCAAGATGTTGGTTTTCAGCCAACAACCGTACAAACGCTAGAGCAGAGTAGATGGTGTCGGGCCTTCATGGGTCCTGATTGACAAATGGCAAAATCTGAATTCTGCTTCTTTCGTTGTTGTCTCCAGTTACAGTTGACTGCATAAATCTGCTCCATGATGGACGTTGTGAGAGTGGAATATCAAGTGAAAAACTTGCTAGCCATAGATTGTCCAAAGGTTTTGTCAAGCGAAGAACAGGCACAGTTGGTTTGGGTAGTTCAATTGGTCCAATCTTGACAGACTGTACGCCCGATGTAGAAGGTTTGTGGTATACCTTGACAGGGATCTTTGTGCCCTCAGCTGCTAACTCAGTTGATGTCATGATTTCAGTGGAGCGAGGTATAGATATCTGAATGGGCTCTTTCCTGACTGGCTTCACACATGCAATTCCACCTAAAACATGCCACATACCAAAGCCAATGGTAGTGCTAACATTGATATCAGCATTGTCAAATATGAAATTGACAAGCTCACCCTCAATATAAAACAATTTGTCGCCTGAAAGAAGTGCATAGTACAAGCGTGGGACCTCTCTATATTCATCAGCAAAGGAAACAGGATATCAACCAATTCTCTGCTTTCATACTTGCGGTTAATGTAAGTGGATATATATTTGACGTCTGGTACCAAAAGCACAAGCAAAAAATGTGTGGTTATCATGCCAAATGTAATTGTTTTATGTATGTACGGTGTTAAAAGTAATATATTTAGACTCCTTGTGAGAAGGGCTTTCTTTTAATATATCACAAGGTATGGATATCTTGTGGATGCAAGTTTGAGTGCCGGAGACCATGCAGTTGTCGAAGAGCAGGAATTGAGTGCACATTTGCCAACCTGCCAAAATGTACTGTATTGAAGAATGAGATGTTGTGATTGACAAAAAGACCTTCTGATACATCAATCAAAGAGTGAAGATTACAGTGAGTTTCAAAATCTACTAACTAAAAATGATGACATTGATAATTGTACAAGTGATTTACCATCAATTTGGTGACCACAGCTGTCTTGATTAACCAACCATGAGTAGCCATTTTGACGTCTGGTACCAAAAGCACAAGCATAAAGTGTGGTTATCATGCCAAATTTAATTGTTTTATGTATGTGCGGTGTTAAAAATAATATATTTAGACTCCTTGTGAGAAGGGCTTTCTTTTAATATATCACAAGGTATGGTTAATTAAAAAGAAATATTTTCGTGAGATTATTTTGATTATTTTAAGGACAATGGTGGCCATTTTGAAATTGGCGGCCATTTTGAAAATGACAAGGCATGATATCAATATATTTCGAATCCCTGTAAGATGATCTTTCATTTGATATATCACATGGCATGATTATTTACAAAATATCTGTTTGCATAATCATTTTAATGATTTTGGCGGCCTAAGAGCGTAAGGCCTGGATAACAGCCATCAAGTCAAAGATTCTGCAAATTGTACCACTGATAGATCATCATCGCTGATTCAAAATTTTCCTCAATGACTTGCATGAGACCAGACTTTTGTGTTTTTCGCATGGATCCATCTGTAAGAGCTATAGACAAGATAATATTTGTCAACTCATATGTGAATAGTTCGGCCAGAGAAAACTGTCTCATCTGTGCAACAATGACAAGCCTGCTGAAGAGTTCTCGATCACTGGTTAGTACACTGTTTCTTGAAGCTGATTTCACATGTTTCTTTCGAACATGGTCAAACGTTCTCAAATTGTTCTTTATTGGGTCAAACAATCCATTACCTGCTAGAAACCTTCCAACAAAGTTATCTCTCTTCGCGCTTCCATGTTCAACAGCACGATGCAGATCGTCCTCAACCTCTGAAGGAGCTACTTCTCCAGACATCAAATTGATGAGTGTTTCACTTTCATTACTCGCAAATGGATTCACTGACTTCAGAATACAGTTTGTCACATTTCTAACATCCTCTTCATCTCTGCTCAATCGCTTTGACCCAATTTCTTTTGGTTTGCATACAGATGTGTTAGTTAGCTGTTTGAATCCATCGATGAACAGTTTCCACTGACTGTGAAAATCAAGTAACTCCACCTGCAGTTTTGGAATCTTTGTTCATTGTCTGTTCTAGAGCGAGATCAGTAGAAACTTGGGAAAATGGCATATCTGATCGAGCAACAACAAACTCTCCTGTCATGAACTTGTCATGCACCTCTCGTGTTTTTTGTAGGCACTTCATCCATGCAAGCAAGGTAGAAGTTCCATATCTCGAATAGTTATGTCTGACATATGCAAAGAAGTATGTCAACATAGCTGCAAATGAAGATTTATGAAGATTCCAATTGCCTGATCTTTCAGCTCGTATGAATTGCAACAATACTTCAACCATGCAAAGGTATTCATTCCAGAAACGGAACATGCTCGATTTCTGACATTCATTTTCTCTGAACAAATCCACTGCGTTAACATATGATGGCAACCACTCATGTATTGCCTGCACAGACTGTGCAATCTTTTGACGATCATCAGATTCAAAGGCAGCTCTTACGTTCTGACCATGAACCTTCCTTTCTTGCAGAAAACCATCATCTACTGGCACTTTGTCAAGAAGAATTCTCATCATAGCTTCATACGTTCTTTTGTGCGTTCGCACGCTTCTGTTGTAAGCTTTCCCACTCATCATAGAGGAGATGGAACCCTCAGCAAATGAACCACTTTCAATAAGGATATCCTCAAATCCATTTGACTGAACACGCTTTCCAATAACAGCCAGAAAAGCTAGCAGAATATGAAATCCTCCGAGCCTGAGAATTAAATTTTGATATTCACTCTTGTTACTTGCACTGATGTCAACAGCTTTGGAATAAATAGCTTCATCAAGGACAAGAACAGTGTGTTTTTGTCCTATTTTCTCAGTAATTCTGCATGCCAAGTCCAGTACAAGATTAACTGCATCACTGATATCAACGGCTTTATGTTAGAAGTAATCTGGTTAAAACCTGTCCACCCAGGAAGAACCTGATGGTCTTATGGAACATATAAATGCAGTTTCTTTTCTGGTCGCATTCTTGCAGTAATCCACATAAGGTCAGTTTCCTCGTTTGTGAAGGTCTAAGACAGATCTTAAATTTGTCAATATTTGAATACAAGGCTTGTGTTTCTGTCTAAAATATGATTTTATTGGTCTATCTGAAATATTCTGAAAACTTCTTTCACGTCGAGATGTTTTGGACACATCTTACCCAAAGCTATATCTACTTTCTGGTAGTCCTTCTCGTTGCATCACAATCATGTTTGTACAATGAGTTGTGTTTTTTCCATCAAGGGTTTCTTCGGAGAGGTCATTGTTGTCCGCAGCAATTTGTGCAAATGTGCTCTTTCTTACACATGACGGTACAACAACATCATCTCTGTCAGGTTCCTGAGCAGTACCAACAGCTGTTAAAATCCTCCGAACAAACTCGTATGCGATGCAGTGTCCAAACTGATTGAGCATGCAGTCTTGGTAGCTGCGAGTTTGTTCATTCTCTCTTTATCTGTTTATTCCTAGTAAGATGATTAACAGTCACAGGAAGTCCAACGTGTTTTGGCATCAACCTCTTACCATTTGAGACACAAAACAAATTATCTTGTGCGACTGACATAATGTGACGCAACTTCTCTCCGGTTTCCTGATATTGTGGTCCATAAAGTAGTTGACCAAGAAAATCCTTGATCTATTTCAACCTGTTCATCCGATATATTCTCTATGGGTGGAGGCCATGCAACAATTCCCTGTGTATTTAACAGCTTCTCTCTAAGAAGACTGGCAGCTTTTGTGAGGATAATGTCATCCGACATTCCACTTTGAATTCTCTGGTCCTCTTTTACAGAATCTGTCAAGCTATGTTCTGCAATTAAGCCTGATGCTGACTCAGCAAAGACAAGTTCATTCTTTGTTGGATCCTTTCGTGTGTGAAATGATATTTTGTTCCCATAGTGATGTAGTAGCCGCTGTTTTAATCGACTAGATTGGTAGCCTTGACAATCAACGTTCATGTCTCGAAGGATAGATCTCAACTTGTCCCTCAAACCCGTAAGTTGTACAATCTTATTGCAAAAGAAAAGTTCATTGTCCAGAAAGTCGGTCAATGTTTGGAAAGCCTGTACTACGGCACTATCAGCATCTTCTTTTTTGTCCAAACGAGCGATGTGCTCTGCGGATCTGTACGTTTTTCGACATGATTTATGAAATATTAATGCATTCCTCAAAATTTGAGATTCTTGCAAATTCCTTAACACATGGTCATCATTTCGAAGTGAGGCCACACGCTTCAGTGTTTCAGAAGCTTGAAGTGACTATGTTTTTTCCAAATCCAGAGGAGCATATAATACATTCTCTTGGTTTTGATGAAGAATGAATGGACCGAGTCATGGGAATGAAGGAACCACATGATTCTTCAGATGCTGAAGTCGTATGTCGTTTGAGATTGTGTTTACTAGTGAAACTTGCATAGCATGATTTATGCCATTTGGGATTGAGCTGCATCAAGTTTTCAATGTTTTTGTTGATTCGTACGCCCTTAGGTCAAGTTGCAGCACACCAGCAATTTTTGATATACCTGCTTCGCCCCCAGTTCATAAAGGTACACTCTTCGTGGTTTGACAAAATAAACATTTGGTGTAATCTGTGCATAGTTTTGAGATATATTCCAATTAAAGAAGACAATACAATATAAAATACGGGCTATAGATCGCCAACAACTGAAGGGAGATCACCATACAAGGGACCATGGGGACTTACATTACTTTTCCTACCTGCATGGACCCTAGCTGGATTTACACCATCCTTTCAGCCATTGGCGTTGATGCTGAAATTAAGCCATGCATTAAAAACACAAAAATACTATGATTAAAAACCTGGTACACTTAAATTGACTTCAAATGTTTTGGGACTTACATACCCTCGCAGGAGGACAATAATTTTACGCTACGTCAACCCCCTTTGAGGGTACAGCCACTAACAATCTCAGTTACTAATTCAAAATACCAATAATAAAATATATATCTATTTACAAATCAGTTAACAAATCTAATTCTTTTAAACATGCAATAATTAAATGAGAACTTATATTACTAAAAAGATCCTTCATAGTTCGTGATTTGAAGACTGACATCCGAACAATTATTTTCTGCCATCGTTGTGACGACAACAAAAAGACAATAGGTACTGCACTCTTTAAAAATCTTCAATAACTGAGTTTACGTCACACACATAAACAGCACTCCAGTCTCCTCAGGCTTAGACTTATACTGTAATAAATCAAGAAATCAAAAGTCGTAATATTTCACTAAGAAATTGGAGCACCATAATAACATAATCCCAGCTATAAACCTTCTAAATGGATATCATATTATTACCCAACACTTTTAAGGGTTTTACAGCATGTCAGTGCAGTGCAGGTGGTCCGTGAAGTGACACAAGTATAAACAATCTTGACACTTATCAAAACATCTCCCGCTGACATCAGCTGAATAGCTGTTTCTGCCAGACTGTCAATAAACGGACAATTTTATGATAGTCCAACAGCATCTTCGACATATTTGATATTGTTAAATACTTTGTAAAGCACGGACCTGTTACTGTTGAACAGGCTTTGTGTAAGGTTTTGCTGGTCTAAATAGAAAGTACCAACTTTTGTTTCTTTGCAATGGTTTATCATGCATACTTTGCCAACCAAACGTTTATATGATCTTCAAATGATGTATGACGAATCTAGAAAACCATATTTGTAGTAAAATTACCTATAATTTATCAAGCTTATCTCATATTATTCTCATCAAATGCATTTTCTATAAAACTAACCTTTGACCTTACCAAAATATTTTTGCAATCACGATTATATAATTATTATTGTCCACAATTATAAATAATGATCTGAGCATTCCAAGACTACTTATTTGATGGAAATCGGTCACACCAAACCAAAGTTGTTGAATTAAACGTTCCAGTTATCGGTTAAAATATTACCGTAACTGAAATGAAATGTTGCACCTTAAGAGGGCCCCTGCGCGGTGGTCACGCATGGTAGTTGATGACAACCTGCTTAAAATCAAAGCTTAATCATTCCTGATTGTGAAAAATCGCATCCCATTCGGCCGCCAGAACTGCACCACATTTTCACCATTTTGGGGTCTGGCTTCTAGACCATTAGTGCATATTTTTCAAACCACTGTCAGGGAGCAGATCAGTTCAAAATATTACTCATGTATACGGTGGCAGGGTAATAGAGGGGTTTCTTTTCTATTTCCATCCTAATTTTCTCAACAGTAAACACAAGCACATGTACAAGTTGCAGGTCCGGTTCATATCTATAAAGAAATTGTCAGCTGTCATAACACTGCCAACGTTGGTTATCCGTTTTTCTAATTAAGTTCAGCTGATATTTGATCTTAAAGCATAAATATAAATAAAATAATAGTAATGCTAAATAAAAACAGCAGAAATCTATTCCACACTCTGTTACTCTCTCCACCCCCGCCTTATGCTGTTCTGTTTACATGTTCTCACATGTAAACACATCAAATATATCATGCCATTATGTTTCACGTGGGGATATGTAACATTGGCTTTGGCTTGTAAACACAAGGTCTCCTGGGATGTCTCTAGACATACCAAGAACTAAGCTAATATTCAGCCCCTGCTCTGCAAATATTGTCAGTGAAAATACCATTTTCATAAGTCGTAACATTTATATACCATCTTAAAGTAACATAGAATAGAAGGCAATTGGGAGTTAAAACAGTTTCATTTCTGAGCAAATGATTCATTTCCAAATAACATAGGCACTTAGTTCGGAATCCTGATATAAATACAAATTATCTGGTCTCGGCTCCAGAATATTGGCTTTAATGAACTACCAACGTTTAGATACAGGTCACGTAGGTAGAACACGTTTAGAGTAATCAAAATAAAATCAGCACCTGTAGTTGGGTGCATCTGTGAGAAATAGAAAACCTGTGGTGACAATTATGACCAAAACGGTTGTCCAATAAACTAATATAAAATACAACATATCAAAATTATATTAATTTTTATTCAAAATAACTGTCATGAATCATTTCCAGTGAATTAATTGAAATAACATACATGTATTTTTTAACAGTTGTGTTATGTCACTAAAATGTATACGAATATTCCTCCACTACCAGTGAATAAGGTATGTTCTAGATAAATATATTCATTTCCAATTCAAGAAAGAAACTTTCATTGCACCCTGTGAAGCATTGAAGAAATTCACTAATAATGACATTAATTTTCCTCTTCTTCAAGAGAATGCTTCAATTCACTGAAATGGATGGAGTCAAATAATTAGATACATGCTCCTGCTTCTTGATAGAAATGCTGCAATATTCAGAGCATGGTTTTATAAGCACTAATGTAGTATGAATTAATCTGAACCGAAACCATTGACACTGACTATATTTCTATGATGATTAATATTAGTAGAAGTGCTTATTTGGAATCTTTATGATTTTAAAAACTATATATATCCAAAACTCTAAAACCATAATATCCTTTAAGGTAAATAGTGTAGCTATTTCGATCCGACATTCTACCATGACATCAGTAAATGCCGGATTGTGTTAGTTAATTAAAGACATTCAAAGGAATATATTCACGTTATATACCTCTGATTTTCCAGTACATTATGTGAATTTGTTTAAATCTTAATAACGTGGTTATTTTAGAATGGAAATAAACATACGGTGTTGGAAAATCAGAGGTATATAACGAAATTATAATAGCTGTAATTTTTTAATTTAAAATGTCACGCTACAGGTTTGGTTTTACATCAAATATAGAGCTATTATAATTTCGTTATCTACATGTACCTCTGTTTTCCCAACATAGTCTGTTTATCTACTGATTAGATCACTGGCCGTTATCGTTAAAAAACGATTTTGTTGTTTCAAGCATCGTCCATGTTTATAATGCTTGTAAGATATTAACTTGCAATTTACTCTCCTCTACTGGTAATGAATATGCAACTGTGTAAAATTGTGGAAATTCGTGCGAATTCTCACCTTCGAGCAGACGTTGGTTTCGTGAAAGATGGTGAAGACATAAACTTATCGTGAGGCCTGTCTCACGCCTTGGTCCAGATCTTATGGATTATGGTGACGATGTAAACAAGTCCTAGAGATAAGAAATGGATTTCGTACATGAAAATGGCTCACATCGAAAGCACATCGCTTCTGAGGCATCATTTGAACCCGGAAGTAAGTTTATCAAATCCACAAATAGCGCCCCACCTTCTAACTGGCTGAAATTGACGCATGTGCCAGTTTTGATTGACAGATTGGATCGGTCTATTATGCCATAATCTAAGATGGGTAAGATTGAGCTCGGAAAACAAAAGCCTCATAGTGGCATAATATTTTAATACTTTTATGGAGTGTTCTATTTTCAGTGTGAACAAAACATAAGTGTTTCTTTTCAACCATTATATTAACTAATTCTAATGTTCCGTCTTGTTTCACATAAGAAAATAAGTGTTCTTTGTTCGTGTGTACGTCCCCTTCAATTCTGTCCCTCATCAAACTATCCCGCCGTGAAATAATTGAAATACTGTTCAGAGCGGCGTTTTAACTCACAGAAGAAGAAGAAGAAAATTAGTTTATTACCGCGTCACATATTTTCCAGATATACAAATACATTTCATCGACAAGTTGTAGAAAATCTCCGGCCTATTCAGGCCTACGAGTCACGATTATACATTAAAACTGCTTTAAATTATATAAAGTGTAAAACTCATAAAATAATTGGCAATATTACCAAGATTATGATACCTAAAATAAAAAACAATTGCACAGAACAATTGCTCCTTGTGGATGGATAAAGCATTTTATAGTATGACCAGAAATTATTGAGAATTTTAGGAATATGTCTATTTGGATTTCTAGTATAAATAACCTTGACCAGCTATCAAGTGCTTGGTTTCATTCAAGACAGACAACTCCGTCAATCCCTTTTCATTAGTTTGTGAAGAGTTATCCCCCTTTGTTTACTTGCTCGCAGACGACATTTTCAGTGATCCTCAGTATGGATGATTTAGAGAAGAGGAAGTTGATTTTAGAGTATTATAACAAGGACATCAGATAAGCTAAAGTGATTTCAAGTAGAACAGGCATCCCTTTGTCCACTGTTTATCGTGTTTTGAAAAATATTGCAAATGGATATGGCATTGAGCATCAGGGAGGCGCAGGTGGGCCCAGAAAATTGACTGTCGGTGACAGGAGGCGGCTTGGTATTCTTGTTTCTAAAAACAAACGAAGGAGTTTAGAAAACTTAAAGCTTGATATGATTGATCGAGGAATTGTGGCTGTCTGTAAGGAGACAATTAGAACTGAGCTGCATGCAATGGGTTGGCAGAAAAGTCGAGGAATTCCATCACCGATCATGAAACCTGAACAAAAGGAGCGAAGGTTGAACTGGTGCTTACAGCATAAAATTTTTAACTGGGACAATGTGATTTTCTCAGATGAAAGTTCTGTGTGGCTGTTTCCTAATACACTGAAATTCTGGACCAAACAAACTGAAAAACCTTTGTATCAGCGCCCAAAGTACAGTCCGAAATTTAACGTGTGGGGTGGCATATCTGTGTTAGGGGCAACGCCGCTCTGTGTATTTGAAGGGAATATGAACAGTGAGCGGTACACAGATATTCTCGAGGGACATTAACTTCCATCTGCTCACGTGTTCTATGGACATTTTTGGATTTTCCAGCAGGACAACGACCCAAAACATCGTTCAAAGCATTTACAGGCCTGGTTTCGGACCCAAAATATGACATCATTAGATTGGCCAAGCTATAGCCCTGACCTAAATCCAATAGAAAATGTTTGGGGACTTATGAAGGAAAGTGTCAATAAGAAAAATCTGACAAACATAACTGTTTACCTCTTTGAATCGAGTTATGTTCTGCTAATATTCACATTTAATACGTGAGTAATGAGTGAAAAAAATATAAAAACTTACAATCTTTAAATTCTCAATAATTTCTGGTTGTACTGTATCAATATTATTATTGTTATTACCTTGACTGAATGCAATTATGAACGATGTTTAAGACGACGTTCATAAATATTAAAAACCCCTGCGGCTAAAGCGTTACAGTTAATATTATCTTTCATCATAGCAATGAAGAGGTCTGAGGCAGATAATGGAGACAGTGAATTATTATAGAGCTTCTTAATCATATCAGCATGGATATCTGTATAGAGGTTACATTTCATCAGAAAATGAAATTCATCCTCGATCTCGCCAAGATCACAACATTTTCAAATTCGTTCCTGGAGAGGGATAGGGGGACGACTGAATCTTCCTAGTTCGATTTCTAGAGGGAGAGTACCGCAACTCAGTTTTGCTAATATACTACAACAACGTCGGTTAGATATCGCGCTCAGGTAAGCTTCATGTTTAGACTGGACTTGAACAATCTGTATGTACGTAATTTATTTCCATTAGTTAAACCTCGGTCGTTCCATAACTGATTTACCCAATCTTCTGCATCAATAAAAGTCAGTCCCTCATCAAACTATCCCACCGTGAAATAATTGAAATACTGTTCAAAGCGGCGTTAAACTCACAATTACCACGTGCAAAGTAGAACAGTATGAAAGTCACAGATAACCTTTGAAGTCGTACGTAAATACAGAAACATAGCAATCCTGGTTATGACGTCTATGAGTGGAACATTTACCAATATATTTAATATGGATTGGTCATTAGTCAACGGGCAAATTGTTTTAATGAAGACCAGTCCAATTACGTTTTAGTAACTTTATTGGTGAACGAATCTGCTTTCAGTTTGTTATTCTTGTATGCAGTAAAACTGCGAATGATTCTGTTTGAACAAAATTAGTGAAACTGTTTGTGTGTATGTAACTTAAACACGTAACTGTTATAGTACGTTTGCTACCGAATGAGAACTGCGAATTGCAAAATAACTACCAATCAGGGCCCCGTTCCCCAAAGCGATCGTAGCGCTAAGATGATCGTAACTCCCATACTTTAACATAGACTTACAACTGTAGCGCTATGATCGCTTTGAGGAACGGGGCCCAGGAATAGTCTTGTAAATGTCAATACAGCATTCCAGCGCCCGTGAAGATCCGGCTTAGAATTCGTTTTCAGCAGCCCATGCTTGTTGTAAGAGGCGAAAAACGGGATCGGGTGGTCAGGCTCGCTGACTTGTTTGACATTTAAGTCCTTGTATCCCACCGATGCTCATGCTGTTGATCACTGGATTGTCTGGTCGAGACTCGATCATTTACATACTGTCGCCATATAGCTGGAATATTGCTGAGTGCGGCGTTAAACAACAACCATCTTACAAATCACGTCTCCACTGTTACCCCACCAAGGTATTCATTTACAAGCTTTTCAACATTCTGCTATTGAGACGTCTTCAATTTTTGACGATACCCCATATAAACTCCCTTGCGTTCAGATCGAAGTGGTATGGGGCAAGTCGTACCACGGCGCTACCTTGGCCTAGGATGTAACTGTCAATCATTTACACAGGCTCATGTCTCTAAGATTTGATTATTTCATATACTAGATAACTCCTTTAAGGATACGGAACCGACACACTGTGATATTGTGCATTGTACATGGCAGTAAGGGACTTGACAGCAAAGCAAGTACTGATATATTTTTCACCCACTCCAGAATAAGCTTGCTGTTCCCTGTTGTAGTAGTCCCTGTTGTCCCTGGCCTTTGCGCGAAAGACTAGGTCATAACCAGCTTGGAGTCTTTCACCATGGCAACTTTATTCAAGCCGCTTTGCATTGCCCACTGGTACCCACTTACTGCTTGTTGTGTGAGAGGCAACTACCAACATTTCTGCTTGATGTTCCAAGATAGTGATTTCAGAGACGACCGATATCATACCGTGCACATACCCCGGTAATACGGCCCAATCTTCACCACTTAGTTATCATAGCGTGTATTTTGTAACAATTAAAACATGTTTAGTTTCAAGGTATTCCCTCAAGAATCTTAGTGACTGGTACTTATTTTGTTAATACATGCTGTCTTTTTTGCTGAAGTATGTCTAGTTTATCAATCTACGTGATTGTGTTTTGTTCCCCACCTCCTTGCCCAGCTTGCAGGAGTTCCGTCAAAGGACAACATATTTCGGTTAAAATTCTTATTATCAATAATATATTATTTACCACCAACCACTCAGTACTACAACTGGGTGTGTTCACAATAACTTGACGGGTCTAATGTATCACATTGTTGAAAAACGATATATGTACAGTGTATAGGTTTAAACTCCATTTCAGATATCACCTGTCCTTGTTTTGTCGTGCACATGTTGCACTGATCACTGCATATGCTGCCAGTCTATCAGGGTCATCTGAAATACGTTTTAAGTAACCTCTTTAAAGTTAAGAGTTCTATGTTTGCAATAACTTTAAACCTGTATCAACTAGGTACACTTCATGTTTATCACATCTTGGGTCTGGTGACACTCCACATCTCGGATGCAGTGACCCCACATCTCTCGTCCAGTGACCCAAACACTTGAGTTTTTAGTCCACACTGATACACCTTAAAATCAACGTGTTTGCGTAGCTACGAAGAAATACCACCATGACTCTGTCAAGTGTTTGCGTACTTACCAAGAAATAACCTGTGAATCTGCAGAGTGTTTGCGTAGCGACTAATGACTGAGGGAGTGAGGATGGTTTTACGCCGCGTTTAACAATATCACGGCGGGGGACACCAGCAATGGGCTTCACACATTGTCATCATGGGGAGAATCGAACCCAGGTCTTCAGCGTGACGAGCGAACGCTTTAACCATTAGGCTATCCCACCGCCCCGGGTACCCGTAAGATCCCATGGTCCTTAGTATGGTGATCTACCTTCAGTTTTTTGACGATTTGTAGCTTGTTTTATATGTTGCAGTATCTGTGGTTTTACATTTACATGCTAGTTTTACATTTGTATCTGTGATTTTCTTCTTGTTTTTATGCAGTTCTTCAACGGGTTTTTATAATTTGGATTTGTGTGAAATTAATGTATAACTTCTTTTGGTCACTAATTGGCTGAAATACTGCCGATGTATCAAGAAATCTTAACTCACCCATTCTAACAATATAATTGTATGAATGTATAGCGTATCTTTCTGACGCTGGGCATTAAAAAAAATATCATCGGTTCCGTCAGTGTAGTGTGTCTGAGCTGGGCATCTATGTTACACTACATACTGATGAACCGGAATACGTACAGGCCTAACAAGCAGGCAGACACTCTACGTTACCGCGACGTCAAACCTCATTTCACATCACCTCATCGTTACATCCACCAATCACCATCAAATGATAAATACTGATCATTACATCCCTTTGTGGAAAAAACAAATTACATATACATACACTTTTCATTAACACAACGACCCACCCGAACAAGTGAGATATAATTAAATACAACTTCAAAAAGACAATTATTCAGTTGGCTGGCGTAACAGTTGCTTTAGAGCGAACTAATGTGATGAAGGCATTAAGCAGTTCCGATAGTCGTCTTCCTATTGATATTACCAATGTCCACATGAATGCTTCTGCCGCTTCATCTACGCCATTTCCAAAGGGTAATTGCATTAATCCTTGTCTGTTTAACCTCAAAAGAACTTTTCTTGTGACTAGTTCGTGGCGGAAGATCGTATGAAACTGTCAAAACACCTTCATACAAATTGTTCCGATGTGGCTGGAGATTAAAGCTTAAGGTAGCCTATGTACTCTTTTTGTAATTATATTTCGACTCTATACTTATTCCACATCTGTGGAGGGTCAAATGCCGCACTCAGTGGATATATCCGTTTAATTTGATCGCCTTCACAGGACTGACAGGCTAAACACATCACAGGCAAATAGGTATTATCGAACATTCAGTGAAAGTTGCTACTGAACAATGTCTGTCGTGGAAATTGAATTGCTCGATTACACTGAGGTAACTCGGATAAAGACTGACGGATTTACATGTTTAACATTTCATTTATAAATCGGAGCAAAGAAAGTTCAATCGTCAATTAACAAATTAAATTCTTATTATCTGGAAAGGACAGATAGGTTTAACTGTGTTCCGGTCATGCCCTTTATCACTTCCGAAATGTCCGAAGGGAATGACATAACGTACTTTACATCCGCCGGTATCAAATGTTCTTCCAGAAGGAACTGGAAATCTGAAAAACAAACTATTTAGTGGCAGTATAAGCAGGTACACGTGTAACTTAAAGCAAGAAAGAAATGGAACAAGTCAAATATATATTGTCTGAGATGGGTTTTTTTTTATATTTCACAAAAAAAGCTGACCTTGATCACAGGTATTTCCCCTGGACTTCCTCTTGCACGGCAGTCCACGTTGACATACTCCTGTGTTGAAGGCAGTCAACATGTAAGGAGTGGAGACAAGTCTCGTCATATTGTACTGCCACGGACGTTGTCTCATCATTCGTTCCGACATTGCCAGATCAGTTTCTTGATCATGGTCCGAGTCCAAATCTGCATTACGACTGTCCAGTTCAGTATAGGATCCATTACAATATACTTCTCGTTGTTTGCCTTTCAGGAAAAAGAATGGGAAAGGCCTGTCCAAACCAGCTGTAATCCAAAATCATGCATGTGTACATGGAAAGTTTGCAGTTATTCCCACTGGGAAGGAATACTTTAACCATTATGCAAGCGCTGCTCATTAATTGTTTGACGAAAAACTTAAAATTAAGTCAAACTGACCTGTCAGATAATGCAACATAACGTTACCATGCTACTTTAATGAGGGGGGGAAACAACTAACTACGTGTAACTAATTCCCAAACTGGAAGACATGTCTATTCCTCATATTGTATCCAAAACTCCATAACAATTCCTGCTGTGAGAGATATATTCATTGGTCCGACAAAAGTAGCGCCAAATCCCTGGTTAAGTTTTACCATATTACAATCACAGAGGAACCGTTTCTGGTAAATGGATTGATGTTTTTTTCGATTGGTAACTGGAAAATACAAAAGAAAGGTTCAGGTCTAAAATGCATCCCTTGTTTCATCCCTTGGCCATTTGTCACGAAACATGATCACCGTAGATATAGTTATATAACTGTCAGCTGTTCAGAGAAATCTTTCCCCTACAAAACAAATGCCAAATGCTACAGTTCGCTGAGAAAAACAGTGTATGAAATACTGGACCTCCTCACGGATGAATGTGAAATGGGCGTGAAATATACAGGCAAGAAGTAGGCATCCACATGGGCACCAGTCGTGCTTCCCTTCTTTTTGCACGTCAATCGGAATTTCTGCTCGAATTGGCAAATTTAAGACAAGGGAATAAGGCCAGGTCCTGTCTGAGTAGCAAGTATACTGATGATCTGAAATCTCTTAAACTGACGGACAAATATCTAATTCCTTTCTTCTGATTCACCAACCTGACTTGAAGTAAAGGAGTGAGTTAAGATTTTAAGTCACATCGGCAATATTTCAGCCAGATCGTGACTTGAAGTAAAGGAGTGAGTTAAGATTTTAAGTCACATCGGCAATATTTCAGCCAGATCGTGACTTGAAGTAAAGGAGAACAGTCAGATCGTCTGGTCTGTTTCCTAATTTGATCAAGGGGCGGTGGGGTAGCCTAATGGTTAAAGCGTTGGCTCGTCACGCCGAAGACCCGGGTTCGAATCCCCACATGGGAACAATGTGTGAAGCCCATTTCTGGTGTCCCCCGCCGTGATGTTGCTGGAATATTGCTAAAAGCGGCGTAAAACCAAACTCAGTCAGTCAGTCAGTAATTTGATCAATACACACAAATTCAGACGGACAAAAATCTCTGTACGGGCCTGTAGGACATGATGGGTGACTTCAGGTTTCTCATAGTCAACTCACCTCTCACTGTCAACAATTTGCCAGCTGCTCTGGACTTGTGTGTCTTCATTTAACAACTTATGAGGTTCCATCGAGCATGCTATTTCCAGGACGATTTCCAAGGGGGTCGTCGTATGCCTCGTACTGCAGTTTCATGGTAGACATACGGAGGTAATTTCCAAATTTAACGCGCCGGTGACAAAGATGACGTCCGATGCAGTTTCTATTTCAAATTATTAATAGCTGTTATCCGTAGAACTCCGACTTGATACCAGCAATTGATATCTGAAAACACTGTGACCTGTGTTACAACATTCAAGAGTTGAATACAGTTGGTGTCATGGTAGGCATGTCGAAAACATTTCCAAATGTATGTTACAAATGTTAGGTGCTACGCAGCAATTACTGATGTTTTCAAGTGAAATATATATTAATGTGCCTTGGCATGTTTATATGACGGGTGCCACCAGCAGTGCAGGATTCGCTCAACCAATCACAAATCAAATCACTTGAAGATACTGTTTATTAAATGCGTGCTTATGATTTATCCAATTCGTGAAATAGACTCTGCTTCAAAGGTTGAGATTTGTTTCAATGTAAAAACTGCTAAGGATCTTTTTAATAATGTTAATTTTCATTTAATTATGTTTATTTTAAAAGAAAGAGAGTTGTTTAAAAACTTTCGATATCATTTGTAGAAAGATGTGTGTTATTTTAAAATTTGTAGAATAACTTCATAACTGATATCGTTAGTGGCTGTATCCTCAAAGGTGTTAAAGTATTGCAAAAAATATTGTCCTTCTGAGATTAAATATTGTCCTTCTGAGAGTATATGTAAGTCCCGAAACCTTCAAAGTAGATTTAGAATTATTAGCACGTTCGTTAATCGAAGGATCTGTCGTTTTTAATTTATTGAGTTGTCAACAATCGCTTGCATCTGAAGGAATGGTGAGTGAGTGTCTTTATAAAATGCTATACAAAGCTTTGACAGTTACTTAATGGCAGAAATATTGCCGATGTGACTTTAAATTTTGACTCACTCAGTCAGAGATTTGTTATGATAATGTGAATGATTTTGCCGCTATGTTTTAAGAAACCATCAAGCATGTTCACCACGGACGTGGGATGTGGATCTGATTTCATCGTCACTTGAAGGGTCGATTCGTGTTCGGGGTTCATCGCTGGATAAACAAGTCATCTTAATCTCTGTCATCGTGGAATTGACAACTGACTGTCTCTCAAGGTATTTAGAGAAATGCAAACCCGCAATTGCCCTTGACGACTATTAAGTTGGCACAGCATCGTTCTTATGTCAAGATCGCATCAAGTACGTTATTCCCTTCGACCTGAACCTAAATAAGTCTGACATACAGGTAAGAAAAAAGAAGAAATACGCAACTTTCTGTTCAAGTCGTTGATATTTACATGGCGCTATTAGCAGATGTTTTCGTTATATATTTGCAACTTTATGCACTGATATACATGTACCGTTGACACAGTTTGAATTAAGTGAATTGAACACCATGGGCATAAAATAAAGACCAATGGTCGTGACGTCACAGATAAATACACCAAAATCATTTTGTCAAGATTCTAACAAAAGTAAGGATGGATTGAATATGTTCATGTTCCCATGTGATCATTTTTCGCTCGGATTATATAATTACATAATCATAAAATGAGCCACTCGATTAACCCGGCAACGGAATGTTCCCTAGTTTCGACCCTATGGCGGAGCGAAAAGTGTTCAAATATGCTATTAATGAGTTTATTGTAAAATATACCGGCGTGAGATCAAACCTCCAGGTATATATCATATTTACATGTTTTTGATTAATGTTACAATGATCACGCTTATAAAAATGTGGTTAACTTGTTGAAATTCGTGTAAATGGAAGCGCCTTGTGTACTTTGGACGAGTCTTAGTTGCAATTAATGTCATAGGGGTAATGTTTCGCGAATATCGTATCGAGTTATTCATAGCCGTATTCTTAGGCGTGCTGGCTTCTGAGTATAGTGAGCATATGTGTGTATGGAAGTATTATAGTATTTTTACAGAGAAGCGTGATATTATTTCATGGATATTTTATTGTCGGTTTATTGAAATGACCAATCGCCCCTGTTTGTGAAGTAGACTCGTCTTCCAAGAAGAAGATTATGTATCAGTCTCAATCTGTATCACAACCAATCACTCTGTACATCAACCTACTCTACTCAAATAACGAATTAGAAATCCAATGTTCATCCACCTTGTCAATTGTATATACTCACTATGCAGCTATATATATGTATTCTGTTTGTTTGCAACTCTTTGTATCACTTGCTTGATAACGGTGTTATAGGGCTGGGGCGGGTAACCCGGATACCCGGGACAGGTGGGTACTGAGTTGGACTCGGGTACCGTCTCAATACCCGGACCCGTTATGATAAAGTGACTAATAGATTAAACAATGTAATATGGTATTCTTTCATGATTAAAAGGTTGTATTGTCTTTGAAGATTTAGACATAATTACAGTCACTTCTTTTGAATATAATACATGGTTAAGATATTGAAAAAACTCTAACTTTTAGCCAAGCTGAAGAATATATTGCCATTTCTCACACATTTGATGTCAGGAATTAACATAACGGGTATCCGGGTAGGGTAGGGTTATAGGGGTGGGGTACCCGGGTAGAACATTTGGACCTGCCCCAGCCCTACGATGTTAGTGTCTACACCGAAACGCCATATGCATTGCAATAAAGAAGTTGACTAGCTATAGAACTTGGTTTTCTTTCAGCTAAGCAAGTTTCAAGCGTAGCTGCCATGTTGCAATACCTCATGTGCGCGAGTGCGTGCGTGTGTTACATGTTTACCTCGATACAGCTTTGCGAAATTTGGGGCATGTTTCAATACATAGGTCGATAAAGGGACAATACAAAGTGGTATGCACAAGATAAGTTTGGATTAAGAAATTTGCATTTTCTGTGCATCGATTAGTGTGGCAGTTTCTTCTTTTCTCGAGAACATACTGTAAATGGACATCAAAACGCTTGAGAAACACTACTGTTGTCGTGCCATCTGGAGGATGTAAAATATCTTAGGTTATATATACCCCATGCTAAGCAAACACATCTATGAAAGAGCACGTGCCATGCCTATATGCCCATGTCCAGTCTAGATCAATATGAAAATAATGTTTGTGTGAACACTATGTGTATCTTGCATAACATACCTAACACGTCTTACATACATATACCGCGTCAGCAGCACTAAAGCACTCTCGTCGCCTTATCATTAGGACCGTAGATATATTGTGTTACTTCATTTGAATATAATAGCGAGTCATGATGACAAGAAACGGTAGTGCCAGCTTTTGATACACCAGACCCTCTACTTTTTTAGACAGTACGATTTATGGCAGTCTACAAGATAATCATGGGCGACATTTTAGAGCATAGTATGTCTGCACAATGAAACATATATGTCTACCCCCATGGTCAGTCAATGTGTACTTTAACACACAATGTCTGCATAAATAATTTGAGTACTCTGAAATGGTACACCACAATGATATTTAACACGAAATTAGGTCTAACGGTTGGTATCAAACTTACTGGTATTGCAAAACCACTACAACTCCAGGCGGAATTACTCAAATACCCCCAAAGAGTAAATGTTGTTCTCAATGGTCTCTTGAAGCCATTGTGTTACTGATCAACTCTTCTTTGATTGTTTTTTGTTTATGCAAGAATGTCAGACAAAAGCGTCAAGTCGTCTCAAGAATAAAGACAACAAAAAGGCAGCTTTCCACTCACTCAAAGCAGTGAAATACAAAAAAAACCATTAGTGTCACCAGCTCCCCTTTCAAAATGTGCTTTTAATGTTGACGTCGTTCCATATATACTGGAATATAAACCTGTTAGAAACTATTATATAAAGAAACCCTCGAGAACAACAGACACTTTCTGCATCTCAGTTACACGGGCCTGTCTGGCGTTTGAAAAAATCACAAAGGATGTGAAATTGTCTGGCAAAGGAACACGTTGACATGGTGACATGAAAATAGAAAACATCGTAACGGACAGAAAACATTCCATGTGATACTAAAGATGCAAAAACTTGTTTGTATTCACGGCGAAATAGCAACGAATGCACAGCTCTTTGTCTCCGTCTTTGAATGTGGTTTGGGTTAGTTTGAAATGAAATATCACTTGGAATTGGATTTTGAATCATTCAGCTGTCTCGCCAGATATCATGTAAAGGCGTGATTTGACTGCAGTTGTACTGATTTTTAACATTGCGTCGTTTTTACCGATTTCTTGGCGTGGAACACATGCTGGGTTCACGGCCCGAAGAGATTTCATGTTTATGGAAACCGAACGCAAACTGTCTCCAATAAAAATTTAGAAAACGATACATCCCCTTTCTACTGTGCTGCAAAAAGGGATTTATTGAATATTTGTATATTGATCTTATCGGTAATCTAGTTATCGTTTTATGTATGATTCAGATCTCAAATTACATTCGTCACAACACTCGGAGACACTATGAACTTACGTTAGGAAGTTTATTTAAACATTTCAGAGAACGAAATTCTGTTACAGTGGCGTTGTGCCAAACGCCTTTATTCAGTTAGGGCAAGAAAAAGTCAGTCAATGTTCAACACCTTTCTGGTTAATTTCTTTAACATTTGAATGATGTTTCTGTTTGCTGAGTGATTTACTTGATTTGGGTATCTTTGTTGCAAATGTGCTTCTTCCACTCCTCTGATACCAATACTATCAGCATCGTGTACACCAGTATATGTCCATCATAACACAATAATTATTGAAATACCATGTGGATAGACGATGGCGCGTTGGTGCTTGATAATAATATGATTCACAACACATGAGCACCGGGTGTCCACAACGTGTTATTGTAGATCAAAACACAACAATGACATTTAACCTAACAAGTCGGATATTTATTAAAAAGTGCACTTTGTTATTTTGTAACTCATTACTGAGAGCAATATTCCTTATGGCCGGAAGTAGTATCACACATGCAGCTATCTTCGTAAAGTAATAATCGTAAAAAATAATAATCGTAACAATAATTAACTTTCATTCCGTAAGTTCAGTGGCCATTGGGATGATCTTGTTAATATATCGGGCTGCAGTCTCATGTATACTGAGCCTGTAGTGCGAACTTGTTATTTCTGTTGAAAGAGTTAACGTAAGTACCGCGTCCATTGATTCTAATGTATTATATAATACCACTCCTTCCTAGATCGGCTGCTTTCAAACTGACAGACATGCACCTGGAGCTGGGACGAAGTACAAATTTCAACTGACGACAATCAGTTTGACAAACATCAACGCTCAATGTTCACCAGTCACAGTGACAAGTACACGCAGGAGTCTAAATAATCAATGACGACATTCTGCTGAGTTTTTCAGAGTTGAGGAAAGACAGGCGCTGTCAGAGAATGTCAAAATTATGTCTGGCGGCGTTAACAAAGTACATAAAGTGCAGTTAGAGCCTTGTCTTCGAGATCAAAAGAGTTAATGGCTGGTTACACAATGCCATTACAAGCGACCAGCAGGCTATGAACATGTCATCAACGTTCAGTCGGCATCGATACGAAGAGGCCCCAGTGTGGTGCCCCTGGGCAATTATCGACTAAACATGTCAAGTGTTTATAGTTTTTATCCCGTTACTAATTTAAATTGTATGTGCTCAAGCTTTGTGTGTTTGGTGGGTTATAACGTGTTTTTGAAAGATTGAGTCTCGAAATTTATGATCGTGACCGAAAAAAATGAGAAAGGATAATGCGCGTTATTGCTAAAATTAGAAGAACAAGTTGTGCACAAGACAGGTATACGACTTTAATTAACATCGCCGTGCACTCTTGAAGGTAAAGAGGGGGTTACGCCCGCGACGCCTTGTCAACAATATTATCCATTGGACACAAAGTGCACAGTTTATTACTCTTGACTGTGAATATCAAACAAAATATGTTTGATCACGATTACAACGATCTTTCAAAGCGGAGGTTGCATTCCTAAATCTGACGCACCAGTGAGTGAGTTTAATTTTACGCCGCTTTCAGCAATAGTCCAGCAATATCACGGCAGGGGACACCAGAAATGGGCTTCACACATTGTACCAGAATGACCAGTATTGTTTAATTGCATGCGTTCATGACGGGTGTCACCAATAGGATACGATATCCTGAAGGTGTATATGATTTTATCCACCGATTGTCTGTAAGTCACATAGAATTTATGTAGCAATGTTTGAATCTTCTCTTATACCTTTGTCAGCAATATTCAACCTACACACAGAAAGTAAAACTGTTGCTATGACAGTCAAATGAGTGGTTACAAGAATAACATAAGGACACCTTCCGGGCAGATTGAAACACATCTAACAGACTGTGATCATGACTGTCCCACAGTTCTCAGGGCAAACCTGTCCCGCGGACTTGTTCTGTCCCATCCTCTATAATCTCCAGGGTAAACGTTACGATCACTCGCCACTATACCCTGGATGCATCCACGGCATTTTATTGTATTACATCCCTTTGCTGGCTTTTTATCCAATCAGGTGTCTACGCTGGGAAGTTGAGCAAACCAATCACAACTCACTTTCGCTTCTTAAATTATCTAACTGTTTAAACTTGGCAACAGGTACTCTGAAAGAGGTAGAAGGAGTGCTTTCATATATTTTTTTAAAGTTTCAGATCTGTCAATTTGTCTGTATTGTTTCCCCCAAAATCTGAGTGGCACTGCGAACAAACCTTCGCAAATGCGACCGCTATCTTGGTTGACACTGGCAAGCGCGGATGTAACGGCGGCTTCGCTGATTGGCTACTGTGAGAATGCGGAGCCAGCAAAGGGAGGTAATATAATTATCGGGCATAGCCGTGGATGCATCCAGGGTATAGTGGAGAGTGACCGTAACGTTTACCCTGGAGATTATCGAGGATGGTTCTGTCCATGGTCTGGGAGGAGCACAGATCAATGTAGGACTGCCGAAATGTCCATATAACTGTCGGTGAACTGTCACTGCCAACTCACAGCGGCGCAGCATCAGTTTGTTGCAAACTAAACAACACCTGAAATAGAAACAAATTAGTAATTGGTGTTACTAATATCGATCAATTCAGTCCGGTCTTTGACCGATCAGGGCTATTTCACAGTGTTTATTACACATGCATCCAGGAATCGATGATGTTGGAATATGGAGGGTTGGCCGTCCCGGTCAACGAGGCCACTCTACGAGTGTCACACGACAACCCAGGCGATGTTAACAAGCCCGTTAGGTGACGAGCAACCTGTAATGTGTGAGGAAATTGACATGATTCATGTGAAATTGACATGAGTAGTGTTTGTGTTTGCAGCCGTGAGGTGTGATAAAATCAGGCAATCAGTACCGTGTGTGATTTATAAACAGATTGACAATTGACGCTAATTCTCCTCAGATATGAGCGCTGACAACACTGAGTGGCTGGTGATTCATGGCAGATGTGTGAACAGATCTACTTCATTGAAGGAAGAGATTGATTGTGTATTGACTAGCCTGCGGGCCTGGCACAGTCCACGAGGAGAAAGTGTTGGGCCGGCCAATGAGATTTATGCATCGTTGCTTATTAGAGATATGGTTTTAATTTCATGCCCCCATACATATTGTCTTAGTGGGATTTTCGTTTAAAACAGCACTGATTGCCCTCCCAGTGCACTGAGTATGAAATTAATCAGAAATGTCGACATCAAGGAATTATTTTACTTGCACAAGCTACGAGATGTTTAATCATAAAACAAAAGTCAACCGTGAAAGTTAGTAATATAATCTAGTTTCTAATAAGCTGCTAAAATATGTTGTCTATGATCACATGCCTCAGTCAAGTGTACCATATGGTCACCATATAACAATAATATTCTGCATCCATAAACCACCATGATCCGGATGAGAATGACTGTGGCTTGATTATATCTTAACTGTATAGAAAATAGAGCCTTTCCACAAATACACAAATATTCTGTTCATTTCCTAGTATTGCGTATCTCCGGCAGTCAAAGAGAATCATTCAAATAATTGGAATCTGTTATGAAACACCATCAAAACAGCAAGCCAGGATATGATTCTGACACGTGTGAGATCATCATCAGTCCAACCTGTTAATTTTACACATCCAAAGACTAGGATTGTGTGTTTGCTATTTAACACCGCACGCAGCAATATTCCAGCTAGATGGCGGTGGTCTGTAAATAATCGAATCTGGACCAGACAATCCAGTGATCAACAGCATGAGCATCGATTTTTTCAATTGTGATACGAGGACATACATCAACCAAATCAGCAAACAATGGCCACCCGATCCCGTTAGTCGGCTCTTACGACAAGCATGGGTTGCTAAAGTGCACATGTAACCAGGGTCTTCACGAGTACCAAAGATTAGGAAGGGGTGTTGATATATTGAATAGTGTTGTGCTCCGGTATGTACTGTACGCTTACGTGGAATGACTGTTTGCCGCGGCAATGTTGAAGAGCTGATTAAATTTCAAGTCTTGGTAGTGGTATGCGACAACTAGATTACGAATAGGAACCTGCCTTTTAAACAAACACATTGTCCGAGACTACATGCGAGGAAACTGGTTCTTGAAGGCTGGCTGTCCAGTTATATATCTATACTGTATATATAATATAAGCGATATTGGAGGAAGTTTAAGTATTAAACGACTTGACTGGGATCTATCTACTTGTCCAGAGCAGATTTCCATGCCGGTCACGAACCTTTCTGACTACTATAGAACGGAAACCATTTGTCATTAAAGGCATGGTCTAAGTGTATGAATTCCATGAAGATATGCATTGCCGGATCGGCAAACATGCTTTGTGGGCTTAATTGAATGCCTCCCCCAAACTAGTTAAATCGTTACATGCCTAGACTAACAACTAGTCTCTGAAATGAACATATTTTACTGACAAAAGTTCATAGTAAAAAAATATATAATATAATGAAAAGGAGCCCTGAGACCTTCTTCATTTTCCTGAAGCTGAGGAAATCTAGACTTGCCACATGTTCTAGACTTGTGTGGGCTTTCTTGGATATATTTGCCTCAGGCTCTGTACGACAGACTATTACATGCCATAAATCAAGGAATAGCATGATGTAGTGTGTGCGGGAAGGAAACGGTAGCAAATCCAATATATGGAAGATTAAATCTGTCTGAGAAGACGATAAAATCATGCCAGACTGAAGAATATTTGTGTTGGTTAATTTAGGTTTAGATGACGTATTATGATGTAACCTGAAAAGAACCACAGATGGTCCCGAATACATCCAAGTGCAATTTCTCAAGTATATTACTTTTCTCAATTGTGCTATTATCCCAAATATAAGCACAATATTCACAGTTGGGAAGAATAAATGATCTGTAAATTGATTCGAGCGTTATCTTGGATCAACGATATTTGAAACTACGAAGTTGACCATTCATCATCGTTCAAGACCCTCAGCTGTGACTACACAATTAGAGGCATTATGAACGCTCTGACGTTTGTAATCAGACCTGTTATCTATGGTTGCTGCCACATATCCTAGCTACAGAATTGTAAATCTGACCCTTGGTACTTAAATATTAAGTGGTGATCTTGTGAGGTAACTTATGTCACAGTTTCATTTCGAAAGCAATGCGTAACAATTCGTAAAAATCGGTAGAGAATTTCAATGAACTTACATGATCAAAGTTACTTCTCAGCGTGGAGAAGTTTTATGTTACACGCCGGACAAGTGGATGTTTATTGGCTTCATAACCGACACCCACAGCCACCATTATGCTTGAGGCATGACTCACATTCTCGGTGGTCTGGTCCCTATGGATTTAAGATGAAATATACCACGTCACAAATCAAATTATCTGAACTGTATTTCATCTATGAATACGTCACATGACTGTACTTACGCTGCCTCTCAGTGTCAGAAGGAAACGTATACCCTGTCACGAGCTGACTCATAGCGAATCTCTCGAGACTTCCCTTCTCTTAAGTTCTTAAAGAAAAACATTTTACAACTTGGCATTCGTAGGAATATTTTTAAATGCTTACGAAATTTAAGTTCTGTGTTCATCTAAAAATCGCGTGTCACAAAAAGGATGAATAAGGCATGTAGCATTGTCATAGAGCTATTTGGACTATTTAACTCAGAATCATGAGATTGAATGTATTCCCTGCCAGAAATCCCTGTTCATATCATTGTCCATAGCATTACCTCCTGTACGATTCTGATTATAACATGCTACAGGAGCAAGGGTTTATGAATCACTATTAAACAGAAAACGATGAGCGTACTTCCTGTAGCACCGGTGCCCCCTTCACAAATACATACAAAAGCACAACGATGTTTCACATGACAAAGCATGAAGATATAATTGTTGTCTCCCAAGTATCTACTATAACACTTTTGGGAATCTTTACTGAGGCCTTGGATGTTGTAATCCTCGTTATGCATCATTTGAGCAGGAGTTGTATGGCGAACAAGGCATGCTCGAATGACACTATGGGTTGGAGCTGTAGGGTTATTGCTTCACAAAGGTGGAAAGTTGGCTATTGGAAAGCTGATGTCATCTCCCTGGCCGCAAGTCCCGTGGAGAGTGTTGTGTCTGCATACATCTCAATATGAAACAGATTAGCGGTTTTCTCAGTCTAGTTTTGTGGGTAAATCAGTGGAAGCGGATTGGAAATGTGAACAGATTATTATATGACCACTGGACGTATTCTACCCAATCTGGCTAGACATTCTGTTTATATGCATAACGAAACAGAAGGGGTGTCCATGGGGATGCTTACTTCTTGCGTAAATGTTTTTTCACATCAGTTTGTGGAAGATGGTATCAATGAGGAAGTCCAGCATATTACATTTTGTTCCTTTTTTATCTAAATTTCAGATGGAATTAGCTTTCATTTTTTGACAAATTGCCCTTAACATCTGAAGATAGATATGCAATGTAATCATGGTCACCGAGTTTTATAATAAAAGCCCCATGGGTCACGGAATGATATCTGTCCTTAAGTCCTGAGATTTGTCCTGTGGGATAGTGGTGTACAAAGATTAGATATCAACTGTTTGACAGAATTAAATAGAGGATATTATATGAGTGCCCATGTCATACTATGTTTACGACCCGAGTGCCTAAATGTTGGTATTTCCCGAGCCAGAGCGAGGGATATACCGATATTTAGGCACGAGTGTCGTAAACATAGTATGATATGGGCACGAATATAATATTATGTTTATTACCGAAGTCGTCAAATTGAGGAAAGTAAATCCAAATCTACTTTCAAACATAGGCTGGCTACCCGCCGTCGCCGCATGTAGTACGCAACGTCACAGAAGAAACGTGACGTCATAGCATTGTTCATGACGTCACGTCATCATGACAAAGTGATATTTTGCCCTAGGGTATCGTATGAAAAATATTAACCCCGATATTTTCGCCCTCGTAGGTAATATAGTTGGTTCTAATAATTTGATTGTAAAACTTCAAACAAATCCTTTTTGACAATCCACATTGTTTTACTTCCTGATGCATCAAATAGTTGTGAATATTAAGAATTTACATCTTTGATGGACATGTCCTCAAGATTAAGAATTAAGATATTTGATAGTGGCATGATGGGGCAGACTTTCTCCTCAGTTAACAGACTGGTCTTCTCTATGGTATAATTTGATATGTCAGTTATACCAAGTTCTTTGAAGAAACAATTAATCTAATAAAGCTTGCGTATGACAGTTATGTTATGTGAGGTTTTGCAAGTGGGAACAATTTCAAACATTTCATGTAAGGAATCATGTCAATTATGTTTAATGGGTGTTTTTTCAATTTTTAAAGGGGGTTTTCCCCGAACCATCCATGATGATGTTAATGGTGTCATCCTGACTGATCGGAGGATGCTTATGATAGTTTTTCTTATTAAATGGTTGGTATTGGCAATTACACCAAACCATGTACCAATAGGTTGGTAGCAGTATGATGGGTTTCTTCTTGTTTGTTTGTTGCCTAACGCCGCACTCACATCACTGGTACGTCTAACGCAAACCCGGTGGGGTAGCCTAGTGGTTAAAGCGTTGGTTCGTCACGCCGAAGACCCGGGTTCGAATCCCCACATAGGTACAATGTGTGAAGCCCATTTCTGGTGTCCCCCGCCGTGATGTTGCTGGAATATTGCTAAAAGCGGCGTAAGACCGAACTCAGTCAGTCAGTCTAACCCAATCCCATAGAATTGTTTTATGATTTAAGGTATATTACGTTGACGTTTAAAGTAAGATTTGAAACGTTTCCTTTCTGTGATCCTTCACCTTTTAAGACTTTCATTTGGTGTAGTTGTGGATTTGTTTGCTCGTTCGACTTTCGTCGTTTAATATTTCACTCTTCATTCGTTCTGTTCCTTTAAAGATGACAGCCTAAGATGTGAGTGACAGTAAAAGCTGTTGAAAATATTATTACTGATATATTATCGGTGACAATAAATAATAATTATCGGTGACTGAGCTACTTCTGAGACAATAACGAGCCGAACCACGTCAACAGCTGCGAATGCACTAAGCTGTACTCCAGCTATTTCTCTTCCGCAACCCATGATGCTTGACGTAAGATGCGACTAACGGGATCGGGTGATCAGGCTCGCTGACTTGGTTAATGCAGGTCATCTTATTATCCAGGGCATCGGTGCTCATGCTGTTGATCACTGGATTGTTTGGAAGAGACTTGGCTATTTACAGACCGCCGCCATATACCTGGAATATTGCTGATTGCGGCGTTAAACAATAAACCAACCGACCTCAACGTGGAAACAACATCAAACCTATTTGATAGATGGATGGTTTTAAAAGAATGGACAATCACTTTTCTCAGTTTTCAGTGGTTTAAGTACATAGTCAACAACAACACGAATTACACTGACATTAACACCTACACACCTTAAATCATAAAACCGACTTCCTTCACTTGGGGCTGAGGCGTTTCTCCACATACCATTGGTCACGTGATAGGGGACGGATGTAGCTGCCAGACGGACACTCCCCGATGTTTTTTATATAACAGCAACTGTGATAGACGACGTATAAAACCTTTCTGTGAAATGTTGTGAATTGATCGTAAAGTACATCGGATTGAACAGTACCACAAAAAGAGGAACATAGCAAGCGATTGCTAATTTACTGACCCGCCTACGCCAAAGTCGATACAATGGCGTCCCGACAACAACAATCCGACTACTGAGGCAACGTGAACAATGGATCAAGCGGTCGGTTGGGTAGCCTAGTGGTTAAAGCGTTCGCTCGTCACGCCCAAGACCCGGGTTCGATTCCCCACATGGGTACAATGTGTGAAACCCATTTCTGGTGACCCCCGCCGTGATATTACTCACTCACTCACTCAATGGATCTAATATGCCCAGGATAACACAATACACAGAATGGGTACGAAAACACTAGGACAGACCTATTTTATCTATGTTTGAACATAAAGGTGAGATTTGATGAAATCAAAAGCCTGCAAACTTAAGGGATCTCTTTTAACGTATTAATGAACATTTTACTTGTGAAATCATGCAAAAACGAAACAACTACGGCATAGAATTCAACAAGCAGAGTTTCGGTTGTAAGAGACAAACCCTTAATAGAGGGGGTGAAGATCTACCCTGACACCTGACCTTCTTCCGAAAACCTGGATAACGTCCCCCATCTCGAGGCCGACAGGGAAGTTCCACCATCACGTATCACAGCAACTGTTTACCCACATTGACTTGGACACGAAATAACTTTCCATGGATTGTGAAATTCTATGCTTTGGTGAATTTAATGCAAGGACAAAACCTGTAAGTGACATCGTCCAGATATCGAACGCTCTACCTAAGCACAAAGGCATTTTCTAGAAGAAATCAGTGACTATGAAATAATGAATAGATGTAATAGTGAAACAGCATGATTCTCAGGGGACACGAGAGTTGTAAACCATGGACATAGAAGTGTTTAGCTGTGTAGCAACAATAGCCATATTAAACTACTGACGCATCAGTTAATATTTAACGTCACATCGGCAATATCTCAGCCATATCGTGACGAAAACAATTTATACAATTAAAAATGAAAACACTTTGGAGAGTAAAACCTGTCGACGATGGACAGTAATAATACTAGAATATCACATATGTGAACACAAAACTAGCATGTCAAACTAAAAGATTTTAATTAAAGAAGACAATACAATATAAAACACGGGCTACAGATCGCCTACAACTGAAGGTAGATCACCATACTAGGAACCATGGGGACTTACATTACTTTTGCTACCTGCATGGACCCTAGCTGGATTTACACCATCCCTTCAGCCGCTGGCGATGTAGCAAGATTTAGCCGAAAGTTAAAATAACAAAAATACTACGATTTAAAAGTATGATTGTGCGAAATGACTTTGAAAGTGTTTGGGACTTACGTACCCTCTCAGGAGGACAATAATTGACGCATCAGAGAAGATAAGTGTACATGTAAAACTGTCAGTTTAGTGGGCTGTAACTTCTGTGAACAACACACTAACTTTAAAAGCTTTGTGAACGAATTTGACCCATTTGTGGTCTCAAATCAACTATGCATAGTTGCGAGGAGAGCATAATCGACTGTCAATCACCCCAGGAGAGTACTGAAATTCACATCTCCTCGAGCATTCCGTGCAGGGAACGATGGATCCACAACCGGCAGACGACTTCGCAGGTGCTATTGACAAGAAACATGTCGACCTTATTATAAATAGAGGTGACGCTAAGCAGAGCAATTCACTGACACTATTGGTGAATCAGTTGAACAATTACAAAATGTATTTATGAATGCTGCTCCGGCAATCAGCGTTCTGAATGAAACTGAAAAGTGTAACATGCGCATTGCTAAAGGTACAGCATAGAACCTGGCGAGACGAGACTTCTCAATCTCTCCGGAAAAACCATACTTATCTACAACACTCAAATTCATCAAAAGGATACACATACCGTATCTTCAAAAATAAATTTAAGATAGAAAAGTATCTTTTCAAACTTCCTTTACATTTGGCCTATTACTCTACTTTATGACTTCCTACCACTGTCTACCAGCCGAGGTTGGGAATGATGGAATAATATTCCTGGCTCAGAGAGAAAATGTCATGTCTGCAATTTGCATGATATTGGTCATGGATACTGTTATATACTCAGCAGCAAAACAAACGTCAGTACGAATTCAAAATTAGATAGGCACTGTAATCAACTCATTACAGAAATGGACAAGAAAAGCGGATACAAAACATTTTTTGTGTATAATATATTGACACATCAATGAATAACTCAATTTCAAGACTTTCCGTGAACGTTTGCAGTCCATTCAGACTCTTGACTTCAGTATCTACTGTGAGCACCACGAGCGGCAATAAGTGCAGCACAGTGTCTATGCATGGAGCGCACCAATCGATTGATAAAGGCCATTAGCACCTGGAACCACACTCTGAGAGCGCAATACATCGTCTGTTTCGGCCTTGGTATGACATTATTCAGTCTCCTCTGAATGTCATCCCACAGATGTTCAATTGGGTTTAAATCAGGACTAAGGGCTGGCCACTGCATAATGTTTACACCGTTCTGCAGTAGGAAGTCCCGTGTAGCTCTGGCAGTATGGGCCCGGGCGTTATCATGCTGGAAAATTTTGTTCCGGTGACGTGCGAAATGTTGTATAACGCTGGGTCTGAGAGCTTGGTCGCACCTCCCCATGAGTCTCTTTCCATAACACATTGGTCTGAGTAACGCTGGCCACGTCGTCACCATATTCTTGTTCTGCCATCTGCAGTTGATACGCAGTACCGACTCTCATCTGTGAACAGAACAGTTCTCCATTGCCTGTATCACCGACGAGGGGTGAGGATAGGTCCACGGTAAGGTCTACGGCAATGGAGGTTTTCGCTGTTAAGACGTCGGCGTACAGTATCAGTACTGATTGGTCTTCCGTGTGCATTGTCTGGCGTGCTGTTTCGGATGCCTGCATGAAGGGATTCTGTGCATGCTGTCGCACAATAAGGCGGTCTTGTCGTCTTGTGGTCACCCTTGGTCTGCCAGTACGGGGGCGATCATTTGTGGTGTTGGTGACCCGGAAACGTTGCTGCAGCCTGTGGATGGTCCGAACGTTGTCCTGGAAGTGATTGGCAGTGTGGCCAGTTTCAAGTCTTCCTAGCGCCTGGTTCCTCTCAGCTGTCGTGAGTCGCGGCATCCTGCTGACGTTGTAATGTGAATGTTTCAACCAGGTTTGGGGGTGCATTTTATAGGACTGGTCCTTGTGAACAGCACGTGCAGCATGAGTTGCATGAAAAACATGGAGAACACCGTACCACCTCCCAGATCAGGTTGCGTTTTTGAGAGCACATCCTGGGTTCAATTCTGAGTTTGGGAAGGAATGTCTTTGCTCAGGTAAAGTTGGAGATGTTGTCAAAAATAAAATATACAATCAAAACATTAAATGAGTGTACAGTTATCCGCTTCTGCGAAGGAAAATTCCAAACTGACGTATCTTTTGCTGCTTTTTTTTTTTTCACTCTTTAATACCGAACGAATGAAGTACCTGCCAAAGTCATATTCCACTTGACCCAATCTGGCGATTTGTCCAGCTCTCTTCCATGGTACCAAACTTTTCCTCATGAAACGTCTAAGAAGTAACTAATGTAGTATTTTAAGCAATATATTGTACTTTTTATTGACCACTTACATAGCGCTGAACTCCACACCGCAGAGACGTGCTCTAAGCGTATACAACACGGTCAATAGTCATATGAATTATACCATCGGGTACCCATTTTCTGCTGGGTGAACAGAGGCAATTTTGAACAAATTCACTTGCCTAAGTTGGGGCCACATGTATGCTTCGATGTGGGGCATGACAGAAGTCCTAGAAACTCTCGGGGTCAAGCAATCCAAGGCTCACCGTGACCAACGCTGCTTATATGCACCTAATTTGTGACCTGAGCTCGACGCACAAGACCACGTGTACGTGCACATCCTCCAGCAAACCCTCCCTGCTGCCATATAGATTGTTTGTTTTCTGCACTGTGTATTCATATCTCACGTACCGAGTACAACGGCCTGAGCGGAATAAAGTTCTGTTATGCCATAATCTGAAAAAATAGTTCTTGACAAAATTGACTCCCAGCCAAAATGCGCTCATAAAGTATTTATCACACATGCAAGTCGACATTTTTTTTATTCTGTTCTGTTTCACCTTATCAAATTTTGCTAAAGCTGGCATGTCTCACGAGGTGGCTTATGAGTTCTTGACAGGAAAACCTGAATACCAATTAGGAGAAGGACATTTACAACCCGACTTTAGAAGTCACCCAAAGTTTCCCGTTAGCTATTTGATATATAAATGCACATAAGTCCATCTGTTGTTCACACAAGTAACAATGTTTTTATTTCTTGAACTGTTTGTTTGGAAATTCTTAGAATTTTGAGGATGGAAATGGGTATACAAACAGTAAAATAGAGAAGATGCCCTCGATAAATTGTGTTAACTTTGTGTAAATACGACATATTTGGATTATTTGATAAAGAAAGGGACGACTACATGACATTTGTGTATGTGGGTTTTTTATTCTTTTGTTTAAGTTTTTATTGCTGCTGTTTTTATTCTTTTTTTCACCATGTTACAAAAGAGAGCGTGTGTCGACGCAAGGGTGCCGTTGTACAAAGCGATCTTAGCACTAAGGTGATCGTAACTCTCATCACTGAACCGCAAAAAAAGCGTCACTCCCTTTTTGAAATTGGTTATCAGTTTAATTCAAACACATGTAAAAAACAAAATAATTATCGGAAAGATTTCAAAATTGACATGTTTGATCATCAATACTTAAAGACGAATGCCAGACAATGACAAGTCAAAATGACGACAGGTGGAGCGACAGTGCGATCCGAAAGTCAATAATGTGTACGGCCTCCTTGAGCGTTGAGAACAGCGTTGCATCGTCTGTAAATGGGGATGAGACGGTTGATGAAGGCCATAGGAACTTGCGCCCATTTTCGGTGATACGCCTTAGAGAGTTCAGCTGCAGTTGTCGGCCTTGGTTGCACATCATTGAGCCACCTCTGAATCTCGTCCCACAAGTGTTCTATCTGGTTTAAGTCTGGACTGAGGGCAGGCCATTGAAGAGTTTGTATGCCGTGTTGACGGAGAAAGTCTCTAGTTGCTCTGGTAGTATGGGCACGCGCTCTGTCATGCTGGAAGACGTGGTTTCCATGACGACCAAAATGTGGCACGACGAAGGGTCTCAGTGCTTGATCAATGTAGCGGGCAGATGTTACACTATTTCTTCTACCAGGACCAATATTTTTGGAACACCATAGGGCCCAGTTTGTGATTGAGAGCAATACCACCCCACACCATTATGCTCGGACCTCCCCACGAGTCTCTTTCGAGGCCACAATATTCTGCAAAACGATCCCCGCGTCGTCGCCACACTCTCGCTCTGCCATCAGCCGCCGAGACGCAATACCGGCTTTCGTCGGAGAAGACTACAGTTCGCCACTCCCGGTGACGCCAATTCCGATGATGTGTGGCCCACTGGAGATGAGGACGACGATGTCGAACAGTGAGGATGGGACCCCGGTAAGGCCTGCGACATCTGACGTTTCTCTGCCTCAAACGCCGTCGCATAGTGTCGGCGTTGATTGGTCTCTGGTGATTGCCAATGGTTGTCCGTGCAGTTTCCGTAGCCCTAGCGACACGATTTTGCAGGTGATGACGGACAATCTGACGATTTTGCCTCAACTTTGTCACAGGCGGTCTTCCACTGCGAAGACGGTCGGCTGCGCTTCCAGTGGCTTAGACTCGTTGCTGCAGGCGGTATATTGTTCGAACATGTCTTACAGTCTGGCCAGCATTCAGTCTTCCTAAAGTTTGGTCCCTCTGTTCCCTCGATAATCGTGGCATGTCGCTACTGTCGAACAGTGAATGATTCGGTGCATGTTCGGTGGCTCTTCTTATAGGCATGACACCTCGGGATGCACGTGCATTGTCATTTTCATGAAATACGCACAAAAACCTCATCCCATCATTACTTAAATAACTGCATTTTTTACGACATGTTTTTTTTATCAAATACAGAATCTGAATCCAAATTTTCTTGAACATTGGCTACGAACCAGGTCTAGCTAAAATATAAATGATGAAAAATATATTAACATTCAGATGAAACATATCTGGCAAAAGTTTTGGTAGGGTGACGTTTCTTTTGCGGTTCAGTATATAATGTATAAAAATATGGTCAATGTGGAATATTGTATCAGTAAAAGACCCTTAATTTTTCACCTACCTTTATATTTACGTCACCAATATGTATGTTTGATTGTTTATGCCTCATCTTAATTTATCTATGTATCTTGAGAAGATTTTATTGCTGGTTTGTTTCACCAATGTGGTAAACGTGCGTGAATTGCATTAATTTAGACCTTCATTTCACGACACATGGCCGTAAAAAATGGTTCCGCTTGCGGATATCACAGATACATCCTGTTTATTAGTGAACCTAATAGAACGGTATCTATTCAAATCAATATTCTAATGGCATTGGTTTAAGATTAAACGTACATTAGACACGTACATGTAACTTTTCCTTTCTGTGATCTTTCACCTTATTCGACTTTCATTTTGTTAAGTTGTGGATTTGTTTGCTCGGACGACTTTCGTCATTTACTATTTCACTCAAACAAATTCGTTCAGTTCCTTTAAAGTTGACAGCCTAAAATGTGAGTGAAACTTTTGAAAATATGTTTGTGATAATTGGATAATTATCGGTGGCAGCAAATAATAATCATGGGTGACTTGTGAAGCAGTATCAAGAGTAATCGAAGCCAGATCTGAACAGCAGTCAATGACTGCGATTGGTTCGGTTTGTTGTTGTAACGCCCCTCTCAGCAGTTTTCCAGCTCTATGGCGGCGTTCATTACATAGTCGCGTCTGGATCAGACAATCCCGTGATTAACATCATGGAAATTGATCTACACAATTGGGTTACGATTACCTGTGTCAACCAATTCCGCGAACCTGACCACCGCATCCCGTTAGTCGCCTCTTTGGCACAAGCATGGGTTACTGCAGACCACTTCTTACCCGGATCTTCACGGGTCTAGCAAATGAAGCCTTCCAGAATGTGTTTGTCCTGTCCTATCTTTCGTTATAAAACATGACCGGAGCAGGCATGATCGTTCGAGACGTTTCTGGGTGGGGCAGATTAAGACTGGCTGTGTCTATGTGTAAGCGACAAGAGGGTGATTCGGTGCCTCATTGAGACCTGAATTCTAATGCACTGGCGATGTGGGCCTGGGATTATGTTAGGTACGTTTAATGGTTGGTCCCTCGAAAAACTCATAAACACAGCAAGCCATAAGAAAGGCCCAAACATCCTCAAGGCGTGTTGGACTTTATTTCATCCGCAATGTGCCTTTCAGGTGTCAGCGAGTGCAGAATTGTCGAGGCTGAATGAATTGATCTGCTACTCGCTGAACTGAACCTGAATGTCTGTCACGGTCATTCCAGGACTACAAACGAGATCCGCTGATGATTGAGGAACATAAACTAGGTCTACAGGACGTCGTGTTTATGCCGAGTTCCTTCACGTTACTGTTCATTTCATATTGCAAATAAAGTGTATTTCTGTCGACTCCTAACAGAAAGGGGTTTGATATACAGTTTATAGAAGATCATCAATATTTTCTCGTGAGTATGGCTCTATTTGCAAAGTTGTATGTATTTAACTGTTATTGTGAGCAATGCTTTGTCCTTGCTGATGTCAGTGCATGTATTCTACGGTGGGTTTATACCAAGTCCTTTTCCGCATCATTTGCATGTGATACTTAACAACGAAAATCGAAGGAAAAATCAGTCAAGCCTTGGAGAAACGTGGCAGAAACTGATTTTATAGGGTTTGAGCAAACTGTCAGGTCTTGTGCCCTTCCAATCTGAGTGAGTGCGTCAGTCCGTCAGTGACTGAGAGATGGACTAGGAATTGTCACGGCATTATATTTAACTTTACAGATTTTAAGGTCCTACAAAATTGATTTAAGTCAGTCAGACTTCACTATTTCCCCCAGCTTTCTAACAATAATACTATGTCTAGTCCTAGACGGAAGATATGTGTCAAGTTTATGCAATCTTGACGCAATAGATGAGATAGGATAGGATAGGGTATGATATAGTGTAGTGTGGTAAGGTGTGGTAAGGTGTGGTATGGTGTGGTATGGTATAGTATGTTAAGGTATGGTATGGTATGGTAAGGTGTGGTATGGTATGATAAGGTGTGGTATGGTGTGGTGTGGTAAACAAATGAGACCTATTTCTCTCTTAAATGCCAATATAAGATTATTAGCACTGGATCTCCTCATTCACGATAATCAGAGTTACCCCCAGTAGGTGTCTCAGCGAAAACATCTAACTGCAATGTAACATCACTTCTTAAACAAAAACATGGGTAAATATTTGTTTCTTTTTGTGGCAGAAATACTGGGATAATGATAAGAAGCAATACAATTATAAAAGGTATTGTTCTTTGAGATAGTGAGCCCGTAATAGATCTAAAGCCGTATGGTTAGGCTCATTGACAGAAAGTTCACTCACACTCTCTTCCGCATAACGCAGAATTTAACATAAGGCTGATTTAAAAAACACAACTTTGGGTCACTACACTAGACAACATATTGGAAACAATTAAGACATTAGCTTGACATAAACAGGGGAAATAACCTGATATTGTTAATTATAGTTCGTATATTTACGGCTTTACTAAATTCCCAAAAAGAATTTATAAACGAACTACACATCATTTCTAACGCTTTATATGGAATGAAAAGAAGGCCCAAATATAGAGAAAAACTTAGTTAGAGTAGAAAAAATGAAGATAGTGGTGTTCGAATGGTTGATTTTACAATACCATTTTGGAAAGTCGCATTTGAGGCTTGGAGCAAATATATATATAAAGTACGTAATTTTGGAAAATGATGTTAATTAAATTGCAACCACTATGGTACAATCCTATATGTAATTTCAGGACTTTATTATCAAAATTCAAGGGGAAGTTAACACGAACAAGACTTATAATTATGTGACTCAAACAGATTTATTCCATGCAATGAAACGATCTTGTTTGCTGAAGACGAATAGAAGAATTAAAGTGGAGTTTGATGGAATAAAAACATAAAGCAGGCTGATTGACGTGTTTATCTCAATCTTGACTGTATAGATATTTCCATCACAAAGGATAACAATTTCAAAGCTTTATCCGAGAAGGACCTTTTAATAATGTAAGTTCTCATTTAATCATTGCATTGGTAAAAGAAACAGAGTTAACTGATAAATTGTTAGTTTGAATTGTAATTAATAAATGTATTTTGATTTGTTAGAATGAATAAATAACTGTCGACTGTTTGTGGCAATACCTTCAAAGGAGGATTGAAGTAACGTAAAAGATTGTTCCCCCGAGAGGGTATGTAAGTCCAATTTCATTCAAAGTATTTTTTCATCCTACGTATTTTAACTGCAGGATATGCGTACTTTTAATGTTTGGCTAAACTTGACTACAATCACCAACGACTGAAGGTATGATGTAAATCCAACTAGGTTGCACGCAGGTAGCAACAGTACTGTAAGTCCCCATGGTCCCTAGTATGATGATCTGTGGATCAACCTTTAGATGTTGGCGATCTATAGCCCGTTTTCTTATATTGCATTGTCCCACATAGGTATAGGTATATAATTCTTAAGCTAAATACTAGTTTTAATATTACAATTTGTGATAATCTAGTTCTTATACTGTCCTTTGTCGACAGATTTTATTACTGTAATTTTAACTATTGTTAACCCATTACCTGCTATAGTCACGATATGGCGGAAATGTTGCCAAAGTGACTATAAATATTAACTCACTCCTTCTTTATGTCAACATTGCAACTACATACAAGGTTACGAATGAATAAAGTATATGTCAGAATCTCTGGTTTATTGATGATTTTGATAACTGAACGTGGGTTGGCATTCACATGATCATCTGTTGGTCCACAATGTGTCGTGATGTGTCTGTAAGACAAGCGCGATTTATGGAAAGAGGGCGGTTCATATAAGAGTGTAGTTAAATATACTAATGGCAAGAAATAATTCTCAAATTTTATTTCTTAATTGTGTTATTTCATGCTTCCACCTCAGTGGCCATAGGGATGTTCTGATTCATAAACAGGACTACTGTCTTGTGTGTGTATTGCCTGATGTACACGTTCACAAGATTGGTAACTAATGTTATACATTACGCACTCACAACGTCCAATTATCGTCTAGTAATGTGTAATTGTACTACACATACGATGGGCTGCAGTGGAACACCTGGTACCATCAGGTAGCATAAATTTCAATTATCGGCAATTAATGTGTCAAAGATCAACGCTCACATTTCACCATTCACATTTAATGCTACAGTACAAACACGAGTTCAAATAATCGATAAAACAATTTGCAAGCATGTGGCTCTTTTTACAGCTGACCGAAGAGGGTACAGGAAGACAGTGAAAAAAATACATCTGGCGGCGTCAGCAGAGTCCATAAAGTGAAATTAAAGGCCTTGTGTGTGAGATCAATAGAGCTGATGGCTGATTACACAATTCCATTACAAGCGATCAGCATACTATCAACATGCTATCATCAGGCTGTCAAAGTCGATGCAAGAAGCTCCAGTGTGCTTTCTTACGTATTATCGACTAAACATATCGAGTATTTTCTCCTAGAGTTTTTATCCCATAACTGATTTATATTGTATGTGCTCAGTCCTTATGTGCTGTGCGGGCTTAAACGTTTTAGGAACATTGATTCCTGCCGTCTATGCCCTGATCGAAAATACAGGGAATGCAAAATGTTTGATAATTCTGAAATAAGAAGGGGAATTTCCCAATAAGACAAGTGTCAACCCGAAAAAGGCAAACATACATTGGTATCCGATAAATAACTAATTTTTTTTCTTATTGTTGATCTTATGTTTGGATTGCCTCACAGGTTTGTGATAAGTCATTGTTTGTTTCTACCGTTAAATACTTTTGTCACCTGACACATTTCGTCAGATTTCTATGAGTTGCTAAATTAGCAAATGTTCTGCCATTCACGAGACTAGAAGTGTATCTCGTTCTTTCAGTTATGCTCCGGGCCACATGGCCGAATACTGAATAAACTCTTTTGTCTTGGTTTACGACTTGTAATAATGTTTCCGTGAACCGTTTCGTGTGAAGGGACGAAAAGGGGCTATACGCCAGTCACGTCGTTATACCATATGATCAGTATAACCACGTGCTTCTACAGGCACATGGTCTTGACTCTTGCTCAAAATATAGTTTTACAATATATCAGGATTACAGCATTCTGGGCCTCAGATTGCGTTTCACCAAGACCCATAGCAGTCATTTGTAGAACACGTTCAAAGTTGACATATCAGTGACAAATGTCCAATTATCACTTCATACTCGTATAATGATACCCTGGACCTACTCACCACAACTCAAGCTCTCTTAACACTCGTCCCCCACATTTGTTCTCATGTAGTTCATTGGTTGGCTATTTTCTATTTTCGTGTTACCTGGATATTGGAGGGTGTGTAAATACAGGCTCTCTGGATATAACATTCCACTTCTTTTGGATCTTGTAGATGTGTTTTATACACACAATAAATCTTTAGGGGCAATTTAACACTGTCGCAGCTTCGATGTTTCCAAAGGTTAGTTTCATTCAATTTTCGTATGTATTTCGATATCTGGAAATAGGATCAAAAGCAATTCCACAGTAGGTAAGTATAGTGGATGTCGTTAGGATTGTATAAACTAAGTATGTGTCGGAAAACATTACTTTAAATTGCTTATCCTTCGTGGAAATGTTACTGAGTTTTCAACATCGCAAATACATTGTACCGAAATATAAAATCATGCATTTGTAGCCTACATTTACTCACATTTCAGATGTCTTGGATTCTGTAACATCTTCACAGATAACTTAAGATAAAATAGCTATAACTTTCTCTGATTTATTGTCATGTTTAAAAGCTATTAATCACATGAAATGTGATCATCCTTTAGTTTCTGACATTTTCAGTTTTCATAATCGTTTAGCTCGACATGATCTTGTAATGTGCTGGTTACCAGGTCAGGCAAAGTATTTTAGGCACTGAAAGGTTTAATTCAAACAATATGTTTAAGAATACTACAAAGCAGAACCGTGTATTCAAATATGTAACAGTTTAGTTCAGAATAGCTTTTTCGATTTCGTTGTAGCTCACGTCTTTCATGTTTATTATAAGAGAACATACAGTAGACGTGTAACTTAATGACATTGTACCGAAACTATGAGAACATTGTTAACTTATCATGCTATGAAACTGATAAAGTGTATGGATGTGTAACACTATGTACTACAGGCATTTGTTCTCACCGATACACAGAATAAACTTTTGTTAATTGACAGCTGACAGTACAAAAATTAGAAGTTTACACGAATGTTTGTCTTACCGTGACGCATTAACCAAGCAAATGAGTGAATGAATCCTGTGCTGCTATCAGCAATATTCCATTATATATATTATATGTTATAGATGTTATATTATATCCAAACCTGACAGGACGATGTGAACTAGTGACTGGAGCATGGGCACAGTCGCGAGTACTGCTGTGTGTGTTCATTCATTCGCACCTGGTATAATGTAATACCATGTCTGCTTGTCCTATGATTTACTTTTTAGATTCAAGCAATCAGTGGTGTGATAACTGCAGTTGTAGACTCCTATCCAAATCAGACGGAGATTCCATCAAGCCCTAAGGTGAAACATTTTATGTGACTACTGAAGAAGCACAGACTCCAGCGGAATGGACCATTTGGTCTGTTTCATTTCAGGCGTCGACCTTCCGCATGTGCAGAAGGTTGAGGAGATCAGCAACGGTAACAACAAAGCGAAACACCAGATGAACAACAGCATGTTAACTGCAAAAGCAGATGGATTATGTTTCATCTGGATTGCAACTCCATGTGTTTAAGAGTAATAGGTAGGGCTGTGTAATGCACAGTCATGTATTGTCAGAGATTATGGTCATCTTAAGAGAAGAAGATGGTGACGTCACTTGAAAGTCATGATGAATGTTCAGTCCAGTGTTGTATAGTTGTAGAATGGAGATGTGATAAGCAACAAATGACGATGACACCGATTTAGTTCCATGAGAAAACGCGCGTGTTTGTTCTAGCAGGAAGACCACACGCATACCGCGCACACACATGCACAAGAACAAGCATCACCACAAAGGTTTTCTTGTACCACCACCACATTTAACGTAAACGTTAAAGCGTCTATGAATTCACAGATCAAACACGTCTGAGAATTTCTAATCACTTGGGCAACCAACGACGTGAATAGGCAAGATATTACTTGGAAGACACTAACTGATAACTACAGTCATCCACATTGGCTCGTTATCAGGTTGACCATATGGGTTCACTGCACCAGCTGACATGGACATTGATGGACATTACGCCTATCAAAGTCCATTATCATCGGACTCGTTCTGGTTTGAAATCCACAGAGACTTATCACCAAGCCATTCGAAGATCGAGGGTGACGTTGCTGTGACCTGCACCAATCAAACGGTCTCCCCACTTTCGTCGCGTGCAAAATGGATTGTGAGATGGATAGCGTCACATTGAATATTTTCTTCAGTTACATCAATGGAAACAATTTCCACGTGGCAGGGCTGCCCCAAGTGACGCTGATTGTGGATCACGTTGAAACAAACGTGTATGGTTTAACTTAGACGCCGACAAAACAAAGGTCATAATAAGGGCAAATTTAGGATTCGAACACATGATCAGCGGATTTGACGCTAATTATAAAGTGACCGCAACTCTGCACAGGGACTTTGGATAGCATGGTCTCGTGGCTGTACATTAAGTCAATATCATTTAAAGACTAAGGACCAATGTAAGAACGATGTTTATAGGTCATAGTCCAGAACACAATGGGCTGGAGTTTGTAACCTGTCCAGGGCATACAGAGCATACAATGGTTTGATGAACTGATCCATATATTTTATCGACACTTAGTGGGTGCTGAAATGAAAGGGCTTCAGAAAATTGCTATCTTCTTCGCGTCAGTTCATGTCACCTAGATGTAACGCCATTATCGGGATGCCAGGGTGAATAACCGAGTTTAAGTAGAGTTGGTATGAGGCGTTTAATCTTGCTTTGTCGGAGATGTCGCGTTTTTCTCATTATATATGTTGAGCAAGGGTAAAGGCTGAAAGCTGGTGGAATGAGGACACCATATCTACTGAATGACACATGCGGTTTGGGCCTCATTGTCCAACATGAAGTGTAGTTTTGACAGAGGCAAAAAGATTGAAATGAGAAATACACCTTGACACCTAGATTGGCGAAGGAAAGCTGTATCTAATTCACAATATGAAGCCAATGAAAAAATGTAATTGATTTCTGAAAAAATAGTGTTACCTCTCTTCCGTAACCCATCTTTGATCTTCTTTATCAAAGGTATATTTACAAAACCTAAATGTGACTTAATTTCACAGTTTGGTAATCTGGAATGCCCACGACCATATAAGCAACATTCAGGTTGTGGAACAAAACCGTCCCTTGTGAGAAATTAAACAGGTATGAGGGATAATTTAAGACATGAATCAAAATAATTCAAATATTATGAAGCACTCGGGAGGTGAGTGAGAAGTGGAGTTGAAACACACACACACACATGTGCATGCACGTTCCTGTGTTCGTGCAATAATGTTTAAACTCTGCAGTAAACACTGTTTCTCTTCGCTCGCCTTTTCTCACGTCACGTCACGCCACGTCATATCGTATGACATCATCACAACCTTGGCGTGGAGCGTTCTGTCTACATCTTACATTACTGCCTGTGTGACCATTTCTACTGAAAGGCAATCTTGAAGTAATAAAAATGTGAACATATAATCAGTTACTGGTAAAGGTGTTAAAACCTCAAATGTATCTACTGATGTAGATCAAATTTGTTAGGATTGCCATAAGGACCAATGTAAGAACGATGTTTATAGGTCATAGTCCAGAACACAATGGGCTGGAGTTTGTAACCTGTCCAGGGCATACAGAGCATACAATGGTTTGATGAACTGATCCATATATTTTATCGACACTTAGTGGGTGCTGAAATGAAAGGGCTTCAGAAAATTGCTATCTTCTTCGCGTCCGTTCATGTCACCTAGATGTAACGCCATTATCGGGATGCCAGGGTGAATAACCGAGTTTAAGTAGAGTTGGTATGAGGCGTTTAATCTTGCTTTGTCGGAGATGTCGCGTTTTTCTCATTATATATGTTGAGCAAGGGTAAAGGCTGAAAGCTGGTGGAATGAGGACACCATATCTACTGAATGACACATGCGGTTTGGGCCTCATTGTCCAACATGAAGTGTAGTTTTGTTTTGACAGAGGCAAAAGATTGAAATGAGAAATACACGTTGACACCTAGATTGGCGAAGGAAAGCTGTATCTAATTCACAATATGAAGCCAATGAAAAAATGTAATTGATTTGTGAAAAAATAGTGTTACCTCTCTTCCGTAACCCATCTTTGATCTTCTTTATCAAAGGTATATTTACAAAACCTAAATGTGACTTAATTTCACAGTTTGGTAATCTGGAATGCCCACGACCATATAAGCAACATTCAGGTTGTGGAACAAAACCGTCCCTTGTGAGAAATTAAACAGGTATGAGGGATAATTTAAGACATGAATCAAAATAATTCAAATATTATGAAGCACTCGGGAGGTGAGTGAGAAGTGGAGTTGAAACACACACACACATGTGCATGCACGTCCCTGTGTTGGTGCAATAATGTTTAAACTCTGCAGTAAACACTGTTTCTCTTCGCTCGCCTTTTCTCACGTCACGTCACGCCACGTCACATCGTATGACATCATCACAACCTTGGCGTGGAGCGTTCTGTCTACATCTCACATTACTGCCTGTGTGCCCATTTCTACTGAAAGGCAATCTTGAAGTAATAAAAATGTGAACATATAATCAGTTACTGGTAAAGGTGTTAAAACCTCAAATGTATCTACTGATGTAGATCAAATTTGTTAGGATTGCCAATGCACCCAAGCCAGATTTGCGTATACATTCAAGTAAGACACAACAATAGGCGAATTCCCGAACTACATCAACAGTCCAAGTATAATATAACGTTAAAAGGTCAGTGTTTTGTGAACCAGTTCTGGATTGGTTGATTCACGGTCTAGTTCGTCTCACGAATAAGAAGACAATATATAGGAAAAGGCGGCTTTTACACTCTTGAAATATGATAACTTTTTAACGTCTATCAAGACATACTGACATAACAATTGGTGGCAACATTTGGTAAAAGAAAGACCTAAATCACAGCAACAATAAGAATGCATGCGAGTTAATGTCTTCCGTTTGAAAACAAATGACAAAGAATGTGTAATTATCCGAAAAAACACGATTAAACCATAAACCACCATAAAGAATTGTGTTTACATCTGCAGTCTCTCCATTTATTAAGGTAACGGCGATATCGGCTTTACTGATTTATAGCATTGCTTCGAGATAACAGAATACTTGGTATGGAACAGCTGGTGGGTTCACGTCGCTGAGAACATTTCTTTTGATACTCATGTGAGTTATTCAGGTTATGGAAACCAACCAAAACCTTCAAACGGAATATGACACATCACCTTGTTCTGAACTGCAAAGAAATTATTACTGCATGCATTTGTATTTTGTCATATTGCTCATTTTCGTGAATGTACAAAAAGGATTTCTATCGCAACACCTTACAGACAAGATAGGCAGTGGTATCAAACAATGGAGGCGACGCAATTAGCACTTTTTATCTCACTCATGTATGAGGCTACAGACCTAGGCGTGACTTACCTCAGCTACATGTGTGACAGTTGATACTACCAGTGCACCTAAAACTTACAAGCATTCAGGAAATTGTAATCTTATAGTGTACTCCATTGGAGATGCACATTTTTAAAAACGCGCAAAGATGTATCTGGAGCTAACATGCAACACAAATTTCAAGTAACATCAATCAACGCTCAACTTCAAGTACCTTCAAGTTCAGAGTTGACCAAAGCTATTACGCCGCTATCCTTACGCTGTGCAAGTCGATGCAAGAAGCTCCAGAGTGTTTCCTTGGGGACTATCGACTGAACTTGTCTAGTGTTTGCTGATATAGCTTTTAGTCCGTCAGTGATTTATTGCTCAATCTTTATGTACATGTGAAGTGTTTTGGAATATTGGGTCGTTTATGCTTGAGTCTGAAAATACAAAGAAAGGATAATGCAAGTATTTCTAAAATTAGAAAAACAATTCTTACAATAAGGCGGGCATTCAACTTGAATTCACGTTTCCGGGCCTTCAAATGTTTCAGATCAAGGTAAGGAGGGTTTGAAAAATATTACCGTCAAACACAAAGTTTCTAACAGCACATGGATCTTGCTTAAAGTTTGTCTGATCCGCTATTCAACATTCAAGGCTTCAGAAAAGCTTTAAAAGGGATTATTGTTTGAAATATGGATGAAATTTCCAAATCTGAAGCATAAATGACAAAAGTCACTTTTTGTTTCAATTTCTTTTCTCCAGGTGATAATTGATATTCCAGCTATATGGCAGGATACGCTCCTCACCCTATTGCCATCATCTGGTATCATCACTATACTTGTGATGCCCGTGTCGGAATAACACAATGAGTGAGTGAGTGAGTTTAGTTTTACGCCACACTCAGCAATATTCCAGCTATATGGCGGAGGTCTGTTAATAATCTGGACCAGATAATCCAGTTATCAACAGCATGAGCATCGATCTACGCAATAGGGAACCGATGACAAGTGTCAATCAAGTCAGCGAACCTGACCACCCAATCCCGTTAGTCCGGAATAATACAGTTGATTTGAATAGAGATTTCTTATGAGCGTGAACGGGTTTTGTTGACATTAGTTACAAAACAGAAGGATGAGTTTTTTCTTCAGAGAAACAGCTAGAGGATGTATATTTTTCACAGACGACAGTTACATACAACGCATTATAAAGCCAATTCTTTGTGCTCGTATGTCACAGTGCATATATGAATTACACGCTATAGAAAGTGTGAAACTGGGAGAGGAGATCCTTCGTTAGTGGAGATACAGAGTCGTGTGACTCGATGTAATTTCACACCGATATTAACCATTCTCGAGGCAATGTCAGGCTAGTTTGCATTTGCATGAACAAAGAATCTCGTCGCCTGGGCATAATGACCCTCTGCTCGTACAATGAAGGCGTGTTATCCCTTTATTCAGACAGCATTTAGAACAAGGTGTACATATTTTGTCTTCAGCCTTCGATCGCCATGGATCAGTTGTCGACCGCTGAAATGTTCTGTTATATGTAAGTGTCTGTCGAACTGTCATTTGTAGTTCACAAGGGCATGGAGTCAGTTATTTGGAGACTCAAGCACATCGGAATCAGTGATTGGTTTCAGTAATATTCAATTACAGAGTCCCGTCTGTGACCGATATTGGCTATTTCGCAGTGTTTATTGCCTATGTTTCCAGGAGGCGACGATGTCGGGATATGTACAGAGTTACGGCAAGAAGGGCACGATATACGTCAACCGAGATAATCTTTATGCGCTCATTGGGTCAGGAGTGATCTATAATGTGTGAGGAAAGTGGCATGACTACATGAAATAGACATGACTTATGTGAAACTAACATAGGTTGTGCTTGTACAATGTATTTGCACCCGAATGGTGTGATTACACGAGTTAATTTTGTAATTGATCAATAACAGATTGTGAATGGGAGCTTATCCTGATCAGATAGGAGAGGAAGAGATACCGACATAGGACTGTGATGGGGGAACAGCTCATTGACTATGGCGTGCATGGCAGAATGCACCGACTATGTATAACGCATGTGCGTCCAACCAGGCTTAGGACGCCATATTCCAGCAGTATCCTGGCTAAAGACACCAGAAAACAGTGTTCACACATTGTACCAATGTGGGGAATCGTAACCGCGTCCTCGGCGTGACAAGCGAACGCTTTAATCACTAGGCTAACAAACTACCCATTGTCTCCTTTAAGAGGCGGGTTCAACGAACGGTGGCTTAAAGATAAAAAAACGAAAACAAAATACGACGGCGGCCCTGAGACTTGTAACTGTTTACCAGTGTTTTTGTCAGAATGACATCAACAATGAGCGGATGAAAGGAAACGCTAACGGCATTAAGTTTCCGCATTCTTCCGAAGAAGTCCTCTATCAAGTCAAACAAGCCCCAAACCGTTGCAATTATGTACTTTACATCCGCCGGTATCACACTTTCCTCCACAAGAGACCAGCAAACGAGGAAATCTGAAAACGAGACGAAACTATTTAGCAACAGCATAAACATGGGCATGTAACTGATGAATCAATATATACCAAATGAACCTGTCAGAATATATCAGCCTAGCTGGGTTTTGGGGTCTTTTTATGCACGTTACCAAAAAACGTAATTGTTGACTTTGATCATGGATGTTTCCTCTGGGACTTCCTCTTGCACGGCGGCGGACGTTGTCATGCTCCCGTCTTGAAGGCAGTCAACATGTACGGAGCGGAGACTCGTCATATTGTATTGCCCCGGATGTTGTCTTATCACCGAGATTTTCAATTTATAGATTATATCTTGGTCGGTGTTGAGATATTGTGAACAACCCTAAAAATTACACCGACATTATAAATCATGAATATATGGCAGATGTATTTTAGTGTAAATATATTATTTTAATCTTCTTATTTTTCTCTCCTTTTGTTTGGGGCTTCTGTTTTTTACCCGTGAAGATTAGAATTGGTCTTCAGCAAGCCATGCTTGTCCTAAGAGGTCACTAAGGGATCGGGTGGTCAGGATCGCTGACCTGCTTGACACATGTCATGCCAACTGCGTAGATCGATGCTCATGATGTCAATCACTGGATTGTAGTTCAGAGTCGATTGTTTAAAGCGGGCCGACAGCCACATCAAGTGTACTCGTGAACGTAAGCTTATTCAGGTACCTAATATTACTGTCATTTATAACGCATTCAGTGTGTTTTAGAGTCGATTGCCGCCATTAACCTTACACAAGACATTTATGAATCACAACTCCCAGTCACAAACACAAAAGTTATATGCGAAAGTTTATCTTTTTTCAACCCAGACACCGCCAATTCCAAATCCTCGGAGGAGAAATATGATCGTTGGACCCTTATCAAACCCTTCTGACAACAAGCCTCTAAGAAATCACCAGGCATGTGGACCTGTTTTCGACGCCACTTTGCCTTATCTATGAGTGTCAATGAGTGTTTGTGTTTCAAGGAAGAATGAATTCATCATCTTATGTAATCGGTGAAGCTGAATGTCTCCCAAGGTCATTAGGAAAAACGAATCGGAAAATGTTATTGCCATTGAGGACCATTATATTGGCTGGGCGTCGTTTTTATGTCGAGGTCACATGGAATATGTTATTTCTGTCGACTCGACGCTAAATATGTCTGACATACAGTTAGAATAACATACAGGAAACGCATGTGTCAATCGACTTGTTGATGTGAACATCACTATTGATTTTACACTTTTGTTGAACTTGTGTTTGCAATTCGGTACGCTTGTAAAGACACATGTACGGTTGACACCTGTTGAAGTGAGTGCATGTATTCGACTGCCTGTTTGGTGGCGTACCTCGTCTTCCGCATCATTTGCATGTGATACTGAAGAGCATCGAAGCTGAAGGCAAATCAGTCAAGCCGTAGCGGAATGTGGTGGAAAGTGATTTGATAAGGTTTAAACAAGTGCGTACTGCCTGAGCTTATGTGAACAACAGTGTAAATGTCGAGAGGGTGGTTGTATGGGTGGTTAGATGTGTGAGTTGTTTGATGGGTAGAGTAATAGAGTAGGTGGGTGGGTGAGTGGCAAGGTGGGTGGATGGGTAGTTATGTGGTTTAGTGTGGGAGAGGTGCGGGCTGGTTTTGACGGCGTATTCGTTGGAGTGAGTGAGTGAGTGAGTGAGTACAAAGCTTTAACCAGTAATCAACTCCACCGCACTGGCACTCCTGCTGGACGACCGCAAATGCCATGCATTTATTCTTTACTTTATCTGTGTGGCAGCATTGTATTCAGATACATTGACAGTCACAGGAAACTTACAATCTAATTCACACACGTCATGGTTAAAAGTTACTACGAATACAGTCTCCCTTCACTTTGTATCAGTCACGCTACAACAATAGTTCCCCAGCTTTGTAGGACAGTTTATGTTTTGGGGTTCTTTTTACGAATGAAAACTGGTATTAAAGAGTTAAAAATATATTTACAAAATTATTATTATTATTTTTTTATTATTTTTTGGGGGGTGTGGGTCTCATTTACTTGTTATTTTTCGGGTCAGCAATTAACTTGCCTTTATATGTGTTTGTGACAAGTACCAGTGATGCGCCATGGTACGCACACCTTTTCGCAAACGCCCTCTTTCATCAGCATTTCATAACAGGGAGAGTGTGCTTTTAAGCGGATATTCTTATGAATATTCAACAGGTTTTGTCACTTACATTCTGAATAATTTAATTCCATTAGTGATGTTTGTGGAAACCTACCATAAATTGTCGCCAATAATAATCGGAATATATACACGATAAATGTTCTGCACTGTGCTTAACACTGAGTTATTGAATATACGTGGTTTGGATAACATGATGTTTCCTCTCCACACTTGTCACAACATCGCAGAGACAAGATACAATCTAATATCAACCAGGCAGTTAGACGAGGAAGTCGCAAGTTCATAAATTTGGGGACGAACATAACCATGAGTTTCAATACCAGCTGCAACTCAAAGCTCATTATCAAACCAAAACTCAGTAAATGTCACCCAGCACATTTCTCTGTCTCGTCAAGTGCGTTAACGTTAGAATATTGCATTCTGAGTGTTGTTGTGAATTTCGGGGAATATGCTCAAGAATATGCTTTATTGCTTTTGTGAACCATCATCATCACAATCTGTCGGAGAAGGTGCGACAGTACCGTTACATATGTAACAGCTGAAATCAAGCATATTACGTTAACCATATACCATTTATCACAAACGTTTTGAATGAAGACGGAAAAGTGACATCAGAGCAGATATGATACATGTTTGCGAGGGTTTTTTAAAAAATGCTTCTGATTCTCAGCTGATCTTCAGCATACAATGATTGTTGTACGAGGTCACTAACCGGTTGGAGCTGATCTTCAGCATACAATGATTGTTGTACGAGGTCACTAACGGGTTGGAGCTGATCTTCAGCATACAATGATTGTTGTACGAGGTCACTAACCAACGGCTTGGAGCTGATCTTCAGCATACAATGATTGTTGTACGAGGTCACTAACGCTAACGGCACTAACATACAATGAGGGGTTGGAGCTGATCTTCAGCATACAATGATTGTTGTACAAGGTCACTAACACCAACGGCTTGGAGCTAATCTTCAGTATACAATGATTGTTGTACGAGGTCACTAACGCTAACGGCTTGGAGCTGATCTTCAGCATACAATGATTGTTGTACGAGGTCACTAACGGCTTGGAGCTGATCTTCAGCATACAATGATTGTTGTACGAATGATTGTTGTACGAGGTCACTAACGGGTTGGAGCTGATCTTCAGCATACAATGATTGTTGTACGAGGTCACTAACGGGTTGGAGCTGATCTTCAGCATACAATGATTGTTGTACGAGGTCACTAACGGGTTGGAGCTGATCTTCAGCATACAATGATTGTTGTACGAGGTCACTAACGGGTTGGAGCTGATCTTCAGCAGCAATGATTGTTGTACAATGAGATTGTTGTCACTAACGGCTTGGAGCTGATCTTCAGCATACAATGATTGTTGTACGAGGTCACTAACGGGTTGGAGCTGATCTTCAGCATACAATGATTGTTACGAGGTCACTAACGTAACGGCTTGGAGCTGTCAGCATACAATGATTGTTGTACGAGGTCACTAACGGCTTGGAGCTGATCTTCAGCATACAATGATTGTTGTACGAGGTCACTAACGGCTTGGAGCTGATCTTCAGCATACAATGATTGTTGTACGAGGTCACTAACGGCTTGGAGCTGATCTTCAGCATACAATGATTGTTGTACGAGGTCACTAACGGGTTGGAGCTGATCTTCAGCATACAATGATTGTTGTACGAGGTCACTAACGGGTTGGAGCTGATCTTCAGCATACAATGATTGTTGTACGAGGTCACTAACGGCTTGGAGCTGATCTTCAGCATACAATGATTGTTGTACGAGGTCACTAACGCGGTTGGAGCTGATCTTCAGCATACAATGATTGTTGTACGAGGTCACTAACGGGTTGGAGCTGATCTTCAACATACAATGATTGTTGTACGAGGTCACTAACGGCTTGGAGCTGATCTTCAGCAAACAGTGATTATTGTACGAGGTCACTAACGGCTTGGAGCTGATCTTCAGCCAACAATGATGGCTGTACGAGGTCACTAACGGCTTGGAGCTGATCTTCAACAAACAATGATTGTTGTACGAGGTCACTAACGGGTTGGAGCTGATTTTCAGCAAACAATTATTGTTGTACGAGGTCACTAACGGGTTGGAGTGGTCAGACTGTCTCCGTTGATACATGTCCCAACTGCGTAGATCGATGCCAATGATATCAATCACATGGTTGTGATTAGAGACTCGATTATTTACAGACTGCAGTAATGTAACTAGAATGTTGCCGACAGTCACGTTAAACAACAAACTGTACAGCCTTTATACAGCTGTAAATATTGCCGAGTGTGGCGTTAAACAACAAACAAACTGTACAGCGTTTATACAGCTCTAAATATTGTAATCCCAAATATAACATATGCTGCTCAAACAAAGAAACTAAGGGCATTTTGTCATTTCAAATATGGCTATGTTAATGTAACTAGTGTATGTCTGCTAACCATCGATCCTTTAAGAGTTGGCAAGTGATTGCAAAAGTACATAAATTTAGATGGAATCATAAAACCAATGTTCGTAAGTTTCAAAACACATAAAAGTCATAATCCAGAAAAATAATTCTTGACAGCTTTGGCTGCCAGCCAGTTGATTTCGTTTTTTAAAACAATCAAAGATATAAGCCCATTAGACGTTTCCTTTATCAAACGTCGTATGACATTTGTCACATTCTACTAGATCTGGCATACCTGACACGCTGGCTTATCAGGCAAACCTGACTCCAGTAGGGCACCTAAACCTAAATGTTAGATGTCACGCCAACAATGTGAACGTTTATAAGTTGAGACGTCACTGACTGCGGGGGACTCAACTGCATGTATATCTCGCTAGTTCAGTGCTCATAAATGGGTTATTAGATTCCCTATATTTAAGCCAGACGAATAACGTATCTTACTTTTCAGATTGTCTTGATCAATTGCCCAGGGGACAGGAAACAAAATGAAAAAACAAATATGCTTTCTGGATTGAATCGAGGTTAATTTCCAGTTAACATTCTGGAAAGCATAAAATATCACCGTCAGAAGATAATAACTCTTAGTTATCTGCCTGAACAGATTCCGTAGGGCTTTAAGCATAATATCGGTGAAGTTTATGAATGGATCTTTTGGATTGTCTGCTTATTTCAATATACAGTCAATGATAACACAACAACAGCTATGTTTTACATGCTCTATTCCACTGCAAGCACATGAGCAGGCCGGGTCAGTGTATAATTTGACTTTTTACAAAAAGTGGTATTGCCATGTGGATAGGGATTTGGGATGCGAAATCGGATTGAAATTACAATTTATAAGATCCCCTTTCTCCTTAAATTTGAAATGCGACAACACGGAATGCGAAATACATATCAGTCAGGTTCTAGGTTAACTGATTATACATAGTCTTTATAGTACTCTGGAGACTTCCTGGAACGGGTTGATCGACGAAGACCTGGAGTACGTTGCGTAACCTCAGTCTTCGACAGTGAAGCATCATTGCCATCATAGCTTCGGGTGTTGTCAGCTGGTAGTGACCACGGAGTTTGAACCAATCCGTCGACTGGCGCAAAATTTTCCCTCAGAACAGTATCAGGAGTTTCAGAAGTAACTTGATCTTTACTCATGACTGACACGTCCTGTAATTTCATTTCATCTGGAAAGTTCTTACCAGCCTAGGGGTCATCATTGTTGAGAGAGACAGATCTCAGGCGGAAGTGGTCAAGATGTCGTCGAGCAAGCTTATGTTGTGTGTTATAAATAATTCAATTTATACTTTGAAAAGTTAAATCATTTTTAGATTATTATTTTAGTGCTGGCTTATCGATACTACAGTTCATTTGGTTTGATTGTAATAATGGGCATTTCCAATTTAACATCTACACATTTTATGAAATCAACTGAAAGGTACAGGTTCTCTTGCACCCAAAGTATTGATGTTGTTTTTAGATGATATCGCGCTTAAAAAGCTACTGCATTTAAATGGCCACTAAACTACCTTTTAAACAGCGCAATTCACATAAGCGCAATCATTTGTCCACAAACGATTACTACATAAGGCCTGTTAGTTACTGGTGCCCTCAACCCATATTAAAGTGATTGGAGATTGTGTAAACTGTTTTAACTTCAACGTCCCCCTTCATGAGAATTTAACTTCTACGTCAATACTGTCACTACTGTGTTGAAATAAGCGTTACTAGGGGATCAGTATGTTATCGACCTTGGTGAACTATCCCTGACATTGCTCTCGGAAGAGTATTGACTAAAACATCAGTGAAACGCTGCTTTCTTCTTTTTCTTATCGCAACCGCTTATTGAAAGCGTCTAAATAGAATTCCAAAACGTCTCCCGAAGAAGGGAATTATCAAGGTTAGTGGTTAGGTTTTCATGGCAGGCTTTTGCATAGTCACGTTTTTTAGTCAGATGACAGTCTTTTCCCCCTTTTCGGGCTTGTTTTGGCTTAGTTTAATGGTTGACTAAAACTTGAAAAGTGGATTATTATTTTTTCCAAATATAGACCTGAGAGTTAAGTAAGTGAGTGAGTTTGGTTTTACGCCGCTTTTAACAATATTCCAAGCTATTCGGCGAACGCTTTTACCACTAGCTAACCCACCGCCCCTCTGAGAGTTAAGGACCCGTGAAGATCCGGGTTAGAATATTGATCTTCAGTAACCTATGTTTGTCGTAAGAGGCGACTAACGGGATCGGGTGGTCAGGCTCGCTGACTTGGTTGACACATGTCATCGGTTCCCAATTGCGCAGATCGATGCTCATGCTGTTGATCACTGGATTGTCTGATGCAGACTCGATTATTTACAGACCGCTGTATAGCTGGAATATTGCTGAGTGCGGCGTAAAACTAAACTCACTCACTCTGAGAGATAAGACGTAGGTCCAAAGCTGTGTCATAAGGCAAAAAATAGTTAGTTTCTAACTGTGGATGAGAGTGTTCAGGGTACTGTTTTCTACGTCTTCACTCTGAAATTCAGCTCAACAATATTACAGCCATGTTTCAGTTGGTCTGTGCTGAATGAACCAGCCGTGAACCAGTGATTGACATTCTGAGCACTCTACGCACTTGGAATACGATGACATGTATAAGCCATGTCATCGAGTCTGAACAGTCGTCTTGCTTTAGCGAGTGAGTTTGGTTTAACTGGTTTAAGGACACCTTCAACGTTTTGATATGTGATGAAGACCCGAAGTCATGCAGATCTAAAAAACTAAGCATTGCCGCTTTGATGACACCAAGGAGAAAATATTTGATGCTTGCAAACTGAGAAACAGTGCCAGGTTATATGTGGGATTCGAACCCATATCGAATTCTAACACGGCTTTTAGCAGCTCTTTTGTTGACTTTGATAACTAAGCTTGATTAAGCGTGTACGGCATGTGGTACGGTTAATTAACCTTCAGTCATTTGACATGTATACTGTTTTACCCGATTCAACTAATTACCACCGTAGGGTTTGGTTGTGCCAATCAGGGACTTCCCTGCTACGTACTTCAAGTATCAACTGACATAATCCAAAAAATCAGTTGTGCCTGATGTCTTAAGGTCTATTGTATTTGTCTGTTTGAATCCTGCGACTTGTTCAGATGGTAAATGTTTCCAAATTGCAGTCACCACACATGATGTTATTGGAGAGCAATCTTGTTTTCTTTGGCTTCCACGACTCCATCCAGTTAATATACACGCAAGTCTTTGCCTTCATAATGTTGGTGTACACACTGTATTCATTATTTTGTCATAAACAGTTTGTATGCAAATAAATTATTTGCCCTAATATTTTTGTGCTAGTTATTTCTTGATTTGATCGCTTGTCTTTCTTTGGGACTGATCACACTTCACACGTTACTGCTATATCAGTGAATAATTTTCTTGTTGACTAGCTAAAGTTAAAGAGAATGATAAGGATTTGGCAGTTCTATGTTTTGCATCTATATTTCTTTATTATATATCTATTATCTGATCAGCTGTGAAGGAGGTTACAGCAAATTTTCTTTATCATTTTACATTTTATGTATATTTTGCAGATTTATTTGGCTAAGTATCACAACAAATAACCGATGCTTTACACGTCTATGGAAACTGAATATATAATAAAACGGATGTTCGATGTATGATACCAGAGACCATATACCGACTTCACCGAATACATACACTAACGAATTTAGGGCACTTCTCTAGTGAGTGTGCATTGATGAATTTACGGACTTCCGTAACGGTATTTCATAGAAAAGATTAATACAATACTAATATCTTTACGGATACATTTCATCAGCAGACGCATTTTATAACGAAGATAAAAGTTACTTATCATTTTCATAAAATCATGAATCTGAGACAAAACGTAACTATTTCAGAGTTCACCTTTCCATACCGACGTATACACCTGGAGACAGGCTGAACACATTGATCGAACATTGCCGTTATCATCACTGCAAATTTTACCGTGACTGCTGAAAAATTAATTCAGTATCTAATCGGTTTTCCATGAACGTGATAGGCAAGTGACTTGCATGCCAGTCTGCAGTAGGTCTATTTAAAACATAGTCGGGATCGGGATCGGGATCGTCCCACGGCTGTATGTTGTGAACTGGTGGAATCGTTGGCAATATTCCTGTCGGTCTTGTCGCTAGAAATACTTTCAAATTGAAAAGGTTGCATGTATGTGATATTATCTGTATCTGGTATACCATCAAAATCCAGGTTTGACTTTGTGAGTTGATTGATTTGCTAAACTAGAAGCAGACCTCAGTAAGCGAACAGGCTCGCTACCACTGCCTTTTCCGTGTGTTGATGTAGCGACTGTCCGGTATGACGTCACGCGATCACGTGACCGTGTACATCATTATCTTGCGAAATCGCGAAATGCTTTCGAGGGAGGTGCGTTTCAAATTCCTAATAAAAGCTGTATAATGAACTATTACTGTTTCTAACTGTATTTTGTGTATATTATACATACCTATGGCTTCATTAAGAGCGAATATAAACAATGTGTAGTGACCTTTTTTATTAAATATCCTTTAACCATTTCACGTGCACGAACATTGTGCAGACACACCAAAACGAAATTCAGTATAAATCTAATAATTTTCGAATCCTAAGTCAGTATTCCGTAAAGGTTATGTGAAAGTAGAGTTATAAGTTTACTTGTGTTTTTCTCTGCCAGAAAGTGATTGCGGCTCTCGTAACTTGTGGTATGCTACCTTCGGCAGGGAATGTTTAGAGTTACCTACCCTGGCTGTTCACGAAGACCTTATTGCAGTAGCTTAAATGTAAACTGCGTCTTTTGAATGTGTTATTTATTGATTATACGTTATCTTGTGTGATCATTTTATTATTTGAGTTGTGTGCCTACCGATTTCTGCTCGAAAGTCATCTCGTAACAGCAATAAAAGCCAAACAGCATCATAGACATTAACTATGGCGGTAAACTGTAGATTCAGTCCAATACGAAATCGCTGACATTACTGGTTTACGACCCACAGGACATCATAAGACTTATGTGTATAGCCTACGGTAGTAGATCATCTCATTGGTCAGTGATGGTCTGATCACACTCGATCAGGGCTGAGTGTGGGGACTGAAAGGCCCAGGACTGGATAGTAAGCATTGTGTTAGTGGGTAATAAGTTAGGTATAACATATAGTTAATGATGAACTTTAGATGGAGTCTCGTTCCCAGACTGTATTAATAATACCATGCGAGACTTGAGCTGTGAACGTGTCTTGTCTGGGGTAACCCACCAACAGAGTCAGTTTATCATTGAGAATCTAACAAAATATATATATCCACATTTACTAAAAAGATACATATGGAAATTATTTGTTTTCCCAGGGTCCCAAACAAGTAGGGTTCAATGGCTATATTACCGCATTTACTACTCCACCTTCATCAGAGATAAAACCTGTTTGTTATTCAAATCACGCTGATTCCAAAATAATTATGAGTAAATGAGTAGGTCTCTTCCCTGCTTATTGTAGTAGTATAAGTGCAATAACTCCGCGAGGCAGCTAGAAACATGTTACCCATATGTAAACTCGTGCTTTTAGCAATATTTTATCATGGCGGGGGACACCATTCATGGGCGTCACACATTGTAACCATGCGGGGAATCGAACCAGCGCTTTCGGCGTGACGAGCGAATGCTTTAACCACCCGGCACTCGCATCTCCAAATATTTGTGAATCCTGAGGAGCTATAGAATATTGCGAAAGAATCATAATGGTTACGGTACGATTGAGGTATGGAGAAACCAGCATGGAGTTATAAAAAAATGTTTCTAAACATTTTTGGTCGCTCAGTGAAGCAAACAATTAATTCATCATCCCCGAGTAGTCTTTAGTAGGCTGAAGGTGCCATCTCCTATGATTATTTCGTTCGTATCAGTTTATTGCTGACATCGTGTTGTTAGAATAATTTATCACACATCCATGTGCTGTGGCAATAAAGGTGTATGCACTTGGAATGACAAACGAACAACATAATGTATGGCATCAACACTCTTCCAAGTTGAAGTTTTGATGTCATTGCAGATCTGGAATGTTTCATTAACGTGTGTGTGGTTGATAAAGAGTTATTGACTGGAAAATAACATTCAAAATATAATTTCTGCTGACCACGACACCGACGTTGGGCACGAAGACTACCTACCAAGGCACCAGTCTGTCTTCAAAAGCCAGACATTTGTTGACCAATCTTGACCTTTGGATGAAATCGCCACGCAAAAGATTGCAACGTTTTATGTAGCTGGAATCATGGTATTGAAGGCAGCACGTCTGTTTTGTTGTGTTCCTGATGTCTTTCTTATGATGTGATAGATGAACTTGGGCGAGTAATTAGATTTAGATTTTGCTCCTCCCGTGTCTGGACAGAGATGGAGTAACACCTGAGATTTGATTGTGGTTTTAATGATTTAGAACACTGGGTTTGGGGAGCGGAGTTACAGTATGTCTTACACAGAAATAGCTTAATCTGAAGAACACATTGCCTTTTGTGTGGCCTGCGGTGATCCCGTGTTTAGCATCGCGTTCAAAATTATTGCAATTGTATAGTGATGTGAATGCACATGTGTGTAAATGCGTGTGTGTGCGCGCTTGTTACTGTACGTATATTTGTGTGACTGTGTATGTATGTGAGTGTTTGTGGGGCTGCATGATGTATGTGTGCGTGCGTACGTGCGTGTGGGGGGACTGAATGTGTGTGGGGGACTGTCTGTGTGTGCGTGTATGGGTATTGTGCCTGTGTGGGACTGTCTATATGTGTGTGCGTGCGTGCGGAGGACTGTTTGTAGATGTATGCGTGTGGAGGACTGTCTGTATGTGTCTGTGAGTGTGTGGGACTGTCTGTGTGTGTGCGGGCCTGTCTCTGGGTGTGCGTGTATGGGACTGTCTGTATGTGTGTATGCGTGCGACTGCTTTGACTCTTCCTCACTAATGCGGCTTTTACAGTGCAAGCACAATGAGATGTTGTGTCGCAGTGTTGAGCACTGGCCCTACATAGACACAGTCACCTGATTCCGAGTAAGCCAGTGTTTGTTTTACTATAATTTACCCTACAACAACATAATGATCACAAATGTATGAACATATACTGTAAGCCATTAAAAACGCAATTTGTATTTGTTGTCCTGAAACTCACAAAAGTTCTATTGAAGATTTTTGCCTGTGATACAGAGGATGTAGGGATAAAAGGGTGTTATTCTGGCCCATTTCGAGTTCGAGTCCCGGAGCATTCCTCTCACATGAACTTTGATACTTAAAACTGAACCTTTGACATTTCTCGTAAACACAACCACATTCATGAAACACGTTGTGCACATGCATTACCTGCACCCAGGCCCTGTAAAAGCACAAGGAATTGTGGAACTCAATCACTTTGAGAAAATGCCACACTTGACACAAGACGAAAGGAATCAGGTTATCGGTATGGTCAGCCAAGGTGCTTCAGATGTGCATCCATCCACTGTCAGTCGACTCAGACAACGTTTTCGGGCTACCGGAAGTGTTGCTGATCGTCCGCGACCTGGTGCACGACCTGTGATAACAGCTCGACAAAACCGCAATATCCGAGTTGCACACTTGCGAAATCGGTTCCAAACAGCTGATGATGAGGCAAGGAGGACAATTGGGACAAGTCAACATCATTTCAGCGCCCAAAAGGTGCAAGGACGCCTTGCTGCCTTCAACATCCGGTGTCGTCACCCGTACCGTGGTCCAACCTTATTGCATCGCCACAGACTTGCCAGACAGCGATGGGCAGCAAATGGGGCCAATCTTGGCAACAGGACATGGCCAGATGTCATTTTGTCAGATGAATCCAGGTTTAACTTATCCTTTGCAGATGGACGTCGTCAGATTTATCGACGTAAAGGAGAAAGACTTGCGCCAAACTGTGTCCTTGAACATAATCGTTGTGGAGGGGGTGGTGTCAAGATCAGACCTCAGACCATCAGAGGCTGCAGACCATCCAACAGCTGTTCCTGAGAAATGTGTGTCTTTCAATGCCCCAAAGACTGCGAGCATGTCTTGCAGCGCACGGTGGACACACACGATATTGACTGCAAGTGACCCCTCCTTTGTTTGATGTCGTTGTTGCGTCACTGATGTTGTTGTTGACTGGACATTTTCAGATGAAATTATTCACAGATGTTCACTTAAAACATATCTGCCAGTTAGGTCTATATATGTTGAAATTGGTGTGAGTAAAGAAAATATGAATGTCAAATTGCGTTTTTGATGGTTTACAGTATAGTTAAGTCGTTGATGGTGACATTGCCGCTACTACGTTTACTTTTCATCTATTTTATGATGAATACATTGCAACATATCCTCTCCGTATTGACCTCAGTACAACAACACGACGTGAGGTTGTGTTAGGCACAATAGTGGAAGTATGTCAGTCAGGTCCAGCCATAAATACTTGGTGCCTGGCAAATTGGTCTCATCTTTAAAGTGGATTCATTCTTCTACTTCTACAAAGTTGTTAATGCCTTTGTAATTTTGCCCACATTGTTCTAAGTTTCCAATGGTCTTTGCCCACAGTGTTATTAGTTTCCACGTTTGCTCTTAATCAACTCCTAAGATCAAATCATTCTCAGATCGATTGCTATGATTATTTATCAACACTTAATTGACATACCTATAAACGAGTTCAATTCATTGCTATTTTGCATGACAATGTAATTGCATGTTAAGATAAAATCCACCAAAAATCTAAACTGTTTGTTAAAGAGTGATTGAATGAAACAAAACAGCTTGAAACAAATTTTTCTTCAAACAAAAATACTTAAATGTCTTTACCTTTGTTCCTCTCTGTTACAAATGATTTTCTAACCTCCTAATGTTTCATTTTCTGTTCAATCTAAACCTATTTAAAAGGCATGGGGTTCTTTGTAGTGTCAGTGAGAAACGAGAACCCATCCATTAAATTTAAAAACTGAGTTAAATTGTAAAAAAAATGTAAATGTGTTGTGTAAATGTACATGAAAGAGTATAGCCCACGGGGGGAAATGCAGGTTTGAGATCGTGTCGTGACTACATATGTCATGTCGTTTACAAAAAAATGCGCAATGTTTTAAATAGCAATATTTTCTCGAATTATCAATAGAATTGTGACAAACACTTATACATTTTAATACAGCAGTAACTGGTTGAAGTGATGTATGCCAATATATTCATTTGTAAAAAAAAATATCAAATTATTTTTGAGAAAACTAAAGCGTAAAGGACCTTCGAAACGGGAACAGCATGCAGGTAGAACTCGGGATTAGTACTGACTATTCCTCCACATGTCAGCCACAAAACCTGCCATGAACGCACTATTGAGGTCTTGAATGTTGTAACCATGATCAAACAGTGTTAGCAAGAGCCTCTTTGAATGATGATCTTTGAAATCTTTGTCGAAAAAACATTCTTTGCTGGACGGCAAAGCGATAGCCTAAGCGATCAATAATTGAACGTTTAGGTTTCCACAAGCCTAACAAAATGAAGCCACGCCTCCTCCTTTACTGCTGTTTCCACGCACTCTTTATTCATGTACTGTTTGCAGATTGGCTGATAATGGAATAGGTAGAACTTTGTTGTTGTACTGGGTATCTTTGTCTATAAAGTTTCGGTTTAACGTTCAACTGATAAGTTGTAAAGCCTTTATTGCTGTTAACCTATGTATTTGTAGCCACTGAGATTTACACTTTTTGTACTTCAATAAGGCAATTCTTATGTAAACCATTTTAGAACAGATACTGCTATGGAAACACTTCCATCGACAACTTTAATTCATTTCATTTCTGAAATATCGAAATTGTTTTAGACCGTGCGCATATATTTGCACTTATTCAACTGGCATTCATCAAAATAATAATGATGATCCTTTAATTACCAATACAAACCACAGTATTTATGGCATATCAATCAAATTTCATCCTACACAGAAGAGGAAACACAATACAAATGTTCGTCAATAGATTTTCGTTACCATGTACATCCTTCATGCAGCAAAAAAAGGAGACAAGCGCCTCGATGAGTTGAAGAATGATGAGTTATAATCTCCAGTTCCCTGCATCAATTTTACTACAGGTTATCGTTAAACGACTGTGTAATGTTATTATTCCACGATTTTGATCAGGCAGTTTGAATATTCAACCCTGGTCAAGCATAAATGGTATCATGTTAAAGATATGCTCTAAATTGTTTCTTGAAGCATAATTGTGATTTATTGACTTTGCGATTGTTAACCGATAGCATTGGGTGTCAATGATTTTCGAGGTTCTTGGGCAAATTCAATCAACTTTTTGTTTCATCTTTCTTTTCAAATGTGCTGTGTTTGTTTGATCTAAACGGTTTATGTTACATGATCCCCGTTCATGATGTTGGATTCAGCACCAATGGTAAGTGAATTACGCCTTAGATGATGCAGAATCCAAAACACATCGTTAATCACCATCGGTTCTTTCTTTCATTCACAACTTCCATGTAGCTTCTAGAAATTTCAGCAAAGGACATTAGATTTACTGTGCTTACCTTTAAAGAACTCTTCCACAATATACCTTATTGTGGTAAATATATAGTTCATTTAGAAATGTTGAAGAAATGGCTTCCCTTTATTAAACATGGTTTGCTAATAGGTCCTGTTGAAGTTAACGGTTTTATATTTCCGTTCATTTAGCTTCGAGAATTTCCATTTAGGAACGTCTTTGTTGTGGAAGTGACCCTCTATTAAGAACACGTTTTCAATCAATAATGTTCTTGAATTTCGACATTGAATAGACAAGAACGTCAATTTAAATCTGGTGTGCTAACGTTACCTTAGACGCGTGTTGTCTTGTTGAACAGTAGACAATTAGAACACATCTTTCAGATGACACTGAGGTAGTGAAAGTCAACTGTCGCAGATCCGCAGATCTTGACACAACTAAGGGGCATAACCCATGACATTTCAATCAATGACCATCACTGATGCATCTCCAAGAACATTGTGAAAAAAGAAAACATTAAACTGGGAAAACTCGTTTTGGTCAATCAATACAGTGTTGAGAATAACAGATATCTTTAATAATATGATAAAACCCTTTCCATAATCTAAACACAGTCATTGTACGACTTTCATTGGTTTGTACTATAGCGAGCTTAAAAAAAAAAATTAACTTGGGTCTAACAATATGTTACTGTGCACTGTATGTACACAGGTATCGTCTGTGGCTGCTTGTTGGCTCATCTGGTCATCCTTGCCCCAGGCCGATTTGCGGTTAATGGGTACACGGGTGTCGTCTGTGTCAGCCTAAATGATATTGACGCATATTGATTTGGGCTACGGTGTTCATGACCTTCAATGCCTCATATAACAGTTGTGGCGACAGGAGGTTAGTTACTTGTTGACTACATTATCACGAACCGACCATGTCTGGTCTAATGCAATGGACAATTCCTGACAACAATTCTTGCATACATCACTGAAACGATATAGACGACAAACAAAAGTATTTACCTTGCCTATGAATATCGATACGACCACGTAAAATAGACATGAATTGGGTCATAATTCGCATCAATATGATGACATTGTAACTGTACAGTGAAACATCACCATCAGTGTCATAAGATCACGCTGTCAACAAACTAGTATGAAGGGGTCCTCTGATGCTAAGACAACTTTATTCCGAGGGTTAAATTCGACTGTTCATTTTTTTTTATCATTTTGACATCGAATTTTGCTCGCATAACTAATATCAGGCTAATGTGTTGTAGGCGAGTTCTTAATGAAAAGTATTATAACCCTGGCATTACCAATTTTCCTCTGCAAATTAATGAATCGCATGAACGAAGCTTCAAATCCCTTTATCGTCTTTTAGTCTACAGCGTCTTTCTGCTTCTGTTCGATAAATGTGTAGACAACTACGCCCGCACGGTTTCACATTTCATGTGAAATAATATCTAACACTATTAATAATTGTCTTCATTATTCGACTAAATCCATATTTTGTATTTGAGAAAGTCAGTTTGCTCTGCCACAATCTGTAGCATAATAAAGTATTATTTGCACTGAACTATCATAGGTAAAGCCCAAGGACGCTTGCGCACTTCTGTAGCGCATGGTAACATTTTAGTTGACAAAGCAACATGCCCTTTGTATACATGTCAAACATTGGCGTAAAACAACATTCTGTTATTCCTAAGTATCCCTCAGTCAACTCTGCTGAAACGATGCTAGTTTGATTTAACACGCTGTCGATATTTCAGGGACACAGTCTTTCCAGGCACTGTCTGGATGTCTAAAGCCGGTTAATCGAACCTAATTGGTCTTGACGAATGGTCGGCTGGTGGTTTCTTGTCATTAAATGGACACTGTGTGGTGGTCGTAAGTCCTATCTATCACCACGGTTTCGTAGATGATGAAAGTAGCAACCAAGGAAATCAAGAAATTATTTCATTACTGCCAACCTCCATTTTAATCAGACAATTGCAAAATGTGTTTTGTATACGTTTATTCATTAGACAACGAAACAGGTAATTTCGCTTTGATTTATTATTTTACTGCAAATACAATAATATGCACACTGGCAATATGCAAATTGATCAATGTTGTTTTCAACATCATTAAGAATTATGGAAATACGATGGGTAGGTTGAAATAATGGGGATCAAAGGTAACAGAACATAAACAACACACTGTCAGAGCTATATATTAAAGTTAAATAGACAATGGAAAATAGCAATATATATTTTCAATGTCATAATGCCTTTATTTACTGCCCATTTAGAGCGGTAACGTAATTGATGGTATGACTAAAATCTGCACATTGCCATTTCCAGGGCATTTTCGACCCATGAAGATCTGGATTAGAATTGATCTTCAATAACCCATGCTTGTCGTAAGAGGCGTCTAACGGGATCGGGTGGCCCAGCTCGCTGACTGGGTTGACACATGTCATCGTATCCAAATCGCGTAGATCGATGTTCATGCTGTTGATCCTGGATTGTCTGGTCCAGACTCGATTATTTACATACCTGAGTGTGGCGTAAAACTAAAGAGCCATAAATTTGACAATGCATGCTCTTGTCAATTCCGTCATGGAATTACAAAAAGGCTCTATATCCATTAAAATGGGTTTCCTTTGTAATAAAAATGCCCTTGATGACATGTTTCACAAATTATAATTATTATTGAATTCGTAAATCCAGGTTTGTAAAACAGTCATTTTAAATATTTCTGAAGCAAAGATTGGTTTAATTGTTCTGGAACACCTTGAAAGTCTTATTGCTGTCACTGACAACCCAAACTGTCAGTACAAACATAAAGCTATCACCTCTTCAGACTAAATCCTCACCAACAGCATCGTCTTCATATACATCACTACTATTTCCGTGGCAAATGTTTCCGGGAGAAACACACACCGACATTCACGGACAAAACGTTAATTGTGAAAACCTTTCCTGGGAGTATACAATGAGACATTCCGGGATAAAGAAAACATAATGTTTGAGAATGTGTGACAAATTGAGTACTTACATTTGCAATTGGTAATAAACGTTCCCCCTTCAGAAAGTGTTTGCGAGCTCGAGGTAATATTTCGGTGTCTATCGAAGCTCAGGGGGATGCGTGCATGCGTAACTCAATGCTCTTGTCGTAATAAATCGCTTAACTTGTTCAATAAATATTGGAGAGGGCTGGATTAATTGCTGGCCTGGATTCCACAGATTCCGATATGCAGAATGCATTAAGTTAATGACTACACCTTGGAAAGAGAACACAGCCTCATTGGAAAGTGTAAGATCTCTAATGGGGTCTCATTTCTACATATTCTTTACGAAAAATACGTTAATTGTCATCTTTGTGATATTTATTACGTGCTTGGGCTTTCGTTTATCTGATATTTTAAATAGCGGTGTTCTGCCTCCATTTGATTTTCTTCATTTAAACGTTTTAGCATATTGTTTAATAAACGACCTTTTTTAATAGTGATTAGAAGTTGGGATCGATACGGTCTCTTCCTCTCAGTGGTTCGCTTTTTCACAATGTTTGAACTTCTTCTTTGTATGCTGGTTTCTGCCGTGTGCTTCAGTTTAAAACAACGTTCTGATTTCTCAAGGCATTGTGGGTCATTACCGCCTTCTGGTTTATCCATAATATTCTGGTTACTCATCATCTTCTTCTTTATAACAATGATCTGGTTCATTCACGACAGTCTAGTTCATCCATAGTGTTCATCTGTGGTCCTTTTGTTAATTTCGTTTGGTTAATCCAATCTGTCTTGATTCACCCATGGAGTACTGGACTTTTGTTATGATCTTTTTTATCACAGTGATTTAGATCAAAGTGGAGTTCGTATTCATCAAATTGTCCTGGTTTATCAGATTGTTCTGGACTATTATGGTTCATAAAAGTGCTCTGATTCTTCAATCTTTCTTGTCCATTACGGTGCTGGGATTTTTCAAGCTGTTTCAGTTCATCCACGTGTCACAGTTCATCATGAGGTATAAAATCATGCATTTGTAGCCTACATTTACTCACATTTCAGATGTCTTGGATTCTGTAACATCTTCACAGACAACTTAAGATAAAATAGCTATAACTTTCTCTGATTTATTGTCATGTTTAAAAGCTATTAATCACATGAAATGTGATCATCCTTTAGTTTCTAACATTTTCAGTTTTCATAATCGTTTAGCTCGACATGATGTTGTAATGTGCTGGTTACCAGGTCAGGCAAAGTATTTTAGGTACTGAAAGGTTTAATTCAAACAATATGTTTAAGAATACTACAAAGCAGAACCGTGTATTCAAATATGTAACAGTTTAGTTCAGAATAGCTTTTTTCGATTTCGTTGTAGCTCACGTCTTTCATGTTTATTATAAGAGAACATACAGTCGACGTGTAACTTAATGACATTGTACCGAAACTACGAGAACATTGTTAACTTATCATGCTATGAAACTGATAAAGTGTATGGATGTGTAACACTATGTACTACAGGCATTTGTTCTCACCGATACACAGAATAAACGTTTGTTAATTGACAGCTGACAGTACAAAAATTAGAAGTTTACACGAATGTTTGTCTTACCGTGACGCATTAACCAAGCAAATGAGTGAATGAATCCTGTGCTGCTATCAGCAATATTCCATTATATATATTATATGTTATAGGTGTTATATTATATCCAAACCTGACAGGACGATGTGAACTAGTGACTGGAGCATGGGCACAGTCGCGAGTACTGCTGTGTGTGTTCATTCATTCGCACCTGGTATAATGTAATACCATGTCTGCTTGTCCTATGATTTACTTTTTAGCTTCAAGCAATCAGTGGTGTGATAACTGCAGTTGTAGACTCCTATCCAAATCAGACGGAGATTCCATCAAGCCCTAAGGTGAAACATTTTATGTGACTACTGAAGAAGCACAGACTCCAGCGGAATGGCCCATTTGGTCTGTTTCATTTCAGGCGTCGACCTTCCGCATGTGCAGAAGGTTGAGGAGATCAGCAACGGTAACAACAAAGCGAAACACCAGATGAACAACAGCATGTTAACTGCAAAAGCAGATGGATTATGTTTCATCTGGATTGCAACTCCATGTGTTTCAGAGTAATAGGTAGGGCTGTGTAATGCAAATGTATTGTCAGAGATTATGGTCATCTTAAGAGAAGAAGATGGTGACGTCACTTGAAAGTCATGATGAATGTTCAGTCCAGTGTTGTATAGTTGTAGAATGGAGATGTGATAAGCAACAAATGACGATGACACCGATTTAGTTCCATGAGAAAACGCGCGTGTTTGTTCTAGCAGGAAGACCACACGCATACCGCGCACACACATGCACAAGAACAAGCATCACCACAAAGGTTTTCTTGTACCACCACCACATTTAACGTAAACGTTAAAGCGTCTATGAATTCACAGATCAAACACGTCTGAGAATTTCTAATCACTTGGGCAACCAACGACGTGAATAGGCAAGATATTACTTGGAAGACACTAACTGATAACTACAGTCATCTACATTGGCTCGTTATCAGGTTGACCATATGGGTTCACTGCACCAGCTGACATGGACATTGATGGACATTACGCCTATCAAAGTCCATTATCATCGGACTCGTTCTGGTTTGAAATCCACAGAGACTTATCACCAAGCCATTCGAAGATCGAGGGTGACGTTGCTGTGACCTGCACCAATCAAACGGTCTCCCCACTTTCGTCGCGTGCAAAATGGATTGTGAGATGGATAGCGTCACATTGAATATTTTCTTCAGTTACATCAATGGAAACAATTTCCACGTGGCAGGGCTGCCCCAAGTGACGCTGATTGTGGATCACGTTGAAACAAACGTGTATGGTTTAACTTAGACGCCGACAAAACAAAGGTCATAATAAGGGCAAATTTAGGATTCGAACACATGATCAGCGGATTTGACGCTAATTATAAAGTGACCGCAACTCTGCACAGGGACTTTGGATAGCATGGTCTCGTGGCTGTACATTAAGTCAATATCATTTAAAGACTAAGGACCAATGTAAGAACGATGTTTATAGGTCATAGTCCAGAACACAATGGGCTGGAGTTTGTAACCTGTCCAGGGCATACAGAGCATACAATGGTTTGATGAACTGATCCATATATTTTATCGACACTTAGTGGGTGCTGAAATGAAAGGGCTTCAGAAAATTGCTATCTTCTTCGCGTCCGTTCATGTCACCTAGATGTAACGCCATTATCGGGATGCCAGGGTGAATAACCGAGTTTAAGTAGAGTTGGTATGAGGCGTTTAATCTTGCTTTGTCGGAGATGTCGCGTTTTTCTCATTATATATGTTGAGCAAGGGTAAAGGCTGAAAGCTGGTGGAATGAGGACACCATATCTACTGAATGACACATGCGGTTTGGGCCTCATTGTCCAACATGAAGTGTAGTTTTGACAGAGGCAAAAAGATTGAAATGAGAAATACACGTTGACACCTAGATTGGCGAAGGAAAGCTGTATCTAATTCACAATATGAAGCCAATGAAAAAATGTAATTGATTTCTGAAAAAATAGTGTTACCTCTCTTCCGTAACCCATCTTTGATCTTCTTTATCAAAGGTATATTTACAAAACCTAAATGTGACTTAATTTCACAGTTTGGTAATCTGGAATGCCCACGACCATATAAGCAACATTCAGGTTGTGGAACAAAACCGTCCCTTGTGAGAAATTAAACAGGTATGAGGGATAATTTAAGACATGAATCAAAATAATTCAAATATTATGAAGCACTCGGGAGGTGAGTGAGAAGTTGAGTTGAAACACACACACACATGTGCATGCACGTCCCTGTGTTGGTGCAATAATGTTTAAACTCTGCAGTAAACACTGTTTCTCTTCGCTCGCCTTTTCTCACGTCACGTCACGCCACGTCACATCGTATGACATCATCACAACCTTGGCGTGGAGCGTTCTGTCTACATCTCACATTACTGCCTGTGTGCCCATTTCTACTGAAAGGCAATCTTGAAGTAATAAAAATGTGAACATATAATCAGTTACTGGTAAAGGTGTTAAAACCTCAAATGTATCTACTGATGTAGATCAAATTTGTTAGGATTGCCAATGCACCCAAGCCAGATTTGCGTATACATTCAAGTAAGACACAACAATAGGCGAATTCCCGAACTACATCAACAGTCCAAGTATAATATAACGTTAAAAGGTCAGTGTTTTGTGAACCAGTTCTGGATTGGTTGATTCACGGTCTAGTTCGTCTCACGAATAAGAAGACAATATATGGGAAAAGGCGGCTTTTACACTCTTGAAATATGATAACTTTTTAACGTCTATCAAGACATACTGACATAACAATTGGTGGCAACATTTGGTAAAAGAAAGACCTAAATCACAGCAACAATAAGAATGCATGCGAGTTAATGTCTTCCGTTTGAAAACAAATGACAAAGAATGTGTAATTATCCGAAAAACACGATTAAACCATAAACCACCATAAAGAATTGTGTTTACATCTGCAGTCTCTCCATTTATTAAGGTAACGGCGATATCGGCTTTACTGATTTATAGCATTGCTTCGAGATAACAGAATACTTGGTATGGAACAGCTGGTGGGTTCACGTCGCTGAGAACATTTCTTTTGATACTCATGTGAGTTATTCAGGTTATGGAAACCAACCAAAACCTTCAAACGGAATATGACACATCACCTTGTTCTGAACTGCAAAGAAATTATTACTGCATGCATTTGTATTTTGTCATATTGCTCATTTTCGTGAATGTACAAAAAGGATTTCTATCGCAACACCTTACAGACAAGATAGGCAGTGGTATCAAACAATGGAGGCGACGCAGTTAGCACTTTTTATCTCACTCGTGTATGAGGCTACAGACCTAGGCGTGACTTACCTCAGCTACATGTGTGACAGTTGATACTACCAGTGCACCTAAAACTTCCAAGCATTCAGGAAATTGTAATCTTATAGTGTACTCCATTGGAGATGCACTTTTTTAAAAACGCGCAAAGATGTATCTGGAGCTAACATGCAACACAAATTTCAAGTAACATCAATCAACGCTCAACTTCAAGTACCTTCAAGTTCAGAGTTGACCAAAGCTACCACGCCGCTATCCTTACGCTGTGCAAGTCGATGCAAGAAGCTCCAGAGTGCTTTCCTTGGGGACTATCGACTGAACTTGTCTAGTGTTTGCTGATATAGCTTTTAGTCCGTCAGTGATTTATTGCTCAATCTTTATGTACATGTGAAGTGTTTTGGAATATTGGGTCGTTTATGCTTGAGTCTGAAAATACAAAGAAAGGATAATGCAAGTATTTCTAAAATTAGAAAAACAATTCTTACAATAAGGCGGGCATTCAACTTGAATTCACGTTTCCGGGCCTTCAAATGTTTCAGATCAAGGTAAGGAGGGTTTGAAAAATATTACCGTCAAACACAAAGTTTCTAACAGCACATGGATCTTGCTTAAAGTTTGTCTGATCCGCTATTCAACATTCAAGGCTTCAGAAAAGCTTTAAAAGGGATTATTGTTTGAAATATGGATGAAATTTCCAAATCTGAAGCATAAATGACAAAAGTCACTTTTTGTTTCAATTTCTTTTCTCCAGGTGATAATTGATATTCCAGCTATATGGCAGGATACGCTCCTCACCCTATTGCCATCATCTGGTATCATCACTATACTTGTGATGCCCGTGTCGGAATAACACAATGAGTGAGTGAGTGAGTTTAGTTTTACGCCACACTCAGCAATATTCCAGCTATATGGCGGAGGTCTGTTAATAATCTGGACCAGATAATCCAGTTATCAACAGCATGAGCATCGATCTACGCAATAGGGAACCGATGACAAGTGTCAATCAAGTCAGCGAACCTGACCACCCAATCCCGTTAGTCCGGAATAATACAGTTGATTTGAATAGAGATTTCTTATGAGCGTGAACGGGTTTTGTTGACATTAGTTACAAAACAGAAGGATGAGTTTTTTCTTCAGAGAAACAGCTAGAGGATGTATATTTTTCACAGACGACAGTTACATACAACGCATTATAAAGCCAATTCTTTGTGCTCGTATGTCACAGTGCATATATGAATTACACGCTATAGAAAGTGTGAAACTGGGAGAGGAGATCCTTCGTTAGTGGAGATACAGAGTCGTGTGACTGGATGTAATTTCACACCGATATTAACCATTCTCGAGGTAATGTCAGGCTAGTTTGTATTAGCATGAACAAAGAATCTCGTCGCCTGGGCATAATGACCCTCAGCTCGTACAATGAAGCCGTGTTATCCCTTTATTCAGACAGCATTTAGAACAAGGTGTACATATTTTGTCTTCAGCCTTCGATCGCCATGGATCAGTTGTCGACCGCTGAAATGTTCTGTTATATGTAAGTGTCTGTCGAACTGTCATTTGTAGTTCACAAGGGCATGGAGTCAGTTATTTGGAGACTCAAGCACATCGGAATCAGTGATTGGTTTCAGTAATATTCAATTACAGAGTCCCGTCTGTGACCGATATTGGCTATTTCGCAGTGTTTATTGCCTATGTTTCCAGGAGGCGACGATGTCGGGGATATGTACAGAGTTACGGCAAGAAGGGCACGATATACGTCAACCGAGATAATCTTTATGCGCTCATTGGGTCAGGAGTGATCTATAATGTGTGAGGAAAGTGGCATGACTACATGAAATAGACATGACTTATGTGAAACTAACATAGGTTGTGCTTGTACAATGTATTTGCACCCGAATGGTGTGATTACACGAGTTAATTTTGTAATTGATCAATAACAGATTGTGAATGGGAGCTTATCCTGATCAGATAGGAGAGGAAGAGATACCGACATAGGACTGTGATGGGGGAACAGCTCATTGACTATGGCGTGCATGGCAGAATGCACCGACTATGTATAACGCATGTGCGTCCAACCAGGCTTAGGACGCCATATTCCAGCAGTATCCTGGCTAAAGACACCAGAAAACAGTGTTCACACATTGTACCAATGTGGGGAATCGTAACCGCGTCCTCGGCGTGACAAGCGAACGCTTTAATCACTAGGCTAACAAACTACCCATTGTCTCCTTTAAGAGGCGGGTTCAACGAACGGTGGCTTAAAGATAAAAAAACGAAAACAAAATACGACGGCGGCCCTGAGACTTGTAACTGTTTACCAGTGTTTTTGTCAGAATGACATCAACAATGAGCGGATGAAAGGAAACGCTAACGGCATTAAGTTTCCGCATTCTTCCGAAGAAGTCCTCTATCAAGTCAAACAAGCCCCAAACCGTTGCAATTATGTACTTTACATCCGCCGGTATCACACTTTCCTCCACAAGAGACCAGCAAACGAGGAAATCTGAAAACGAGACGAAACTATTTAGCAACAGCATAAACATGGGCATGTAACTGATGAATCAATATATACCAAATGAACCTGTCAGAATATATCAGCCTAGCTGGGTTTTGGGGTCTTTCTATGCACGTTACCAAAAAACGTAATTGTTGACTTTGATCATGGATGTTTCCTCTGGGACTTCCTCTTGCACGGCGGCGGACGTTGTCATGCTCCCGTCTTGAAGGCAGTCAACATGTACGGAGCGGAGACTCGTCATATTGTACAGCCCCGGATGTTGTCTTATCACCGAGATTTTCAATTTATAGATTATATCTTGGTCGGTGTTGAGATATTGTGAACAACCCTAAAAATTACACCGACATTATAAATCATGAATATGTGGCAGATGTATTTTAGTGTAAATATATTATTTTAATCTTCTTATTTTTCTCTCCTTTTGTTTGGGGCTTGTTTTTTTACCCGTGAAGATTAGAATTGGTCTTCAGCAAGCCATGCTTGTCCTAAGAGGTCACTAAGGGATCGGGTGGTCAGGATCGCTGACCTGCTTGACACATGTCATGCCAACTGCGTAGATCGATGCTCATGATGTCAATCACTGGATTGTAGTTCAGAGTCGATTGTTTAAAGCGGGCCGACAGCCACATCAAGTGTACTCGTGAACGTAAGCTTATTCAGGTACCTAATATTACTGTCATTTATAACGCATTCAGTGTGTTTTAGAGTCGATTGCCGCCATTAACCTTACACAAGACATTTATGAATCACAACTCCCAGTCACAAACACAAAAGTTATATGCGAAAGTTTATCTTTTTTCAACCCAGACACCGCCAATTCCAAATCCTCGGAGGAGAAATATGATCGTTGGACCCTTATCGAACCCTTCTGACAACAAGCCTCTAAGAAATCACCAGTGGACCTGTTTTCGACGCCACTTTGCCTTATCTATGAGTGTCAATGAGTGGTTGTGTTTCAAGGAAGAATGAATTCATCATCTTATGTAATCGGTGAAGCTGAATGTCTCCCAAGGTCATTAGAAAAAACGAATCGGAAAATGTTATTGCCATTGAGGACCATTATATTGGCTGGGGGTCGTTTTTATGTCGAGGTCACATGGAATATGTTATTTCTGTCGACTCGAAGCTAAATATGTCTGACATACAGTTAGAAAAACATACAGGAAACGCATGTGTCAATCGACTTGTTGATGTGAACATCACTATTGATTTTACACTTTTGTTGAACTTGTGTTTGCAATTCGGTACGCTTGTAAAGACACATGTACGGTTGACACCTGTTGAAGTGAGTGCATGTATTCGACTGCCTGTTTGGTGGCGTACCTCGTCTTCCGCATCATTTGCATGTGATACTGAAGAGCATCGAAGCTGAAGGCAAATCAGTCAAGCCGTAGCGGAATGTGGTGGAAAGTGATTTGATAAGGTTTAAACAAGTGCGTACTGCCTGATCTTATGTGCACAACAGTGTAAATGTCGAGAGGGTGGTTGTATGGGTGGTTAGATGTGTGAGTTGTTTGATGGGTAGAGTAATAGAGTAGGTGGATGGGTGGGTGAGTGGCAAGGTGGGTGGATGGGTAGTTATGTGGTTTAGTGTGGGAGAGGTGCGGGCTGGTTTTGACGGCGTATTCGTTGGAGTGAGTGAGTGAGTGAGTGAGTACAAAGCTTTAACCAGTAATCAACTCCACCGCACTGGCACTCCTGCTGGACGACCGCAAATGCCATGCATTTATTCTTTACTTTATCTGTGTGGCAGCATTGTATTCAGATACATTGACAGTCACAGGAAACTTACAATCTAATTCACACACGTCATGGTTAAAAGTTACTACGAATACAGTCTCCCTTCACTTTGTATCAGTCACGCTACAACAATAGTTCCCCAGCTTTGTAGGACAGTTTATGTTTTGGGGTTCTTTTTTACGAATGAAAACTGGTATTAAAGAGTTAAAAATATATTTACAAAATTATTATTATTATTTTTTTATTATTTTTTTGTTGGGGGGTGTGGGTCTCATTTACTTGTTATTTTTCGGGTCAGCAATTAACTTGCCTTTGCATGTGTTTGTGACAAGTACCAGTGATGCACCATGGTACGCACACCTTTTCGCAAACGCCCTCTTTCATCAGCATTTCATAACAGGGAGAGTGTGCTTTTAAGCGGATATTCTTATGAATATTCAACAGGTTTTGTCACTTACATTCTGAATAATTTAATTCAATTAGTGATGTTTGTGGAAACCTACCATAAATTGTCGCCAATAATAATCGGAATATATACACGATAAATGTTCTGCACTGTGCTTAACACTGAGTTATTGAATATACGTGGTTTGGATAACATGATGTTTCCTCTCCACACTTGTCACAACATCGCAGAGACAAGATACAATCTAATATCAACCAGGCAGTTAGACGAGGAAGTCGCAAGTTCATAAATTTGGGGACGAACATAACCATGAGTTTCAATACCAGCTGCAACTCAAAGCTCATTATCAAACCAAAACTCAGTAAATGTCACCCAGCACATTTCTCTGTCTCGTCAAGTGCGTTAACGTTAGAATAATGCATTCTGAGTGACCGTTGTGAATTTCGGAGAACATGCTCAAGAATATGCTTTATTGCTTTTGTGAACCATCATCATCACAATCTGTCGGAGAAGGTGCGACAGTACCGTTGCATATGTAAGTTACCGGTAACAGCTGAAATCAAGCATATTACGTTAACCATATACCATTTATCACAAACGTTTTGAATGAAGACGGAAAAGAGACATCAGAGCAGATATGATACATGTTTGCGAGGGTTATTTTTAAAATGCTTCTGATTCTCAGCTGATCTTCAGCATACAATGATTGTTGTACAAGGTCACTAACCGGTTGGCGCTGATCTTCAGCATACAATGGTTATTGTACGAGGTCACTAACGGCTTGGAGCTGATCTTTAGCATACAATGCTTGTTGTACGAGGTCACTAACCGGTTGGAGCTGATCTTCAGCATACAATGAGTGTTGTACGAGGTCACTAACGGCTTGGAGCTGATCTTCAGCATACAATGAGTGTTATACGAGGTCACTAACCGGTTGGAGCTGATCATCAGCATACAATGATTGTTGTACGAGGTCACTAACCGGTTGGAGCTGAGTGTCAACAAACAATGATGGCTCTACGGGGTCACTAACGGGTTGGAGCTGATCTTCAACAAACAATGATGGCTGTACGAGGTCACTAACGGCTTGGAGCTGATCTTCAACAAACAATGATTGTTGTACGAGGTCACTAACGGGTCGGAGCTGATTTTCAGCAAACAATTATTGTGGTACGAGGTCACTAACGGGTTGGAGTGGTCAGACTGTCTCCGTTGATACATGTCCCAACTGTGTAGATCGATGCCAATGATATCAATCACATGGTTGTGATTAGAGACTCGATTATTTACAGACTGCAGTAATGTAAATAGAATATTGCCGAGATGCGTTAAACAACAAACAAACTGTACAGCGTTTATACAGCTCTAAATATTGTAATCCCAAATATAACATATGCAGCTCAAACAAAGAAACTAAAGACATTTTGTCATTTCAAATATGGCTATGTTAGTGTAACTAGTGTATGTCTGCTAACCATCGATCCATTAAGAGTTGGCAAGTGATTGCAAAAGTACATAAATTTAGATGGAATCATAAAACCAATGTTCGTAAGTTTCAAAACACATAAAAGTCATAATCCAGAAAAATAATTCTTGACAGCTTTGGCTGCCAGCCAGTTGATTTCGTTTTTTAAAACAATCAAAGATATAAGCCCATTAGACGTTTCCTTTATCAAACGTCGTATGACATTTGTCACATTCTACTAGATCTGGCATACCTGACACGCTGGCTTATCAGGCAAACCTGACTCCAGTAGGGCACCTAAACCTAAATGTTAGATGTCACGCCAACAATGTGAACGTTTATAAGTTGAGACGTCACTGACTGCGGAGGACTCAACTGCATGTATATCTCGCTAGTTCAGTGCTCATAAATGGGTTATTAGATTCCCTATATTTAAGCCAGACGAATAACGTATCTTACTTTTCCGATTGTCTTGATCAATTCCCCAGGGGACAGGAAACAAAATGAAAAAACAAATATGCTTTCTGGATTGAATCGAGGTTAATTTCCAGTTAACATTCTGGAAAGCATAAAATATCACCGTCAGAAGATAATAACTCTTAGTTATCTGCCTGAACAGATTCCGTAGGGCTTTAAGCATAATATCGGTGAAATTTATGAATGGATCTTTTGGATTGTCTGCTTATTTCAATATACAGTCAATGATAACACAACAACAGCTATGTTTTACATGCTCTATTCTACTGCAAGCACATGTGCAGGCCGGGTCAGTGTATAATTTGACTTTTTACAAAAAGTGGTATTGCCATGTGGATAGGGATTTGGGATGCGAAATCGGATTGAAATTACAATTTATAAGATCCCCCCTTTCTCCTTAAATTTGAAATGCGACAACACGGAATGCGAAATACATATCAGTCAGGTTCTAGGTTAACTGATTATACATAGTCTTTATAGTACTCTGGAGACTTCCTGGAACGGGTTGATCGACGAAGACCTGGAGTACGTTGCGTAACCTCAGTCTTCGACGGTGAAGCATCATTGCCATCATAGCTTCGGGTGTTGTCAGCTGGTAGTGACCACGGAGTTTGAACCAAACCGTCGACTGGCGCAAACTTTTCACTCAGAACAGTATCAGGAGTTTCAGAAGTAACTTGATCTTTACTCATGACTGACACGTCCTGTAATTTCATTTCATCTGGAAAGTTCTTACCAGCCTAGGGGTCATCATTGTTGAGAGAGACAGATCTCAGGCGGAAGTGGTCAAGATGTCGTCGAGCAAGCTTATGTTGTGTGTTATAAATAATTCAATTTATACTTTGAAAAGTTAAATCATTTTTAGATTATTATTTTAGTGCTGGCTTATCGATACTACAGTTCATTTGGTTTGATTGTAATAATGGGCATTTCCAATTTAACATCTACACATTTTATGAAATCAACTGAAAGGTACAGGTTCTCTTGCCCCCAAAGTATTGATGTTGTTGTTAGATGATATCAAGCTTAAAAAAGCTACTGCATTTAAATGGCCACTAAACTACCTTTTAAACAGCGCAATTCACATAAGCGCAATCATTTGTCCACAAACGATTACTACATAAGGCCTGTTAGTTACTGGTGCCCTCAACCCATATTAAAGTGATTGGAGATTGTGTAAACTGTTTTAACTTCAACGTCCCCCCTTCATGAGAATTTAACTTCTACGTCAATACTGACACGACTGTGTTGAAATAAGCGTTACTAGGGGATCAGTATGTTATCGACTTTGGTGAACTATCCCTGACATTGCTCTCGGAAGAGTATTGACTAAAACATCAGTGAAACGCTGCTTTCTTCTTTTTCTTATCGCAACCGCTTATTGAAAGCATCTAACTAGAATTCCAAAACGACTCCCGAAGAAGGGAATTATCAAGCTTAGGTTTTCATGGCAGGCTTTTGCATAGTCACGTTTTTTAGTCAGATGACAGTCTTTTCCACCTTTTCGGGCTTGTTTTGGCTTAGTTTAATGGTTGACTAAAACTTGAAAAGTGGATTATTATTTATTCCAAATATAGACCTGAGAGTTAAGTAAGTGAGTGAGTTTGGTTTTACGCCGCTTTTAACAATATTCCAAGCTATTCTAAGCGAACGCTTTTACCACTAGCTAACCTACCGCCCCTCTGAGAGTTGAGGATCCGTGAAGATCCGGGTTAGAATATTGATCTTCAGTAACCTATGTTTGTCGTAAGAGGCGACTAACGGGATCGGGTGGTCAGGCTCGCTGACTTGGTTGACACATGTCATCGGTTCCCAATTGCGCAGATCGATGCTCATGCTGTTGATCACTGGATTGTCTGATGCAGACTCGATTATTTACAGACCGCTGTATAGCTGGAATATTGCTGAGTGCGGTGTAAAACTAAACTCACTCACTCTGGGAGATAAGGCGTAGGTCCAAAGCTGTATCATAAGGCAAAAAATAGTTAGTTTCTAACTGTGGATGAGAGTGTTCAGGGTACTGTTTTCTACGTCTTCACTCTGAAATTCAGCTCAACAATATTACAGCCGTGTTTCAGTTGGTCTGTGCTGAATGAACCAGCCGTGAACCAGTGATTGACATTCTGAGCACTCTACGCACTTGGAATACGATGACATAAGCCATGTCATCGAGTCTGAACAGTCGTCTTGCTTTAGCGAGTGAGTTTGGTTTAACTGGTTTAAGGACACCTTCAACGTTTTGATATGTGATGAAGACCCGAAGTCATGCAGATCTAAAAAACTAAGCATTGCCGCTTTGATGACACCAAGGAGAAAATATTTGATGCTTGCAAACTGAGAAACAGTGCCAGGTTATATGTGGGATTCGAACCCATATCGAATTCTAACACGGCTTTTAGCAGCTCTTTTGTTGACTATGATAATTAAGCTTGATTAAGCGTGTACGGCATGTGGTACGGTTAATTAACCTTCAGTCATTTGACATGTATACTGTTTTACCCGATTCAACTAATTACCACCGTAGGGTTTGGTTGTGCCAATCAGGGACTTCCCAGCTACGTACTTCAAGTATCAACTGACATAATCCAAAAAATCAGTTGTGCCTGATGTCTTAAGGTCTATTGTATTTGTCTGTTTGAATCCTGCGACTTGTTCAGATGGTAAATGTTTCCAATTTGCAGTCACCACACATGATGTTATTGGAGAGCAATCTTGTTTTCTTTGGCTTCCACGACTCCAACCAGTTAATATACACGCAAGTCTTTGCCTTCATGATGTTGGTGTACACACTGTATTCATTATTTTGTCATAAACAGTTTGTATGCAAATAAATTATTTGCCCTAAATATTTTGTGCCAGGTATTTCTTGATTTGATCGCTTGTCTTTCTTTGGGACTGATCACTCTTCACACGTTACTGCTATATCAGTGACGAATTTTTCTTGTTGACTAGATGACAGTTAAAGAGAATGATAAGGATTTGGCAGTTCTATGTTTTGCATCTATATTTCTTTATTATATATCTATTATCTGATCAGCTGTGAAGGAGGTTACAGCAAATTTTCTTTATCATTTTACATTTTATGTATATTTTGCAGATTTATTTGACTAAGTATCACAACAAATAACCGATGCATTACACGTCTATGGAAACTGAAAATGTAATAAAACGGATGTTTGATGTATACCAGAGACCATATACCGACTTCACCGAAAACATACACTAACGAATTTAGGGCACTTCTCTAGTGAGTGTGCATTGATGAATTTACGGACTTCCGTAACGGTATTTCATAGAAAAGATTAATACAATACTAATATCTTTACGGATACATTTCATCAGCAGACGCATTTTATAACGAAGATAAAAGTTACTTATCATTTTCATAAAATCATTAACCTGTCAAAACGTAACTATTTCAGAGTTCACCTTTCCATACCGACGTATACACCTGGAGACCTCAGCACATTGATCGAAAATTATCATGACTGCAAATTTTACCGTGACTGCTGAAAAATTAATTCAGTATCTAATCGGTTTTCCATGAACATGTGATAGGCAAGTGACTTGCATGCCAGTCTGCAGTAGGTCTATTTAAAACATAGTCGGGATCGGGATCGGGATCGTCCCACGGCTGTATGTTGTGAACTGGTGGAATCGTTGTCAATATTCCTGTCGGTCTTGTCGCTAGAAATACTTTCAAATTGAAAAGGTTGCATGTATGTGATATTATCTGTATCTGGTATACCATCAAAACCCAGGTTTGACTTTGTGAGTTGATTTATTTGCTAAACTAGAAGCAGACCTCAGTAAGCCAACAGGCTCGCTACCACTGCCTTTTCCGTGTGTTGATGTAGCGACTGTCCGGTATGACGTCACGCGATCACGTGACCGTGTACATCATTATCTTGCGAAATCGCGAAATGCTTTCGAGGGAGGTGCGTTTCAAATTCCTAATAAAAGCTGTATAATGAACTATTACTGTTTCTAACTGTATTTTGTGTATATTATACATACCTATGGCTTCATTAAGAGCGAATATAAACAATGTGTAGTGACCTTTTTTATCAAATATCCTTTAACCATTTCACGTGCACGAACATTGTGCAGACACACCAAAACGAAATTCAGTATAAATCTAATAATTTTCGAATCCTAAGTCAGTATTCCGTAAAGGTTATGTGAAAGTAGAGTTATAAGTTTACTTGTGTTTTTCTCTGCCAGAAAGTGATTGCGGCTCTCGTAACTTGTGGTATGCTACCTTCGGCAGGGAATGTTTAGAGTTACCTACCCTGGCTGTTCACGAAGACCTTATTGCAGTAGCTTAAATGTAAACTGCGTCTTTTGAATGTGTTATTTATTGATTATACGTTATCTTGTGTGATCATTTTATTATTTGAGTTGTGTGCCTACCGATTTCTGCTCGAAAGTCATCTCGTAACAGCAATAAAAGCCAAACAGCATCATAGACATTAACTATGGCGGTAAACTGTAGATTCAGTCCAATACGAAATCGCTGACATTACTGGTTTACGACCCACATGACATCATAAGACTTATGTGTATAGCCTACGGTAGTAGATCATCTCATTGGTCAGTGATGGTCTGATCACACTCGATCAGGGCTGAGTGTGGGGACTGTAAGGCCCAGGACTGGATAATAAGCATTGTGTTAGTGGGTATAAAGTTAGGTATAACATATAGTTAATGATGAACTTTAGATGGAGTCTCGTTCCCAGACTGTATTAATAATACCATGCGAGACTTGAGCTGTGAACGTGTCTTGTCTGGAGTAACCCACCTACAGAGTCAGTTTATCATTGTGAATCTAACAAATATATATCCATTATCCACATTTACTAAAAAGACACATATGGAAATTATTTGTTTTCCCAGGGTCCCAAACAAGTAGGGTTCAATGGCTATATTACCGCATTTACTACTCCACCTTCATCAGAGATAAAACCTGTTGTTATTCAAATCACGCTGATTCCAAAATAATTATGAGTAAATGAGTAGGTCTCTTGCCTGCTTATTGTAGTAGTATAAGTGCAATAACTCCGCGAGGCCGCCAGAAACATGCTACCTATATAGAAACTCGTGCTTTTAGCAATATTATATCATGGCGGGGGGACACCATTCATGGGCGTCACACATTGTAACCATGCGGGGAATCGAACCAGCGCTTTCGGCGTGACGAGCGAATGCTTTAACCACCCGGCACTCGCATCTCCAAATATTTGTGAATCCTAGAATATTGCGAAAGAATCATAATGGTTACGGTACGATTGAGGTATGGAGAAACTAGCATGGTGTTATAAAAAAATGTTTCTCAACATTTTGGGTCGCTGAGTGAAGCAAACAATTAATTCATCATCCCCGAGTAGTCTTTAGTAGGCTGAAGGTGCCATCTCCTATCATTATTCGTTCGTATCCGTTTATTGCTGACATCGTGTTGTTAGAATAATTTATCACACATCCATGTGCTGTGGCAATAAAGGTGTATGCACTTGGAATGACAAACGAACAACATAATGTATGGCATCAACACTTTTCCAAGTTGAAGTTTTGATGTCATTGCAGATCTGGAATGTTTCATTAACGTGTGTGTGGTTGATAAAGAGTTATTGACTGGAAAATAACATTCAAAATATAATTTCTGCTGACCACGACACCGACGTTGGGCACGAAGACTACCTACCAAGGCACCAGTCTGTCTTCAAAAGCCAGACATTTGTTGACCAATCTTGACCTTTGGATGAAATCGCCACGCAAAAGATTGGAACGTTTTATGTAGCTGGAATCATGGTATTGAAGGCAGCACGTCTGTTTTGTTGTGTTACTTTCTTATGATGTGATAGATGAACTTGGGCGAGTAATTAGATTTAGATTTTGCTCCTCCCGTGTCTGGACAGAGATGGAGTAACACTGAGATTTGATTGTGGTTTTAATGATTTAGAACATTGGGTTTGGGGAGCGGAGTTACAGTATGTCTTACACAGAAATAGCTTAGTCTGAGGAACACATTCTCTTCTGTTTGACCTACGGTGATCTCGTGTTTAGGATCGCGTTCAAAATTATTGCAATTGTATAGTGATGTGAATGCACATGTGTGTAAATGCGTGTGTGTGCGCGCTTGTTACTGTACGTATATTTGTGTGACTGTGTATGTGTACGTATATGTGTGTGACTGTACACGTATGTATGTGAGTGTTTGTGGGACTGCATGATGTATGTGTGCGTGCGTACGTGCGTGTGGGGCACTGTATTTGTGTGCGTGTGGGGGACTGTCTGTGTGTGTATGTGTGTGCGTGTATGGATATGTGTACCTGTGTGGGACTGTCTATATGTGCGTGCGTGTGGAGGATTGTTTGTAGGTGTGTGCATGTGTGGGACTGTCTGTATGGTGTATGCGTGTGGGGGACTGTCTGTATGTGTGTGTGAGTGTGTGGGACTGTCTGCGTGTGCGGGACTGTCTGAGTGTGCGTGTATGGGACTGTCAGTATGTGTGTATGCGTACGACTGCTTTGACTCTTCCTCACTAATGCGGCTTTTTACAGTGCAAGTACTATGAGATGTTGTGTCGCAGTGTTGAGCACTGGCCCTACACAGACACAGTCACCTGATGCCGAGTAAACCAGTGCTTGTTTTACTATAATTTACCCTACAACAACATAATGATCACAAATGTATGAACATAGTTAAGTCGTTGATGGTGATATTGTCGCTACTACGTTTACTTTTCATCTATTTTATGATGAATACATTGCAACATGAATATCCTCTCCGTATTGATCTCAGTACAACAACACGACGTGAGGTTGTGTTAGGCACAATAGTGGAAGTATGTCAGTCAGGTCCAGCCATAAATACTTGGTGCCTGGCAAATTGGTCTCATCTTTAAAGTTGATTCATTCTTCTACTTCTACAAAGTTGTTAATGTCTTGGTACTTTTTGCCCACATTGTTTCCACGTTTGTTCTTAATCAACTCCTAAGATCAAATCATTCTCAGATCGATTGCTATGATTATTTATCAACACTTAATTGACATACCTATAAATGAGTTCAATTCATTGCTATTTTGCATGACAATGTAATTGCATGTTAAGATAAAATCCACAAAAAATCTAAACTGTTTGTTAAAGAGTGATTGAATGAAACAAAACAGCTTGAAACAAATTGTTCTTAAAAAACCCCTTTAATGTCTTTACCCTTGTTCCTCTCAGTTACAAATGATTTTCTAACCTCCTAATGTTTCATTTTCTGTGCAATCTAACCCTATTTAAAAGGCATGGGGTTCTTTGTAGTGTCAGTGAGAAACGAGAACCCATCCATTAAATTTAAAAACTGAGTTAAATTGTAAAAATACTGTAAAAGTGTTGTACAAATGAACATGAAAAAGTATAGCCCACGGGGGAAAATGCAGGTTTGAGATCGTGTCGTGACTACATATGTCATGTCGTTTACCAAAAAATGTGCTATGGTTTAAATAGCAATATTTTCTCGAATTATCAAAAATAGAATTGTGACAAACACTTATACATTTTAATACAGCAGTAACTGGTTGAAGTGATGTATGCCAATATATTCATTTGTAAATAAAAATATCAAATTAGTTTTGAGAAAACTGAAGCGGAAAAGACCTTCAAAACGGGAACAACATGCAGGTAAAACTCGGGATTAGTACTGACTATTCCTCCACCTGGCAGCCACAAAACCTGCCATGAACGCTCTATTGAGGTCTTGAATGTTGTAACCATGATAAAACAGTTTTAGCAAGAGCCTCTTTGAATGATGATCTTTGGAATCTTGTGGAAATAAACATGCTTTGCTGTACGGCAAAAGTTGTAAATTATAGACTCAACATATACACATCTGATAGGGTAAGCTATCAATTATTGAACGTTTAGGTTTCCACAAGCCTAAAAAAATGAAACCACGCCTCCTCCTTTACTGCTGTTTCCAGGCACTCTTTATTCATGTTCTGTTTTGTGTTTGCAGATTGGCTGATAATGGAATAGGTAGAACTTTGTTGTTGTACTGGGTATCTTTGTCTACAAAATTTCGGTTTAACGTTCAACTGATCAGTTGTAAAGCCTTTATTGCTGTTAACCTATGTATTTGTAGCAATGAGATTCACACTTTCTGTACTTCAATAAGGTAAGTCTTGTGTAAACCATTTTAGAACAGATACTGCTGTGTAAACACTTCCATTGACAACTTTAATTCATTTCATTTCTGAAATATCGAAAGTGTTTTAGACTGTGCGCATATATTTGCACTCATTCAACTGGCATTCATCAAAATAATAATGATGATCCTTTAATTACCAATACAAACCACAGTATTTGTGGCATTTCAATCATATTTCATCCTACACAGAAGAGGAAACACAATCAAAATGTTCGTCAATATATTTTCGTTACCTAATACATGTACATCCTTCATGCAGCATCAAAGGAGACAGGCGCCCCGATGAGTTGAAGAATGATGAGTTATAATCTCGAGTTCCCTGCATCAATTTTACTACAGGTTATCGTTAAACGACTGTGTAATGTTATTAATCCTCGATTTTGATCAGGCAGTTGGAATATTCAACCCTGGTCAAGCATAAATGGTATCATGTTAAAGATATGCTCTAAATTGTTTCTTGAAGCATAATTGTGATTTATTGACTTTGCGATTGTAAACCGACAGCATTGGGTGTCAATGATTTTCGAGGTTCTTGGGCAAATTCAATCAACTTTTTGTTTTATCTTTCTTTTCAAATGTGCTGTGTTTGTTTGATCTAAACGGTTTATGTTACATGATCCCCGTTCATGGTGTTGGATTCAGCACCAACGGTAAGTGAATTACGCCTTAGATGATGCAGAATCCAAAACACATTGTTAATCACCATCGGTTCTTTCTTTCATTCACAACTTCCATGTAGCTTCTGGAAATTTCAGCAAAGAACATTAGATTTACTGTGCTTACCTTTAAAGAAGTCTTCGACAATATACCTCATTATGGTAAATATATAGTTCATTTAGAAATGCTGATGAAATGGCTTCCCTTTATTAAATATGGTTTGCTAATAAGTCCTGTTGAAGTTCTGTTTATCAGCTGCTAACAGTTTTATATTTTCGTTCATTTAGCTTCGAGAATTTCCATTTAGGAACGTCTTTGCTGTACAAGCGACCCTCTATTTAGAACACGTTTTCAATCAGTAACGTTCTTGGATTTCGAAATTGAATAGACAAGAACGTCAATTTAAATCGTGTGTGCTTACGTTACCTTAGACGGGTGTTGCCTTGTTGAACAGTAGACAATTAGAACACATCTTTCAGATGACACTGAGGCAGTGAAAGTCACCTGTGACAGATCCGCAGATCTTGACACAGCTAAGGGGCATGACCCGTGACATTTCAATCAATGACCATCACTGATGCATCTCCAAGAACATTGTGAAAAATGAAAACATTTAACTGGGAAAACTCGTTTTGGTCAATCAGTACACTGTTGAGAATAACAGATATCTTTAATAATATGATAAAACCCTTTCCATAATCTAAACACAGTCATTGTACGACTTTCATTGGTTTGTACTATAGCGAGCTTCACATCCGCATGAAGTGGAAGTCAAAATAGTTCGAACAAGGTATGCACATCAATATTATCCCGAAGGTTAAATTCGACCATTCATTTTGACATCTTATCCTGCTCGCTCATCTAAAACCAGTCTAATGTGCTGTAGGCGTGTTCTTTGTGAAACATGTCTCAAATGTGTTGGCTATACTGGTTAACTGTTAACTGTGACATAATATTTGACATGTGCATTCTATTGTACTACATTCATATTTTGTACTTAAGAGGGGAGGTGAAATGGGGTTCGCACTTAAGAATATTTCGCTCTTATAACGAGGTGCATGCGTGTGTATGTGTGGCTGCTGGTACAAAGCCCATGTTACAATATGTAATTCCGTCACGTCAGCAAACAATTGATCACGATCTCTTACGATTTTCTTTACTTGTGTTAGCGTTCTGTGAGCTGAGACAATTCGGTTGTCATCAGGTTTGTAGCTTGCTGTTTTTTACTACGTTCAATGAGAAGAGCTCCTGAACGCAAGTGTTTAACGTTTTTGACATCACCTGCAATGCCTTGAATACCCTTTGACTCGTGAAGGTCCGGGTTAGAATGAACCTTCAGTAACCCATGCTTGTCGTAAGAGGCGACTAACGGGACCGGGTGGTCAGACTCGCTGACTTGGTTGACGTATGTGATCGGTTCCCACTGGCTTTCTGGTCCAGACTCGATGATTTACAGACTGCCGCCATATAGCTGGAAAATTGCTGAGTGCGGCGTAAAACTAAGCTCACTCACATCGGCAGAAAGTCGTGATGACCTTTAGAGTACTACGGTTGACAAAGTTATTGGAATTGTAATGACTTATTATACAGCAGACAGATTACCACTTTAAGACTAATGACATCGACAGTCCATCACGGACATTGATTGACTACCAGGTTTTATGCAAATATCTATACGGAACACCTTGATAAAATTACATGAGCCCCATTCGCAATTTCACAAACAATGTGATAATATTTACATGTTCGGGTATATAATTGAGCTATTATGATAGGATCGTCGTGTGATGTTGCATACTGTTAATTATGCGTATGATGAAGCTGACGTCCTGCATCAGTAATTTCTTTAAAGCGAAACCCCTTTAATCCGGACAACGCACTTTCTACATGAAAACAATAGCAGGGAAGGACTGTAAGTCAAGCCAGGATGCTGACTGTCGTCTACCCAATGAACACCGACTTTACATCCCGGGTGAACTAAGATGTGACGACTCACCATGCATGCACTACAACGTTGTAGCCTCCATGAACCTCTGTGTGACTGCCTGAATGTACCGATATTACATCTTGATTGTACCGACGTGGCTGAATTTTGTGTGTACTGGATGGGTAGGTGAGTTAGCCACAATGAACAGTTTTTCAGCATTACCTCAGCGTTTCAGCTTGATATGAGAAGAGTGAGTTAAAATTTATCGTCACATCGGCAATATTTCAGCCATATCGTGACGAGAACTATTAATTGATATACAAAGTAATTAATCGTAAATTATCAAAAAACTGTCAACGAAGGACAGTAAAATAACTAGATTATCACAGATATGAATGTAAAACTAGTGATTAAATCTAAAACAGTTTAACTATAGATGACAATACAATATAAAAGCAGGCTATAGATTGCCAACAAGTGAAGGTAGATCACCATACTCGGGACGATGGGGACTTGCAATAACGTTTGCTTCCTGCATGGGCCCTAGCTGGATTTACATCATCCCTTCAGCTGTTAGCAATTTAGACACATCTAGCCATAAATTAAAAAGACACATATTCTACGATTAAAAAGTATGGAAAAAATGTCCGAACTCCTAGACATTAACTATTTCACGCGCACGAATATTGTGCAGATGCACCAAAAACTAATTCAATGTATTATCTATATATCAATGGCAGCAAGTGATTGCAGCGCTCGTTGGGATGCGACCGGCAGCAGGAGATTTGTTTAGTTACCTCTCCTGGCTGTTTACGGACTTGACAATCTTTGTTGCTCGAGAAGTTTCGTGACTAGGGTGGTTCAGACACTGCATGCGTTACAATTGTTAAAGAAGACCTTATAGCAGTATTGTAAACTGCGTCTTTGAATATGCTATTTATTGATTACAAGTTAATGTTGTGTGATCATTCTATTATTTGTGTTGTGTTGAACTGTGTGCTTACCGACTTCTGTTCGAAAGCCATCTCGTAACAGTAATAAAAGCCAACACAGCATCATAGGCATTAACTATGGCGGTAAACTATGGCTTCAGTCCAAGACGAAATCGCTGACATTACCGGTTTACGACCCACAGGACATCATAAAACTTATGTGTATAGCCTACGGTAGTAGATCATCTCATTGGGCGGTGATGGTCTGATCACACTTGATCAGGGCTGAGTTTGGGGACTGTAAGTCCAGGACTGGATAGTAAGCAGTATGTTGTTGGGTATCAGGTTAGGTATAACATATAGTTAATGATGAACTTTAGATGGAGTCTCGTTCCCAGACTGTATTAATAATACCATGCGACACTTGAGCTGTGAACGTGTCTTGTCTCAGGTAACCCACCAACAGAGTCAGTTTATCATTGTGAATCTAACAAATACATATATCCACATTTACTAAAAAGATACATATGGAAATTGTTTGTTTTCCCGGGGTCCCAAACCTGCTGTTTGTTATTCAAATCACGCTGATTCCAAAATAATTATGAGTAAATGAGTAGGTCTCTTCCCTGCTTATTGTAGTAGTATACGTGCAATAACCCCGCGAGGCAGCTAGAAACATGTTACCCATATGTAAACTCGTGCTTTTAGCAATATTTTATCATGGCGGGGGAACACCATACACGGGCGTCACACATTTAAACCATGCGGGGAATCGAACCAGCGCTTTCGGCGTGACGAGCGAATGCTTTAACCACCCGGCACTCGCATCTCCAAATATTTGTGAATCCCGAGGAGCTATAGAATATTCCGAAAGATTCATAATGGTTACGGTACGATTGAGGTATGGAGAAACCAGCATGGAGTTATAAAAAAATGTTTCTAAACATTTTTGGTCGCTCAGCGAAGCAAACAATTAATTCATCATCCCCGAGTAGTCTTTAGTAGGCTGAAGGTGCCATCTCCTATGATTATTTCGTTCGTATCAGTGTATTGCTGACATCGTGTTGTTAGAATAATTTATCGCACATCCATGTGCTGTGGCAACAAAGGTGTATGCACTTGGAATGACAAACGAACAACATAATGTATGGCATCAACACTCTTCCAAGTTGAAGTTTTGATGTCATTGCAGATCTGGAATGCTTCATTAACGTGTGTGTGGTTGATAAAGAGTTATTGACTGGAAAATAACATTCAAAATATAATTTCTGCTGACCACGACACCGACGTTGGGCTCTAAGACTACCTACCAAGGAGCCAGTCTGTCTTCAAAAGCCAGACATTTGTTGACCAATCTTGACCTTTGGATGAAATCGCCACTCAAAAGATTGCAACGTTTTATGTAGCTGGAATCATGGTATTGAAAGGCAGCCCGTCTGTTTTGTTGTGTTCCTGATGTATTTCTTATGATGTGATAGATGAACTTGGGCGAGTAATTAGATTTAGATTTTGCTCCTCCCGTGTCTGGACAGAGATGGAGTAACACTGATATTTGATTGTGGTTTTAATTATTTAGAACATTGGGTTTGGGGAGCGGAGTTACAGTATGTCTTACACAGAAATAGCTTAGTCTGAGGAACACATTGCCTTTTGTGTGGCCTGCGGTGATCTCGTGTTTAGCATCGCGTTCAAAAGTATTGCAATTGTATAGTGATGTGAATGCACATGTGTGTAAATGCGTGTGTGTGCGCACTTGTTACTGTACGTATATTTGTGTGACTGTGTATGTGTACGTATATGTGTGTGACTGTACACGTATGTATGTGAGTGTTTGTGGGGCTGCATGATGTATGTGTGCGTGCGCACGTGCATGTTGGGGACTGTATGTGTGTGCGTGTGGGGGGACTGTCTGTGTGTGTGTGCGTGTATGGGTCTGTGTGTATGTGTGCCTGTGTGGGACTGTCTATATGTGCGTGCGTGTGGAGGACTGTTTGTAGGTGTGTGCGTGTGTGGGACTGTCTGTGTGGTGTATGCGTGTGGGGGAGTGTGTGAGACTGTCTGTGCGTGTGCGGGACTATCTGGGTGTGCGTACATGGGACTGTCTGTATGTGTGTATGTGTGTATGCGTGCGACCGCTTTGACTCTTCCTCACTAATGCGGCTTTTACAGAGCAAGCACAATGAGATGCTGTGTCGCAGTGTTGAGCACTGGCCCTACACAGACACAGTCACCTGATTCCGAGTAAACCAGTGCTTGTTTTACTATAATTTACCCTACAACAACATAATGATCACAAAGGTATGAACATAGTTAAGTCGTTGATGGTGATATTGTCGCTACTACGTTTACTTTTCATCTATTTTATGATGAATACATTGCAACATAAATATCCTCTCCCTATTGATCTCAGTACAACAACACGACGTGAGGTTGTGTTAGGCACAATAGTGGAAGTATGTCAGTCAGGTCCAGCCATAAATACTTGGTGCCTGGCAAAGTGGATTCATTCTTCTACTTCTACAAAGTTGTTAATGCCTTGGTACTTTGCCCACATTGTTCTAAGTTTCCAATGTTCTTTGCCCACAGGCACCCATGAAAAGCCACCTCCTCGTGGTGGGTGCTGGGTCACGCTAAGCGCCTTTCAACCCCCCGTTGTGGACCCGGGGGGGATATTTTGGTCCACCAACCCGTTTGCCGTGGGTTGCGCCCCTGTGTCGGTGGAGGACGGGAGTCTGGTGGTTGAGGGCACTGGGAGCCTGGAACCGTGTTCCTTTTGCCCAACACACCACTTCGACCCTTACTTCACCTAGACGGGTGGTAGAACTGGCCCGGTTCTATCAATCGGCTGGTCACGCCATGCCCTGTGCATGGAAACATTCATATTGAAATTAATGCGCATTTTTGGAATGCTACTAATGAATGTTATAATTTGAAATTTTATGATACATTTTTTGCCTAGAGTCCTATGCCAGAAGGCGGTGGCTCATGGGCCAATCTGGTGATGTTGACCGCTGAATTCTGTATGTTTCTAAGTTATTGTTATGGGCCGAACCAGCCTGACAGTGAACTTAGTGGACAAATATAGCTATTCATGTCATATTTGCTGGAGTATATCAGCCCTGTATCCCTGGTGTTTGCGTCTTGGATATCCGATGCAATTTAACACTGTCCTAGTTGACACTCCGTGGTGGGTGGGGGGCAGGGTTGCTGAATGTTTTTTCTTTCACTATGGCTTACAATCAATCTGGTTCAAAAAGAAGACATTTAGAATCAAGTTCATCTGATGACACTAGTCCAACTGTTGATTCCTGGGCTCGATTCCTGGTGATCGAGGCAAAAGACCATCTTCCTATTAGACTAAATCCATTTGCCATATCAAAAGCTATTCATGGGTATTGTGGTGAAGTAAAAAATGTCACCCGACTTCGTTCTGGTGCCCTTCTTGTAGAGTGTGTGAGGAAACAACAGTCCATAAACCTGTTATCAATCCATCAATTTGCCAATGTTGAGGTGGTTGTTTCGGAACACCGGACACTTAATTCCTGCAGAGGCATTGTTCGTGACAGGACCCGTTCCTTGTCCGACATGTCAGAACAAGAAATTGCCGTAGAGTTACAAAATCAAGGGGTTTCATCTGTGAAACGTTTCACACGAAAGAAGGAGGATTCAACTATTGAACCCACACACACGTACCTGTTCACTTTTGCGCTTTCTCAATTACCAGAGTCTATCAAAGCTGGCTATGTAAACATCGGAGTGGAGGTGTATGTCCCAAATCCACTCCGATGTTTTAAATGTCAAAAATTTGGCCATGGTTCTAAGACCTGTACACGCTCAATGGTTTGTCAACGTTGCGGTGATAACCATGACAATCCTGACTGCCAACAGGTCATGAAATGTATCAACTGTGATGGCCAGCATATGGCATCCTCTAAACTCTGTCCTGTTTGGCAAACAGAATCCAAAATTCTTAGACTGAAGTGCGAGAGAAATATCACATTTGGAGAAGCCAGAAAACTCTTAAACTCTCAATCGGCTACCGCACCTACACGTACTTATTCTGCTGTTGTTTCGAGACCAACTCAGACTTCATCTGTTTCATGCCAGACTGAGCTGACATGGGTCAAATCTGTTCAACCCTTGTCAACTGAACCAGTCATTGAGCTTGACCTAATTAAGGCATCAGCTTCAACACCAGCCTCAACATCATGTACAGCGAGTCAGACACAGTCAACACCAATCTCTGAGCAATCGTCCGCAACAAATCTTGCAAAAGAAAAAGAAAGAAAGAAAAAAGTTCAATAAAAAAACAACACCTCAAGACTCTCACTCAGTCAGAGGTGCCTGTCCAGAACTCTTATAGTGCTCTGGACATGGAAGTCACTCCATCATCACAGAGTTCTGTGAAGAGTGCTTCGTCGTCACGTTCGCGTGTACTCACACCTATTGATCCACCATGAATCATGTATCAAATATAATTCAGTGGAATTGCAGAGGACTTAGAAATAATTTTAATGAGATACAGTTGATAGCTCAAGACTTTAAACCGTCAGCATTATGCCTACAGGAGACTTATCTTAAATTTAATGATACATTTGATCTTAGGCAGTACACATGTCACCACTCATTTTCTCCTCCAGGGGACAAAGCAACTGGGGGTGCTTCTATATTAGTCAGAAATAATGTCATTCATAGTGACATTCCCCTGAATACTAATCTTCAAGCCGTAGCTATCCGCATTACTTTGCACATAGCATTTACCTTGTGCTCACTGTACACTCCACCTTCATCTGCTCTTCAACAATCTGATCTTCAGAATCTGTATGATCAACTACCTAAGCCCTGTATCATCATGGGCGATTTGAACGGGCACAACCCTCTATGGGGCAGTACCTGTATAAACAATAAAGGTAAAGGCAATTGAAGATTTTATTTCTAATAATAATTTATGTGTGTTTAATGATGAATCAAGCACCTATTTGCACCCTGCTACAGGAACCTATTCTTCCCTTGATCTGTCCTCGCAGATGCGAATGTTTACAACGAGTTTGAATGGTCTGTTCATGATGACCTTTGTGGAAGCGATCACTTCCCTACTGTCCTGAAAGCTATCAGACCGGATGATGATTCCCCTTCATCACGGTGGAATTTCTCCAAGGCCAACTGGTCCTTATTTGAAATAATGTGTGTCAACAAACTAAAACCGGACAGCTTTAATAATGTATCAGATCCAATACAGCTGTTTTCCGCTGAACTGAATGAAATTGCTGACCAAACAATTCCTAAGTCCTCTGCAAATCCTCACATTCGTAAACCATGGTTTAACAACGAATGCAAACAAGCCAGGAAATGTAGGAAGAAGGCAGAAAAATATTTTCGCCGACACCCTACTGTTCATAATTTGAACAATGTTAAAATTACCAGTGCCAAGGCACGAAGGGCATATAAGCAAAACAAGCGCCTTTCTTGGAGAAACTATGTCTCCAAAATTAATTCGCGCACACCTATGTCTAAGGTGTGGAACATGGTCCAGAGAATAAAAGGCAAAGGCTCCAAATCTGCTGTTCATCATCTTAAAGATGGTGACAATTTAATAACTGATAAATGCAACATTGCAAATAAAATTGGCGAAACTCTTGCCAAAAATTCTTCATCGGCAAATTATGTCCCTGAGTTTCAGAGATATCAGAAACAACAGGAAAAGAAAAAAACTTAATTTCGACTCCAATAACGGTGAAGATTATAATGAAGTGTTTTCATTACATGAGCTACATACTGCTCTTGAGCAAGCTCATGACACTGCAGCGGGTGATGATAATATACATTACCAGCTATTGAAACACTTACCGGAACCATGTCTGATGACACTTTTAGATATATTTGACAAAATATGGACGTCTGGGGAATTTCCTCCTTCATGGCGTAATGCCATTGTAGTCCCAATACCAAAACCTGGCAAGGATCATACTGATCCGTCAAATTATAGACCGATCTCTCTAACTAGCTGTGTCTGTAAAACCATGGAACGTATGGTGAATAATAGATTAACTTGGTATCTTGAAACCAATAACCTCATAACAAATATTCAATGTGGTTTCAGGAAAAATCGTAGTACCATTGATCATTTGGTACGCTTAGAATCCTTTGTTAAAAATGCAATCGTAAATAAACAACATGCTGTATCGATTTTCTTTGATCTTGAGAAAGCTTATGATACAACCTGGAAACATGGGATTTTGAAGGATTTACATGATTTTGGTTTAAGGGGTCGTTTACCTCTTTTTATTTCACAGTTTTTAACCGACAGGCAATTTCAAGTCCGAGTGGGTTCAACCCTGTCTGACCATTACAATCAGGATCAGGGTGTCCCACAAGGCAGTATTTTGTCAGTCACTTTATTTAGCATTAAGATTAACAGCTTATCCAAGGTTTTAAACGATTCAATTGATGGATCACTTTTTTGTGGATGATTTTAACATTTCTTGTCGCGGTAAGAATATGCATACTATTGAACGGCAACTACAGTTGTGTTTAAATAAAATACATAAATGGTGTCTTGAAAACGGCTTTAAATTTTCTAAATCAAAAACTAATTGCATACACTTCTGCCGTAAATATAAACCACATAAACACCCAGAACTGTTTTTAAATGGCACTCCCATCAAGGTTGTAAAAGAGGCCAAGTTCTTAGGTCTCATTTTCGACTCCCATTTAACTTTTCTTCCGCATATCAAATCTCTCAAAACTAAATGCCTGAAGGCACTTGATTTATTGAAAGTCGTGTCTAATTCAAGGTGGGGAGGGGATCAAGCTACGCTCCTACACCTTTACAGATCACTTGTCCGCTCGAAGCTTGATTATGGCTCCATCGTTTATGGTGGAGCCTGTAAAAAACCTAAAACTCTTAGATTCAGTCCACCATCAAGGTCTGAGACTTTGTCTTGGGTCCTTCAGAACATCTCCTGTTGACAGTCTCTACGTCGAGGCAGATGAGCCTTCTCTTACTCAACGCCGTATAAAATTATCATTACAGTATATTACGAAGCTATATTCTAACGAGTCTAATCCTGCGTTTCACTGTGTCTTCACTCCTCTTTATGAGGATTTATATAACAAAAAGCCTTCTCTTGTTCCGCCTCTTGGGCACAGAATTAAACCATTCCTTTCTGCTGCCGGCATTGAGCTGGAGAATATATCTCCTTCTCGTCTTCTTTCTTCTCCTCCTTGGCAATTGGTGAGGCCTGACGTTGACTTAACATTAACCACATTTAAAAAATCCGAAACTAATGATTTACAGTATAAACAAGAATTTAGTCAATTAAGAAATAAATATAATAACTATAAATCCTTATATACAGATGGATCCAAGGATGGTGGCGCGGTTGCTTGTGCCACTGTCATTGGGTCCAAAACAATATCTTCCCAGACTACCCAATGACAGTTCAATTTTCACAGCAGAAGCAAACGCAATACTAACAGCTCTTAAATATATTAATAAACACCGTAAATATAAACAATGTATCATCTTTTCAGATTCTCTTTCGTGTCTTCAGGCTATTAAAAATCTTTCTTGCAAACATCCACTTTTAATAGAAATTATTGAATTGTACAATGAACTTGCTACTGGCCAATGCGACATCGTCTTTTGTTGGTTACCCAGCCACGTTGGCATTTCTGGGAACACGATGGCTGATATTGCTGCTAAGGCAGCACTCAACAAATCTGTGACACCACTTCTTATCCCATACTCTGATTATAAAGCCAGCATTAGAACATATATCCGCGATCTCATGCAGAAGAAGTGGGACACCCAAGTAGGTATTAATAAATTACATGCAATAAAACCCTACATTGGTTACACCTACTTGGGTTGTCAGTCCAGATTTGAAGAGGTCATTATGCGCCGATGTCGCATTGGCCACACTCGGTATACCCACGAATATTTACTGAAAGGCGAAGATCCTCCGTTTTGTATCCCTTGTGATGAAAGAATCACAGTTAAGCATGTCCTGCTTGACTGTGTTGAATATTCCATCACAAGGGATAAGTATTTTAATGTCAAAACATTGAAGGATCTTTTTTACACTGTTAATTCTCATTTAATAATTGAATTTTTAAAAGAATTAGATTTGTTGACTGATCTGTAAATAGCTAAATATTTTATGATTGAAAGTTTGAATTTGTAACACAGATTGTTAGTGGCTGTATCCTCGAGGGGTTAAAGTACCGTAAAATTATTGTCCTCCTGAGGAGGGTACGTAAGTCCCAAAACATTCAAAGTAAATTTCAACTTTCCGTTTTTTAATCGTAGAATATGTGTAATTTTAATGTATGGCTAGATATATCTCAATTGCTAACAGCTGAGGGGATGGTGTAAATCCAGCTAGGGCCCATGCAGGAAGCAAATGTACTGTAAGTCCCCATGGTCCCTAGTATGGTGATCTACCTTCAGTTGTTAGTGATCTATAGCCCATTTTTATATTGTGTTGTCCCCTATAGTTAAAATGTTTTAGATGTAATTACTAGTTTTAATTTCGAATCTGTGATTATCTAGTTATTTTACTGTCCTTCGTTGACAGGCTTTACAGTTTATCATTACATACTATGTAGAAAATTGATTGTTCTCGTCACGAAATGGCTGAAATATTGCCGATGTGACGTTAAATTTTAACTCACTCACTCACTCTTTGCCCACATTGTCATGTCGTTTACAAAAAATGCGCAATGTTTTAAATAGCAATATTTTCTCGAATTATCAAAAATATATATTCAAAAAATTATCAAATACAGCAGTAACTGGTTGAAGTGATGTATGCCAATATATTCATTTGTAAATAAAAATATCAAGTTATTTTTGAGAAAACTAAAGCGTCAAGATCTTGAAAACGGGAACAGCATGCCAGCCACAAAACCTGCCATGATCAAACAGTTTTAGCAAGAGCCTCTTTGAATGATGCTCTTTGAAATCTTTGTCGAAAAATAATGCTTTGCTGGACGGCAAAGCGATAGCCTAAGCGATCAATAATTGAACGTTTAGGTTTCCACAAGCCTAAAAAAATGAAACCACGCCTCCCCCTTTACTGCTGTTTCCAGGCACTCTTTCTCCCTGTACTGTTTGCAGATTGGCTGATAATGGAATAGGTAGAACTTTGTTGTTGTACTGGGTATCTTTGTCTACAAAGTTTCGGTTTAACGTTCAACTGATAAGTTGTAAAGCCTTTATTCCTGTTAACCTATGTATTTGTAGCCACTGAGATTTACACTTTTTGTACTTCAATAAGGCAATTCTTATGTAAACCATTTTAGAACAGATACTGCTATGGAAACACTTCTATCGACAACTTTAATTCATTTCATTTCTGAAATATCGAAATTGTTTTAGACCGTGCGCATATATTTGCACTCATTCAACTGGCATTCATCAAAATAATAATGATGATCCTTTAATTTCCAATACAAACCACAGTATTTATGGGATATCAATCATATTTCATCCTACACAGAAGAGGAAACACAATACAAATGTTCGTCAATAGATTTTCGTTACCATGTACATCCTTCATGCAGCATCAAAGGAGACAGGCGCCTCGATGAGTTGAAGAATGATGAGTTATAATCTCCAGTTCCCTGCATCAATTTTACTACAGGTTATCGTTAAACGACTGTGTAATGTTATTATTCCACGATTTTGATCAGGCAGTTGGAATATTCAACCCTGGTCAAGCATAAATGGTATCATGTTAAAGATATGCTCTAAATTGTTTCTTGAAGCATAATTGTGATTTATTGACTTTGCGATTGTGAACCGACAGCATTGGGTGTCAATGGTTTTCGAGGTTCTTGGGCAAATTCAATCAACTTTTTGTTTTATCTTTCTTTTCAAATGTGCTGTGTTTGTTTGATCTAAACGGTTTATGTTAAATGATCCCCGTTCATGGTGTTGGATTCAGCACCAATGGTAAGTGAATTACGCCTTAGATGATGCAGAATCCAAAACACATTGTTAATCACCACCGGTTCTTTCTTTCATTCACAACTTCCATGTAGCTTCTGGACATTTCAGCAAAGGACATTAGATTTCTGTGCTTACCTTTAAAGAGGTCTTCCACAATTTACGTCATTATGGTAAATATATAGTTCATTTAGAAATGTTGAAGAAATGGCTTCCCTTTATTAAATATGGTTTGCTAATAGGTCCTGTTGAAGTTAACGGTTTTATATTTCCGTTCATTTAGCTTCGAGAATTTCCATTTAGGAACGTCTTTGCTGTGGAAGCGACCCTCTATTAAGAACACGTTTTCAATCAATAATGTTCTTGAATTTCGACATTGAATAGACAAGAACGTCAATTTAAATCTGGTGTGCTTACGTTACCTTAAACGCGTGTAGCTTTTTTGAACATTAGACAATTAGAACACATCTTTCAGATGACACTGAGGTAGTGAAAGTCACCTGTCGCACATCCGCAGATCTTGACACAGCTAAGGGGCATAACCATGACATTTCAGTCAATGACCATCACTGATGCATCTCCAAAAACATTGTGAAAAATGAAAACATTTAACTGGGAAAACTCGTTTTGGTCAATCAGTACACTGTTGAGAATAACAGATATCTTTAATAATATGATAAAACCCTTTCCATAATCTCAACACAGTCATTGTACGACTTTCATTGGTTTGTACTATAGCGAGCTTCACTTCCGTGTCGAAACATTACTTGGGTCCAACAAGATGTTTCTGTCCACTGTATGTGCACAGGCATCGTTTGTGGCTGCTTGTTGGGACATCTGGTCATCCTTGCCCCAGGCCGATTTGCGGTTAATGGGTACACGGGTGTGGTCTGTGTCAGCCTAAATGATATTGACGCATATTGATTTGGGCTACGATAAGTTAAAGGCCTTCAAGGCCTCATATAACAGTTGTGGCGACAGGAGGTTAGTTACTTGTTAACTACATTATCACGAACCGACTATGTCTGATCTAATGCAATGGACAATTCCTGACAACAATTCTTGCATACATCACTGAAACGATATAGACGACAAACAAAAGTATTTACCTTGCCTATGAATATCGATACGACCACGTAAAATAGACATGAATCGGGTCATAATTCGCATCAATATGATAACATTGTAACTGTACAGTGAAACATCACCATCAGTGTCATAAGATCACGCTGTCAACATACTAGTATGAAGGGGTCCTCTGATGCTAATACAACTGTACACATCAACATTATTCCGAGGGTTAAATTCGACCGTTCATTTCTTTTTATCATATTTACATCTAATTTTGCTCGCATATCTACTATCAGGCTCATGTGTTGTAGGCGAGTTCTTAATGAAAAGTGTTATAGCCCTGGCATTACCCATTTTCCTCTCCAAATTAATGTATCGCATGAACGAAGCTTCAAATCCCTTTATAGTCTTTTAGTCTACAGCGTCTTTCTGCTTCTGTTTGATAAATGTGTAGACAACTACGCCCGCACGGTTTCAAATTTCATGTGAAATAATATCTAACACTATTAATAATTGTCTTCATTATTCGACTAAATCCATATTTTGGATTTGAGAAAGTAAGTTTGCTCTGCCACAATCTGTAGCATAATAAAGTATTATTTGCACTGAACTATCATAGGTAAAGCCCCAAGGACGCTTGCGCACTTCTGTAGCATGGTAACATTTTAGTTGACAAAGCAACATGCCCTTTGTATACATGTCAAACATTGGCGTAAAACAACATTCTGTTATTCCTAAGTATCCCTCAGTCAACTCTGCTGAAACGATGCTAGTTTGATTTAATACGCTGTCGATATTTCAGGGACACAGTCTTTCCAGGGAACTGTCTGGATGTCTCAAGCCCGGTAATCGAACCTAATTGGTCTTGACGAATGGTTGGCTGGTGGTCTCTTGTCATTAAATGGACACTGTATGAAGAAGCACATACGTGTGGTGGTCGTAAGTCCTATCTATCACCACGGCTTCGTAGATGATGAAAGTAGCAACCAAGGATATCAAGAAATTATTTCATTACTGCCAACCTCAATTTTAATCAGACAATTGCAAAATATGTTTTGTTGTCTCTAGCCATGATTTGTATGAATAGAATATAAAAAGCAGGTATGTGTTTATTCATAAGATAATGAAACAGGTAATTTCGCTTTGATTTATTATTTTACTGCAAATACAATAATATGCACACTGGCAATATGCAAATTGATCAATGTTGTTTTCAACATCAGTAAGAATTATGGAAATTCGATGGGTAGGTTGAAATAATGGGGATCAAAGGTAACAAGCATAAACAACACACTGTCAGGGCTATATATTAAAGTTAAATAGACAATGGAATATAGCAACATATATTTTCAATGTCTTAATGCCTTTATTTACCGCCCATTTAGAGCGGTAACGTAATTGGTGGTATGACTGAAATCTGCACATTGCCATTTCCAGGGCATTTTCGACCCATGAAGATCTGGATTAGAATTGATCTTCAGTAACCCATGTTTGTCGTAAGAGGCGACTAACGGGATCGGGTGGCCAGGCTCGCTGACTGGGTTGACACATGTCATTGTATCCCAATCGCGTAGATCGATGTTCATGCTGTTGATCCTGGTTTGTCTGGTCCAGACTCGATTATTTACAAACCTGAGTGTGGCGTTAAACTAAACTCACTCACTCACCCCAGGGCATTTTCCTGATTAGAACAAATTGCAGAGCGCTAAATTTCACCTTGCATGTTCTTGTCAATATCCGTCATGGAATTACCAAAAGGCTCCATATCCATTAAAATGGGTTTCCATTTGGGTTGTAATAAATAATGCCCTTGATGACATTTTTCACAAATTATAATTATTATTGAATTCATAAATCCAGGTTTTTTAAAACAGTCATTTTAAATAACTTTGGTTTAATTGTTCTGGAACACCTTGGAAGTTTTATTGCTGTCACTGACAACCCAAATTGTCAGTACAAATATAAAGCTATCACCTCTTCAGACTCAATCCTCACCAACAGCATCGTCTTCATATACATCACTACAATAGCCGCGACAAATGTTTCCGGGACAAACAGACACCGACATTCACGGACAAAACGTTAATTGTGAAAACCTTTCCTGGGAGTAAACAATGAGACATCCCTGGATAAAGAAAACATAATGTTTGAGAATGTGTGACAAATTGAGTACTTACATTTGCAATTGGTAATAAACGTTCCCCCTTCAGAAAGTGTTTGCGAGCTGGAGGTAAAATTTCGGTGTCTATCGAAGCTCAGGGGGATGCGTGCATGCGTAACTTAATGCTCTTGTCGTAATAAATCGCTTTACTTGTTCAATAAATATTGGAGAGGGCTGGATTAATTGCTGGCCTGGATTCACCAGATTCCGATCTGTAGAATGCATAAAGTTAATGACTACACCGTGGAAAGAGAACACAGCCTCATTGGAAAGTGTAAGATCTCTAATGGGGTCACATTTCTACATATTCTTTACGAAACATACGTTAATTGTCTCTTCTTTGTGATATTTATTACATGCTTGGGCTTTTGTTTATCTGATATTTTAAATAGCGGTGTTCTGCCTCCATTTGATTTTCTTCATTTAAGCGTTTTAGTAGATTGTTTAATAAACGTCCTCATTTTAATAGTGATTAAAAGTTGGGATCGATACGGTCTCTTACTCACAGTGTTTCGGTTTTTCACAATGTTTGAACTTCTTCTTTGTATGCTGGTTTCTGTCGTGTGCTCCAGTTCGGAACAACGTTCTGATTTCTCAAGGCATTGTGGGTCATTACCGCCTTCTGGTTTATCCATAATATTCTGGTTACTCATCATCTTCTTCTTCATAACAATGATCTGGTTCATTCACGACGGTTTGGTTCATCCATAGTGTTCATCTGTGGTACTCTTTGGTAATTTCGTTTGGTTAATCCGATCTGTCTTGATTCACCCATGGAGTACTGGATTTTTGTTAAGGCCTTTATTATCACAGTGATTTAGATCAAGGTGGAGTTCGTATTCATCAAATTGTCCCGGTTAATCAGATTGTTCTTGACTATTATGGTTCATAAAAGTGCTCTGATTCTTCAATCTTTCTTGTCCATTACGGTGCTGTGATTTTTCAAGCTGTTTCAGTTCATCCACGTGTCACAGTTCATCATGAGGTTGAATATGATTTTCTACCGCATTCTGTTTCCGTCTTTGTTTTTCATGTTATTGTTCATCCTCGAAAAGTTCGCTCCTGACGTGGAAGTTCCGTGCTATATTCTGTACGAAGGCAAAACAGGTCTGTCGCCAGTCTCAAAAGGATCATGTACACAATATTGCACTGCAAAGCATTGATATAGATTGGAAACAACCAGATTCATAACCTACATCATATAGGATTGATAACAATACCATCTTTTAACACCTTTTGTATAACGCGGCTGTATTTCATCTCTTCAGCCAGGCACTCTTTCCACTACATACGTTCACAATTAAGACACCAGGTACAACATCAAATCCTGTTCATATTAAATGTGATAGTGTGTTTATTCCTCACAACAAAAGAAAAATCAAATACGTTTCCTTATTAGCAGTCTCGTTTTTTGAAGTCCTAACAAGGGTAAGTAGTTCAACTGTTTTGTATTTTCTTGCAGTCATTTCGGACCAAGCAGAATGCTTTCTTGGAGGCTGGTGAACGATACGACCAACGAGGAAGGAGATTTGGTAGGACGCGGGGAATGAGTTTTTGGCAACAGGAACAGGTATTGTCTAAATCACTGTAATTATTGAAAAACATAAAGGGCTGTTTCTTTAACCCCTACTGATATGCTATGTAAATAACGTGAACAGTTATATTCAGCCTGGCCATAAACTTAATACTGTCAAGTACTGAAAACCTAACAGTGTTAGGTTACGACTATTGAGGGGGAAACAATTATTGCGATAGCGATAGTCTATTGCAACCAACTATTGCAATACTATTGCAATAGTTTGTTTCTCCTTGAATTGCCTCATTTGAAGTCATTTTCCAAATGAATGTATAGTTTGTATGAAATAAAAACAAGTAGTTTCGGTTTCTTTTAATAACTGACAAGAAACTTGAAACCCAGATCAAGTAAACAGTCATGTTTATTTAAGAGGTAACGGGCAGAAAACTCTGAATTTAAGTGAGCGAATCTGGTACTTCCTGTATTTTGCGCTGCGCATTTATCAACGGAAGTCAATTACTAAACTATCGATAGTCACACATACTATCGATGCATCGATAGTTGTTCGTTTCTACATTGATTAATTGCTATCGGAGACTCAACAAATGCAATCCATCGATAGTTCGATGCATGGTTACAGCCCTAAACAGTGTTATTTATCAACTCGGAGATTTATAAAACCCAAAGGAAGATTAAGTTAGACTGAAAGCATAACAGTCTGAACAGTCTTGCCCTCTGTTATTCTAGCACTGTGAGATAGTGATGGTTTTGAAAAAAACACTATTGACAGGATTGATACACAGTATTTACAAAATTATACTTAGACTAACACAATTCACTCCAGATGTTATAGTTTATTGAGAACTACCACTGTTTTCCATCGGAATCAACATCATGTCGAGAGAAATATTCTTCTTCCTTGATAAAGGGTATTACATCTTATAATATACTGACACATGATGAAAATAGACTGGAATCTCGAACGGCAGCAAAGGTAAGTTTGATTTTGTGGCGATTTTGAAGAATCTACCGTAAACTGGGTTTCAGTACAAGCCTATTCGCCAATATAGTTTGTTTTTCACAAGTGACTAAGATGGTTGATGGGAACAGGATATGATATGATGACTTGATATTCTGGTAATACCGTGGATGATAAAGCATACCTTGTTATAACTTGCAAAGTCTGCTGTGTAATTTTCTCTATTGATATTGGTTTATTGGTCAGGATTCAAAATTCAAGGCGTTACATTAGTAATGTGCATCAGTATAATTTACGTCAAAGTTAATGGAAGACGCATTGAGGACAATCCTAAATTTGACCCATAGGTGACCCAGTTTGACCGGTATCAAGTGCTTCTCTAATATTGTTTTCTCGGGTGAACAGTTGGAAGTGTTTATGACCAGTATCAAGTGCTTCTCTAATATTTGTTTTCTCGGGTTAACAGTTGGAAGTGTTTATGACCGGTATCTAGTGCTTCTCTAATATTGTTTTCTCGGGTGAGCAGTTGGAAGTGTCTGTGACCGGTATCAAGTGCTTCTCTAATATTTGTTTTCTCGGGTGAACAGTTGGAAGTGTTTATGACCGGTGTCAAGTGCTTCTCTAATATTGTTTTCTCGGGTGAACAGTTGAAAGTGTCTGGGACCGGTATCAAATGCTTCTCTAATATTGTTTTCTCGGGTGAACAGTTGGAAGGGTTTGTGACCGGTATCAAGTGCTTCTCTAATATTTGTTTTCTCGGGTGAACAGTTGAAAGTGTTTGTGACCGGTATCAAGTGCTTCTCTAATATTGTTTTCTCGGGTGAACAGTTCGAAGTGTTTGTGACCGGTATCAAGTGCTTCTCTAATATTGTTTTCTCGGGTGAACAGTTGGAAGTGTCTGTGAGCAGTATCAAGTGCTTCTCTAATATTGTTTTCTCGGGTGAACAGTTGGAAGTGTCTGTGACCGGAATCAAGTGCTTCTCTAATATTGTTTTCTCGGGTGAACAGGTGGAAGTGTCTGTGACCGGTATCAAGTGCTTCTCTAATATTGTTTTCTCGGGTGAACAGTTGGCAGTGTTTGTGACCGGTGTCAAGTGCTTCTCTAATATTGTTTTCTCTGGTGAACAGTTGGAAGTGTTCGTGACGGCTCCTGTGAAGTTGTCTTTAGCAAGTAATAACAAGCGATCAAGTAATTAGACAAGCTGGCTTTAGTCATCTTGGTCTCCCCATGTGCTATCATATAAAGTAAGCACTATCGGCACCAAGCCATCACCTTGTTTTATCACAACAGGTGGACATTATAACCTGTCAGCAGAAGCACGATGGTGCTTGAACACTTTAAAAACCTATTCTAGCACCTTACGGGACACAAAAGGCAAACACATTATTCACTATGGCGTAAAACAACATTAACTCATCCACAAACTTTCCTTAGCCAACTCTGCCTCAACGAAGCTACTTTGATTTACTGGCTGTCGATTTTTCAGCCGACGCTGACTTATCATGACATTGTGTTGATGTCTGAAGCTCGTTAATCCTACCTACTTGGCCTTGACGAATGGTCGGCTGGTGGTCTGTGGTCATTAAATGGACACTGTCTGAAGTAACACATAAGTGTGGTGGGCTTAATTCCTATCTGTCCTATGCCCGTGTCGGAATAGTACAGTTGATTTCAGTAGAGATTCCTTATGAATACACGAGGGTTTTGTTGAGATTTGTTATAAAACATAATGGCGGAAAAGGCTAAAGGATATAATTTTCATAGGTGACAGTTACATACAACTTACCATTGTTGTCTCACATTCTAATCGCCATCTATGTCAGTTCAAATGTGAATTCCACACAACAGAGGTGTGAAACTGGGAGATAATATCCTTCTGTTGTGGTCCCTTCATGCCGACCAATCCGTCAGATACAGAGCCGTGTGACTGAATGTAATTTTACCCCATTGTCAACTCTATTCAGCTATCTGGAGGCAACGTCAGGGCAGTTTTTGGTAGCATGAGCAAAGAATCTCGTTACCTGGGTACAATCACCCACAAACGCACAGCTCGTACAATGAAACCGTCTTGTCCCTTGTGTAGACAGCTTTTAGGACAATGCGTACGAAGGATCTATTCTGTCTTTGGCCTGAGATTGCCATGTATAAGTTTTTGACCGTTGTAATGTTCTGTTACATGGAAGTGTCTATCGAAGTGCCATAAATTGTGTAGTTCACAAGTTGATGGTTTCAGTTATTTGGAGACTTAAGCACATTGGAAGTCGAACGGAATCAGTGATTGGTGTAAGTAATAGTCATTTATACACTCCCGTCTTTGACCGATATTGGCTATTTCACAGTGTTTATTGCATCTGTTTCAAGAAATCGATGATGTGGGGATATGTAGAGTTACGGCAAGGAAGGCACAATATACGATAACCGAGCTAAACTACGTGTCCATTGGGTCAGCAGTGATCGTTAATGTCTGAGGAAAATTACACGACCCAGTTGAAATTGGCATGATTTATATGAAACTGACATAAGCTGTACCTGTACAATGTATTTACATGTATGGTGTAATTAGACGAGTTAATTCTTATCGTATCTGATTAATAACTGACTGGGAATGGGAGCTTTTCCTGGTCAGATATGAGTGCAAGAGATACTGACATAGGACTGTGATGGCAGATAGGTGAACAGCTCATTGATTATGTCGTGCAAGGCAGAATGCACCGACTACAACGCCTGTGCGTCTAAACAGATAGGCTTTCCATCAAAATATGTCGTGTCAAATAAATGTTGTAGGGAAGTAAATGTGACGTGTGATTGTCCATTGAAATCGGAGGTTCTTGACCACAGGTTTCCATGTTGATAATTAGGATGTACATCTCCTTAAAACTTCGAGAAGAATTTGGACAAAAATTACGACATGATCAGCAGTTCCTCTGAGTGTGGTCAGTATGTATCACTTGCTGCCTATCGCACTACAATGCCGGCAAAGTTAGTTTGTTATTTAACGCAGAAACAAGAATCCAGCTTAAAATGGCGGTCTATAAAGATTTTAGTCTCAAGAACGCTCCAGAATCTGTTTTCAGTCCAGATACCTTCGATTCAGCATAATCACAAATCCAATAAACTGAAATACCTTTCATAATGTTACACAGGTGTATGCATTATACATATCAGTGTCCAAAGGGAATGTATTCTTTGTGACGATTTGATTCATAAAGAAACTCTTGTGCATTCTTTCAGATTTATAAAGCAGTATGAATAAGGACTGAACCTTCTTATCGTATCTCAGTAAAACAAGCGACAAAACCCTTTCGATAAAGAACACTTTGCCAAATGCGGTCGATTGTACGATTCCGACTACTAGTATATCATCAGCATGTGTTTATGAATCAATCGGTGATGCTACCAGGTATTGGCAAACCGCTAATCACATCCGGGGCACCTGTCATAGATACATAAAAATTCAAGTCTACTGTTTACTTGATAAAACAAAGGCAAATACATGGTAAAAGTCAAAATAGGGAATTGCATTGTACATCATTGTGGTCGCTGATGGGTTGAATAAGCTAAAAACATTTGATTGAAAGCTTTAATTGTATATTACAATTTCATGCAAATGACGTTCAACACTGTACTTGTTGTAATCTTGAACCGACGTCCTGTGACAACGGTAGAGGCGTTTCACACTATACCACAGCCTGAATTGGTCGTCATGAGTCTGATTTCACTAGAACTGACATGTCTGAAATAGTGGCATATTAGTTCTTAAAGCAGCCTTTAATGAATGTTTAACTGTTGACCAGTGTTTAGTCAGAATGATATCAACAATGAGCGGATGAAAGGAAACGCTCACGGCATTAAGACGCTCCGGTTGCGCATGAAACCCGAGAGGACGTGTGCTTGAAGAGCTCTCCTAACCCACGGATGATTTAGCTAAACCGCAGCTTATAAATTGTGTATTGAATCTTCAACAAACCGCCTACACAATATTTTGGAAGAGTCTGTAATCTCTGGACAATATATGAACTATTTTTTCTCACTTTCCCCAAGAAGTGTGAACCAACAATCGATGTCCGACTCGGCGAGGGCAACACGTGCTTCGGCAAGCATGATGGAGGAAATTGTCCAAAACTCGGAAAAAAGGTTAGCTGCTCTTATTTCAAGTTGTAAAATGGACTTACAAGCCTCTATTGACTCTATTAAAAATGAGATATCAGACATTAAGCAAACTGTTAGTGGAATGGAGCACGTGGTTTCACAACATGGCGACGACTTGAAATCTCTTCAAAACGAAATAACCGAGTTAAGAGAAGCCAAATCAGTTCTGGAGAAACAATTCATCCCTAAGGATATCAATGACCGGAAACCCAACCTCTTGTTCTACGGTATTATAGAACAACCACAAGAAAATACTGAAAGAACACTGAGAAATTTCAAGGTGAATTCACTCAGGTTTACTGAGGACCAAGTAGACAATATATACTTCAATCCGTCCACAGATTACCCAAGTCTGAGTATCAAAGACAACACAAGCCATCCGCCCCGCCCCCCAATAATTGCTACCTTTATTCATATGATGGACCGCGAAGCAGTATACAGCGCTCGTAAATGCTTGAAAGGAACGCCATCAAGTATCCAAACTGACCTACCCGCATTCATGAAAAAACGTAGGGCAATCCTTGGACGACAAGCGACGACAATCCGCGAGAAACAAAAGCTGTGGACACGTGTCAGGGTGGTGGGTCCTGACATTGTCTTGGAAATACGGGATCCTAACATCCCGACTTCGATGTGGAAAAAATATGACTGAAATACTATTGTATTACTGACAACCGTCCTTATCACATGGGAAACATGTTTACATTTTTCACTGTATTTTCAAACAACTATTAAATGAGCTTAACCACACTACTCCTTTTTTTCTCGCCGAAACGCTCTCCCGCCCACCTACCTCCCCGCCAAAGAGTATAACCTACCTACTTTTGTGGCAGACAAACTGTTCTCTCCATATATGCATATAAACATTAATATATACGATATGGACGCACCTAGAAAAATGAACAATACAAGTGGTGTGGCAACATGTGTGGCTACGCGCCAGCACGTGCATTTCATGATCTCTATACACGTGGTCTAATTGTTGACAACACGCTCAGTTCCTCTGTGTTTGTGTGAGATCTATAGTTGTGTTTCTGTGTTTCTTTCGTGGACTTCTACTAGATTTATGTTATTATTTTGTTTCGAAGAGCCTCTCTTTCTGACATCATAATGTGAGTACAGTTTAATCTAGTATATATGCCTCTTTTTGTGACCTGTGTGTTTGCAAGATCTGTATCCATTTTTTGTCCGTGGACCCCCATTGGACTTTGCGTTCGAGGAGTTGTTTTTGTTTTGTTTTTTTTGTTGTTGTTTTTATTCTGGACACACTAATGTGAGTATAGTTTATATATATATATCCCTTTCAGTTATTATACATCATCCGTGGGTACCCGAAATATGAGTGCAAACCGTCAGGGTCTCATTTTAGTTATATTTTTATTATTTTACACCAAACATTTTTCACAGCTTTTTTCGCTTTGGTCTAAGTATAATCATGGCGCTTCTGTAAGCCATAATGAATATTACACTCCAATAACAGTATATGGCTTTGCAAAATGTAACATGAATTGAATTGCTTATACATATTTGTTTCCTCCTTGGACAGAAATCATCATCATGACAAATGACTAATTTAAAAATAATATCACTAAATTGTAGAGGGTTACATGATCAATTAAAGAGAAAAGAAATGTTTAGATTTCTAAAAACTAAGCGTGCTTCAATTTACTGTCTTCAAGATGTTCATTTTACTAAAGAATTGGAAAAGCAGTTATGGATGATTAGGGTTGCAAAAACTGCTATTTCAGCTCATTCAAGAGCAATTCTAGAGGCGTAGCAATCCTGGTCTCCAAGTATGTAGACTATTCACTTGATGATGTTCAAAGTGATAATGAAGGTAATGTTTTGACCGTAGAACTAACTATTGATAATTATAAATTAGCTATCATCAATCTGTATGGTCCAAACACTGACAACCCTAGCTTCTATGACAATCTTGATTCAATAATACGGTCCATTCAAAGTGACCATTTAATTGTCTGTGGGGACTGGAACGTAGTGCAAAATTACTCTATAGATACGTATAATTACAAACATAAAAATAATGTAAAGGCTAGAGATAGAATCCTACAATTGAAAGATGAACTTGACCTTCTAGACCCATGGCGAGAAAGATATCCTAATGAAAAAAGATATACTTGGAGGCAACCATCCCCTTTGAAACAAGCAAGACTTGATTATTTCTTCATATCTCACAATATGATTCACTCTGTAACCGATACAAAAATAGAATCCAGCTTCAAATCTGACCACTCTTCTATATCGATTTCCTTTACTTTAAACGATCTAGATAGAGGTAGAGGATTTAGGAAATTTAATAATTCCCTTTTAAAAGATATAAGATATGTTGAACTAGTTAAGAAAATTTTATCAGAAACCTGCCTCAGTTAAAAAAACACAGCCGAAAATGACAGCGAATTTGTTATAGACGATCAACTTTTTTTTGAAACGTTGCTGTTAATTATTTGGGGAGAAACTATTAAATATTCTTCAAATAAGAAACGCCAGGGAGAAAAGGAAGAAAGTGATTTAATACATCATATTGAGGAAACGACAGAAGCTATGGACAGAACAAATGACACCCACAGAAAATCTACCTTATTAAAACAAATCAATGACTATAATGAACAATTAGAAAATCTAAATAAAACAAAAACGCAGGGTCTTATAGTTAGATCAAAGATAGTTTTGGACTGAAAAGGGCGAAAAACCCACCAAATATTTCTTAAGTCCTTCACTCGTCTAAAAAGTAATGATGGCAAAACTCTTATAAAGCAACAAGTGATACAAGACGAAATCAAATCTTTCTATTCTAAGTTATATAGCAAAACCCATGATGTAAGAGACATAGACCTTCATGATTTACTAGAAAATTCAACGTTGCAAAGCTAGACGAAGCTACTTCAGCAGCATTGGAAGGAAAACTACAATATGAAGAACTACTTGCTGCACTTAAATGTTTAAAAATGATAAAAGTCCTGGACCAGACGGTTTTACCGCTGAATTCCTTAAATTATTTTGGACTGATATAAATAAATACTTCATGAGATCTTTAAATATGTCTTATTTGAAAGGAGAACTATCTATTTCGTTAAAACGTGGGCTTATAACGTGTATACCTAACGGTAACAAATCAAAATTGCTCTTAAAAACCTGGAGACTTATCTCCCTTTTGTCTGTTTTCTACAAACTGGCTTCGATGGCAATATCTAAAAGGATAAAGTCAGTTCTTGGTCAATTGATAAATGATGATCAAAAAGGCTTCATGTCAGGCAGATATATATCGGTGAAATTACAAGACTAATTTACGACCTAATGGAATATACAGAAAACCATCAAATCCCCGGTCTTCTATTACTTATTGATTTTGAAAAAGCTCTCGATACGGTAGATTGGTCGTTTATTGACAAAACATTATCCTATTTCAACTTTGGTGAATCAATTCGAAGATGGTCCAGAATTCTATATCAAGGAATTGAATCAAATGTTCTTGTTAATGGTTATGGAACGGATATGTTTGATATTCAAAGAGGTTGTCGACAAGGGGATCCACTCTCCCCGTATATCTTTATCTTATGTGCGGAAATATTAGCAATAATGATACGAAACAATAAAAATATCAAGGGTATTTCAATTGGAAGCATTGAATACTTACTCAATCAATTCGCTGACGACACAACATGCACCTTGGATGGTTCAGAACGTTGTCTCTATGCAGTATTTAATGTGCTTAGTTTCTTCGCCAGATTTTCAGGTTTAAAGGTTAACATCGACAAAACACGTCTTATTTGGATAGGATCAAAGAAAAGATCGAAAATGAAACTATGTTCGGAGCTAAATCTTAATTGGGACCAGGGTGACTTTAGTCTTCTTGGAATTACATTTACTCAAGACTTAGACGATATGGTAGAGATAAATTACAAAGAAAAAATAAGAAGTTGTGAAACACTAATGTCCATATGGTCCGCTAGTAATCTCACTCCATTTGGAAGAAATATTGTCTTAAAATCTTTGATCATCCCACAATTAAATCATTTATTCAGTGTACTTCCTGACCCAGATAATGAAACTACAAATAAATTTCAACAGAAATATATATTTCTGATAAAATTAAGAGAAGCCAAATTATCTGTGACAAACAAGATGGAGGCTTCAACATGCCAAATATAAAGACATTAATGCATGCTCAGAAACTATCAATGGTCAGAAGGTTTTTCAGATGTAAGTCCAGTTGGTGCTATCTATTTATTTCAAATCTCCCAAAGTTTGGCGCTGGTTATGTATTCGATTAAAACTGCCAATATCTGTCAAAAGAATGTCTCCCACTGATACACGATAAATATTATAGGGATGTTTTATGTGCCTGGTGGCAATTTATATCTCGGAATGAAACTGACTATGACGTAAATGATATACTTGCCGAAAATCTCTGGTACAACAAAAACATATGTGTAGGATGTAAACCATTTTTTTACAAACAATGGTATGATAAAGGAATTCGGTGTATCAACGATTTATTTGACTTAAATGATATATACTGCTTTAAATTTTTTTTAAAACACTATCATTTAAAAACTGATTTTCTAACATTTACTGGCCTCATTAGATCAGTAAAGTCATATTTGAGAACACTTAACATAGATTTTAAGACTTTGTCAAAAATACCAAACCCAACTTTACCAGCAAATATAAAACAGCTCCTCAGGGATGCAAAGGGGACACAACGGTTTTACAGAACATTGTTGTCAGATGTCACTACAAAAAATTTACATTGCCAAAAATGGGAGCAAAGTATCTTAAACAACGAAGTCTTGTCTGACGACTGGAAAAATTATAACAAAATACCATTTAGATGCACCAATGACAGTAAACTGCAATGGTTCCAATATAGAATATTACATCACATCTTACCGACAAATATAAAGCTATTTAATATTGGGTATATAAATAATTCAAAATGCAGCTTTTGCCAAAACGAACTTGAGACACTCGATCACGTGTTTTGGTCTTGCAGTAAAGTCAACGATATCTGGCAAAACCTTGAAATCTGGCTAAATCATAAAGCTCTTGTCAATATCAAAGTATCAAGAAAACAGGTATTGCTCGGTTTCCCAGACAAAAACAATGACCCTCTCAATATTATTATTATCTTTAAAAATCTAATTTTTGGAAGCAGATTAAAAAACAGTGTGTCACATTTCCATGTTTTCCAGAATGAAATTAAACATTATTATATGATAACAAAGTGCTCTTCTTTAATGGAGTGTAATTTCAGCGCCTTTTATAAGTTCTGGTCTTCATGTCATGAACTGTTCACATGATTTGTACATCATATGCTTGTATTGTATTGTAACCTGAATGTCCTTTGTTGAGTTTTCGGAATAGACTGTAAAACATCTTTAAAAACAATAAAATTATTTAAAAGAAATTATGTTTCCACATTTTTCCGGTGAAGTCCTCTATCAAGCCCAAAAAGGTTGCAATTATGTACTTTACGTCCGCCAGTATCAACTTTCCTTCCACAAGTGACCAGCAAACTAGGAAATCTGGGACTTCCTTCTGCTCGGCAGTCGATGTTGTCATGCTCCTGTCTTAAAGACAATGAAGCTGTACGGAGCCGAGAATGTTATTGCCATTATGATGACTGGGCGTCGTTTTTATGCCGAGTTCACATTGAATATGTTATTTCTGTCGACTCGAGACTAAATATGTTTGACATACAGTTATTCGACAGGTTGATATGAACGTCGCTGTGGATATATATTTTTGTTGCACTTGTATTTGAATTATGTGCACTTATAAACATGCATGAGCGGTTGACACTTGTTGAAGTGAGTGCATGTAATGGACTGGAATGGCGGTTGTGTGACTATATATTTGGATGGGTGTATGAGTGATAGGGTGTGTGAGTTGTTGGGTGGCTGAGTGGAACAAATGAGTTGGTGGGTGCATAGGTAGTTATGTGGTTTGGTTTTATGAGGTGTGGAGGGCTAGTTTTGGTGCATGAGTGAGTATAAAACCTGTTCAAAATTGATAAAGATTGAATCACAGCAGCTCATGTCTGAATACGAATTACACTCTTATTTCCAACTCTTTGAAATATCACTGAGCATGTTTAATTATTTGTCAACGAAACATGATAGCACGATACCAAAGTACAGAAAATGCACAGCGATTGTACATACAATGTTCATGTCAACCACCTGGTTGTCTTGTGAAGACTTGATTATTTACAGACTGCCGTAATATCACTGCAATATTGCTGTGCGCGGCATTAAACAAAAAACTTTAAGGCATTTCATACATGGTTATCCGAATTTTACTGTATTGTCTGCAAATTATCGGTCCATGAAAAATCGGTATACAGGTACCTTTAAGTGATTACGAAACCTAGCATTATGCGACATGGAATGATAAGACCGATGTACATGTGTTTCACAATAAATGAAAGTCATAATCCAGATAAAAAATTCTTGACAACGTTGGCTGCCAGCCAATAGTTTTCATAAAGTATTTATCACAAAGATACAACTCCATTTGACTTTTCCTTTATCACACGCCGTATGACATTTGTCACATTCTACTAGATCTGGCATACTTGGTATATCGGGCAAACCTGACTCCAGTGAGACACTTAAACCAAAATGTTAGAAGTCACGCAAACAATGTGAACGTTTATAAGGTGAGACGTCACTGACTGCGGAGGACTCAACTGCATGTATATCTCGCTAGTTCAGTTCTCATAAATAGGTTATTAGATTCCCGTCATTTAAGCTAGACGGATAACGTATCTTACTTTACAGATTTTCTTGATCAATTGCCCAGGGGACAGGAAACAAAATGAAAAAAATGAATATCCTTTCGGGATTGAATCATAATGGGTTATTAGTGAGTGAGTGAGTGAGTATGTATCTACACCGTGTTTAGCAATATTCCATCAATATTATGGCGAGGGACACCAGAAATGGGCTTCACACATTGTACCCATGTGGGAAATCGAGCCCGTGTATTCAGCGTGACGATCGAATTTAGGCTACTCCACAGCCCCAAAAGGGTTATTTGATTCGGTTTATTTAAACCAGACGAATAACGGCCCTTGGCAGATTTTCTTGATCAATTGTCCACAGAACAGAAAACAAAATGAGAAATATATGCTTTAGGGATTGAATCGAGGTTGATGTCCAATTAACATTCTGGAAAACATAACATATCCCAGTCAGAGGAAATAACTCCACATTATCTGCCTGAAGAGATTCCATAGGGCTTTAAGCATAGTAGCGGTGGCGTTTTAGGAATAACGTCTAAGGTGAGGACACCAGGTGTTGGCGAAAGGGATATCGTACATGTCCTGCACTAACTCCTATCAGACAACAAGTGGCATTGCAAACAAGTTCAAGCTAAACGAACTCGAAACACATGCAGACACAATGTTTGTTTGTTTGTAGAAAATGCCAAAAATTTAAAAACACGAGCAACTTGAAGCTGTGACATGTGCAACCAGGTTATAGAAATGATACGGGCTTTATGTGAGACACAAAAAAGTACTACTGAAACCTGGCAGCGACGGCATCGGAGACGAATGCCGTGGAGCATATTGCTAGTCGACAGACATTGGCCAGGCGACTCAGGACTCAAGGAATTAGTGCTGAAAATCATCGTCGTCAGTGTTTGAGATGGGCTCGCACTTTTGGCAGCGACGTGACTGGTGAAAGCTGGTTCTGTCTGTTCAGAGTTGATGGAAGGCAGCTTCTCTACAAGCAAAGGGGAGAACGAAGGGCGCCTGCACGGTCCCTTATCCTAGATCGACAACGACCACACCTTCCGGCCAACTAACAAGAGCTGATCCAGGAAGAATGGTGTCTTATCCGCCGTGATTTCATCAGACGAACATTTTCTGTGCGTCGGAGAGTTTTTGCTTGTCTGGCAGCAAGGGGTAGTCATACACACTATCAGTTAATATTTACCTGTAGACCATCCTTTGAACCATTCAACCCAGTGAGGATCCCGGCTAGAATTGTTCTTCAGCATCCCATGCTTGGAAGGATGATAAAAATATTCTTGGACTCAGATATGGTTGATGCGTATAATCATATCATACTGGCATACAAAAATGATAATGACTCACATCACCAAGTTGTCTGGTCCAGGCTTCATATATTTACAGATCGCCGTCATTTAGCGGGATGTTGTGGAGACATCAGTACTCAATCAAACTAACCGAAGGCCTTTGATATCAGTGTATGTCATCGGTCTATGAAAGGTCTGTAAACATGTACCTTTTTAAGGTCTGTAAACATGTACCTTTATAAGAGTTCAAGTCAAACGAAATCACATATTTGTTTGATCGCAATATGTCAAATACACACCAAAGCGTCAATTCATACTAAATTTGGGACACAATGACGATTTCATAAATACATATTTAATGAATTCTAAGGAGACCAGAATCCGCCCTTATAGAATGAACCTGCCCTACATTAGCAATTCGAGTGTTTGCCTAAGGATCAAGCTGACATCGATACCTTCTTTTGTTGCTCCCCATCCTTCTGTCCAACCCTCCAATGGTTGTAACTCTTCCTCCAACAAGCAAAGCCCCCAAGGAGGAAACTGTTAGCTGCCGGCATAAAAGCGAATGCTTCAACTTCCACAGCGGCCTCTCAAGACAACAGCAAAATCTCAAGCAACCAAGAGAGGTTCCACCTCTCAATCAGTATTTCACACACATAACAATTGCAAAAACTATAATAGTCCGCAGTCACAAACTTTTATCATCAGAGATCAAGAGTCTTACATCCCAACTGATTACGAAGATCTACTCAAGCCATAGACTCTTTTTAAGTAGTATCCAGTCAGCATCCGGTCCAGTTGCATCATCTCAACCTGTATCTTTACTCAACATGTGCCTTTATTATCTGGCGCCAAGACAATGTGTCATTTGTCTACTTATTGTTACTCCACATCTGGCTTTATCCAATTCTGTATGAGCTCGTGTTGACAATTAACTGTTGTACCATCTGATGTATAAAATATAGGTAGTTTGACAAAGGCCAGGTGAACAACGTCCGTACGGGCACCTGCGGCTTCGGCATTGTATTGTTATAATATTACCTGAGATATTTGATGAAATCAAACTGAAAAGTTCAGCTTCTTTTGACCCAAAGTTAAATTGTTATATGTTATCTCCGACTCACGGTTAAATAGCTAACGCAATTAAAATGTCCACTAAACTACCTTTGAAGCAGCACACTTCGCATTATCGTAATCAATATTCACCAAACGATTTGCTATTACATATTTCTTTTCAATTTGCAGATGCTCTAAACTCACATTAAAGGGCAACGTTCCCCCTCTTGAGAATTTAACTTCTACGGCAATACTGACGTGACTGTGTTGAGATAAGCAAAACGAGCAGATCAATTTGTCATCGACCATGGTGAACTATCCCTAACATTGCTCTGTGAAGAGTATTGAATTAAACATCAGTGAAGCACAGCCTTCCTCGTTTTCTTAACGTAACTGCTTATTGAAAAGGGTCTATATAGAATTCCAAAACGTTTCCTGAGGAGGAGTACTATCAAGGTTAGGTGGTTACCTTGCATGGCAGGTTTGATTTTGGTACGTAGTCAGATGACAGGTCTTTTCCCCTTTTTCGGGCTTGTTTTGGCTTAGTTAAATGGTTGACTGAAACTTGAAAAGTGGATTATTATTGATTTTGTGTCCGAATATACACTTGAGAGATAAAGCGTAGATCCAACAGAGCTGTTTTACACCAATATATGTATTTACTGACTGTGGGTGACGTATCTCAAGTGTTCATGATGCTGCCTTGGTACGTCTTCACACTAAAATAACCAGCTCAGTCGAACCTTGGTCCTCCCGAGAGCACATGATCCACTTTATGAATTACTACTTTGATGACAACAATGAGTAGATTTGATGCTGTCAAAGTGAGAAACAGAACCAATCTCAGTGTGGATTCGAATCCATGGTCATAGGTTCCTGACACGGCTAAGGTGGCAGATCTCCCGGAGACCATGACAGCTACGCTTTCATAAGCGTGTACGACATGTGGTTCGGTTAATTGACTTGCAGTCATTTCACATGTATGCTGTTTTACCGGATTACCGCCGAAGGGTTTGGTTGTGCCTGTCAGGGACTTCCTTGCTACGTACTTCAAGTAACCACTGAAATAATCCAATTATTCACAGGTCATTTGATTCACATCGCCAGAGAACCCGGGAAGGTCCGGGTTAGCATATTGATCCTCAGTAACCCATGCTTGTCGAGTGGTCAGACTCCCTGACATGGTTGACACATGTAATCGGTTCCCAATTGGGCAGATCGATACTCATGCTGTTAATCACTGGATTGTCTGGTCCAGACACGATTATTTACAGACCGCTGTATAGCTGGAATATTCCTGAGTGCGGCATAAAACTAAACTCACTCACTCACTCACATCGGCAGAAAGTCGTGATGACCTTTAGATTACTACGGTTGACAAAAGTTATTGGAATTGTAATGACTTATTATACAGCAGACAGATTGCCACTTTAAAACTAATGACATCGACAGTCCATCACGGACATTGATTGACTACCAGGTTTTATGCAAATATCTATACGGAATACATTGATAAAATTATATGAACCCCATTCCCAATTTCACAATCAATGTGATAATATTTATATATTCCGGTATATAATTGAGCTATTATGATAGTATCGTCGTGTAATGTTGCATATCGTTAATAATGAGTATGATGAAGCTGACGTCCTGCATACCTAATTTCTTTAAAGCGAAACCCCTTTAATCCGGACATCGCACTTTCTACATGAAAACAATAGCAGGGGACGACTGTCAGGCCAGGATGCTGACTGTCGTCTACCCAATGAACATCGACTTCACATCCCGGTGAACTAACATGTGACGACTCACCATGCATGCACTACAACGTTGTAGCCTCCATGAACCTCTGTGTGACTGCCTTAATGTACCCCGACATTACATCCGACGTGGCTGAATTTTGTGTGTACTGGATGGGTAGGTGAGTGAGTCACAATGAACAGTTTTCAGCAATACCTCAGCTGTTCAGCGTGGTATGGAAAGAATGTCCGAACTCCTAGACATTAACTATTTCACGCGCACGAATATTGTGCAGATGCACCAAAAACTAATTCAATGTATTATCTATATATCAATGGCAGCAAGTGATTGCAGCGCTCGTTGGGATGCGACCGGCAGCAGGAGATTTGTTTAGTTACCTCTCCTGGCTGTTTACGGACTTGACAATCTTTGTTGCTCGAGAAGTTTCGTGACTAGGGTGGTTCAGACACTGCATGCGTTACAATAGTTAAAGAAGACCTTATAGCAGTATTGTAAACTGCGTCTTTGAATATGCTATTTATTGATTACAGGTTTATCTTGTGTGATCATTCTATTATTTGTGTTGTGTTGAACTGTGCCTACCGATTTCTGTTCGAAAGCCATCTCGTAACAGTAATAAAAGCCAACACAGTACCATAGGGATTAACGATGGCGATAAACTGTGGCTTCAGTCCAATACGAAATCGCTGACATAACCGGTCTACGACCAAAAGGACATCACAAGACTTATGTGTATAGCCTACGGTAGTAGATCACCTTATTGGCTAGTTGTGGTCTGATCACACTCGATCAGGGCTTAGTGTGGGGACTGTAAGGCCCAAGACTGGAATGTAAGCATTGTGTTGGTGGGTATAAAGTTAGGTGTAAAATATAGCTGATGATTTAGTTTAAATGGAGTCTCGTTCCCTGATTGGATTAATAGAATCAACGACGACATGATCTATACAATTGTACTGACTTACTGAGTTTAGTTTTACGCCGCTTTTAGCAATATTCCAGCAATATCACAGCGGGGGACACCAGAAATAGGCTTCACACATTGTGCTCATGTGGGGAATCGAACCCGGGTCTTCGGTGTGACGAGCCAACGCTTTAACCACTAGGCTACCCCTATACAATTGTTAAGACTAATGGACATATTTTGTGACATCAACACTCTTCCAAGCTGGAGTTTTGATATCACAGAAAATCTGGAATCTGTGTGTGATTGATAAAGAGTTTTTGACTGGAAAATAACATTCAAAATATCATTTCCTGTGAACAAGAATCCGACGTTGATTACAAAGACTATCTACCATGGAGGCAGCCTGTCTTCAATAGTCAGACAGCTGTTGACAACGCTTGACCTTTTCATGAAAACGCCACGCGAAGACTGCAACGTTATGTAGGCTGAATCATGGTATTGAAGGCAGCACGTCTGTTTTGTTGTGTTACTGATGTCTTTTTTATGATGTGATAGATGAACTTGGGCGAGTGATTAGATTTAGATTTTGCTCCTGCCGTGTCTGGACAGAGATGGAGTAACACTGAGATTTGATTGTGGTTTAATGATTTAGAACATTGGGTTTGTGGAACGGAGTTACAGTATGACTCACACAGAAATAGCTTAGTCTGAGGAACACATTGTCTTCTGTGTGGCCTGAGGTGAACTGATATGTGACCGTATGTATATTTGTGTGACTATGTATGTGTATGTCTGTATGTGTTTGTGGGGTTGTACGATGTATATATGGCTGTGTCTCTATGAGTGCATTTCATTTATTTAATGATAAATACATTTTAGTGTTGGCTTGACTACACTAACAGCATGGGTTGTGTTAGGCACAATAGTGTAAGTACGTCAGTCAGGTTTAACCATAAACACTTGGTGCCTGGCAAATTGGTCTAACCTTAAACCTAGACGCCATCTTCCACTTCTACCCTGTTGTTAATGATTTTGCACATTGCATACATTGTTGTTAGTTGCTTTTATCAACTCATCTGAGATACAATTATTCACAGATCGAGTACAATGAACGTTTATCAACACTTTGTTGACATACTTATAAATGAGTTAAATTCGTTGCTATTTGGCATTTTTAAATAAAATCCACAAACAGTCTAACTGTTTGTTAAAGAGTGACTGAATGAAACAAATGTTGTCTTCAACAAAAATAGATAAATGTCTTTACCCTTGTTCCTTTCAGTTACAAATGATTTTCGAACCTCCTAATGTTTCATTGTGTGTGTAATCTAACCCTATTTGAAAGGCATGGCGTTCTTTGTAATATCAGTGAGAAACTAGAGTTAAACTGTGAAAATACTGGAAATGTATTGTGTAAATGTACATGAAAACTTATAGCCCAGGGAAGTATGCAGGTCAGTGAGATCTATTTCATTCCAAACTTCCATGTACATTAAGCTTTGAATATCAATATTTACTCGAATTATCAGAAAGGAATTGTGACAAACACTTAGTACTTCCTTTTAGTAAAGCAGTAACTGGTTGACAATGCCAATATATTCATTATAACTTACAATATCAAGTTATTTTAAGAAAAACTAAAACGGTAAAGACCTTCAAAACGGGAACAGCATGCAGGTAGAAATCGGGAATTCCATCGGACACCATTTTTATCACTATTTATTCCTCTACATGTCTGACACAAAGCTTGCCGTTCGTGCATTATACCTTTCGTACTTCAATACACGCAAAGCATAATGAAGTCGATTCGTAAGTGAAGAACAAATACTGCTGTAAGGACACAGTTTCATTTAATTTCATTTCTGAATCATGAAAAACCGTGCAAATTCTTCCACTTTCTTGTGATCGATACAATGACAATGATAATTCTTTGATTAACAATACAATTAATACAAACCACAGTATATTAAGGCATATCGTTCATATTTCAACATAAACAGGAGAAAAAATACAACCAACCCGTATTTTTCTCTGCCTGGTACCATCCTTCATTACGGAGAAACGAGATCAAAGGCGACAGGGTTGAAAAATTATCAGTTATAATATCTCGGTCTCTGCACCAGTATTACTACATGTTATAGCTACACAACCTTGTAATGGTATCGATCCAAGATTTTGGTCATGAATTGAGAATATCGAGCACTTGTCAAGCATAAATTGTATCATGTTCCAGATCTCCTCTAGATTGTTTCATGAAGCAAAATTGTGACTTATTGACTTTGTGGTTGTACACCGGCGGTGTTAGGTGTCAATGATTTTCGAGGTTTTTGTTTTAGCTTTCTTTTCAAATGCCCTGTGTTTGTTTGATGTAACGACTTCATCATCAATGGTAAGTCAATTATGCCTTAGATGATGCTGAATCCGAAACAAATTGTAGACACATTGTACATCTTCGCGTGAGTCTTCTGCTTCTAAACAACACGTAAACGTTAATCACCACCGTTTCTTTCTTGTATCCGGAGCTTCCTTGAGCTTCTGGACATTTCAGCACAGGAAATCGGTGTGTAGAAAGTAACATCTTTTCTCGTTTTTACAGGTGTGTTTCATGCAAATCAAAAGAACTTGTTGATTTTATGCCAGGATTTATAATCCCAATCTGATCGGTACCTAATCTGGAGATGTGTTCCCCGACGGATTATATATAATGAAATATGCTTACAGACAACTCACTCACTCACTCACTCACTCACTGTCAGCACACCATCGCATTGTCCCATGTCTCCACGAAACTCAAAAGAAAACTGAAAACAAATTATTGGATGTCGAGCCATGATATTTAACCTATAAAGTTATTACTTATATTGTTAGAGTCTGCATGTAACCGTTACGGTACCTTTAGATCGCTCAAGTAAGTACATCCAACATCGTACCAGACTTTGACACCCTTCTCATGAATAGACTCTCTGCAAAGTGATAAATATCCATGGACCATTTCTTCGGATCTCGTGATGTATCTTGCAATACAGCGTTTGTTTCCTTTTCCCCTGTCTGACTAACGTGGAGGTGTGAATTACCCTCTTCTCTCTACCACCCCCCCCCCCTCCCCCCGTCTCCTGAGTCAACCCTTGACAATGTTGATAACGTTACTCAAACGGATACGTTAGTCCCCGAGTCTACAGATACTAATGAAAATTACCCGTGCGGGTAAAATCTATCTGTTTTATCAGATATTGCATTAGAATGGCGATAACCACACATAATCACAAATGTAACAGATTTACAAGGATTTGCGGTTAATTGGTGCACGGGTGTTGTCTAAGTCAGCCTACATAAAATTGACGCATATTGATTTCAAGTTGCTCACCCTCCAGACCTCATCTAACCGTGGTGGTGACATGAGGTTAGTTATTTGTTGACTACATTATCAAGAACTGATTATGTCTGGTCTAATGCAATGGGCCTTGTTGACAACAATCCTTGCATACATCACTGAAACGATATTGACGACAAACAAAGGTATTTACGTTGCCTATGAATATCGATACGATCACGTGAAATTTACGCGAATAGGGTCATAATTCACTTCAACAAGATGACATTCCAACTGTACAGTGAAACATTACCATCAGTGCCATAGGTTCACGTTTATAGGTTAACATACCAGTGTGAAAGGGTCCTCTGGCGTTATAGAAAGTGTATTAATATTGAAGAATTGAAGAAACTGTTAGCAAATGAAGCTAAAACATGAAGTAACTGAATCCAATAGTCATCATCACTACCACCCTCATCATAGTTGTTATTGAGTGTATTGTTGAGGGTGAAACTAAGACATGGACTTTTCTATTCATAAATTGATCAAGACATTGCAAAGTTCAAATTATTTTGCATTCACACAAAACAACCAGCTTTGTATCTAAGAAAAAGCTGAAGTTTCACAATTATTCGTAGGAAGCATTTCAGATGAAATATCCTCAACTGGAAGTCAAAATAGTTGTTGTCAGAGTTCTCACAAACACATTCAATCGTGTAGTTATGAGGAGTGATGGCGTTCGAACAAGGTGTGCACATTTTGACATCTATGTCTGCTCGCTCATCTAAAACCAGTCTAAGGTGTTGAAGGCGTGTTCTTTGTGAAACATGTCTCAAATGTGAAGGCTATACTGGTTAACTGTTAACTGTGAAATAATATTTCATATGTGCATTCTATTGCACTACATTCATATTTTGTACTTAAGAGGGGAGGTGAAATCGACTTTAACGTCGCACTTAAGAACGTTTCGCTCATATGACGAGGTGCATGCGTGTGTATGTGTGGCTGCTGGTGCATAGCCCATGTTACAATATCTAATTCCGTCACGTCCGCAAACAATCTTAACTTATGTTTAGCTTTCTGTGAGCTGAGACAATTCGGTTGTCATCAGGTTTGTAGCTTGCTGTCTTTTACTACATTCAGTGGGAAGAGCTCCTGAACGCAAGTGTTTAACGTTTTTGACATCACCTGCAATGCCTTGAATAGCCTTTGACCCGTGAAGGTCCGGGTTAAAATGAATCTTCAGTTACCCATGCTTGTCGTAAGAGGCGACTAACGGGATCGGGTGGTCAGGCTCACTGACTTGGTTCACACATGTCATCGGTTCCCAATTGCGTACATCGATGCTCATGCTGTTGATCACTGGATTGTCTGGTCCAGACTCCATTATTTACAGACCGCCACCATATAGCTGGAATATTGCTGAGTGCGGCGTAACACTAAATGCACTCACTCACTTGAACAACCTTTGATACCGCAAAAGGGTTGAACTTCAATGGCGTCTAATCTTGTGTTTCGATCACTATAAAGTGTGACCAGTGATCAATTGATTCTGGAATCAATGGGTCTGTGTTCATGATCATCACGATCAAGGTCAAGTAGACCTTTTGGGGTTTTTTCCGAAGGGGTTTGGTAATCCATGGTTAGTCTTAAATGGTTCATCATCCGAGCTCCCACCCACCACGGAGTATCATAATAACAAGTGGATCTCCGACTTGCAGCACAAAGGATACCCGGATGATATTCTCCAACAGACATTATTCCTCCAGATTGGCCCATGAGCCACCATCTTCTGGGCATAAGACTCTAGGCAAATTGCATCATATAAAATGTACATTTCAGATTCAAGTACAATATTACTCGGCCAAGACCATTGACAAAATATTTAGGTATTTTAACAATTTGAGCAACAAAACAATGCTCGGAGCTCGGCATGACCAGCCGATTGATAGAACCGGGCCGATTCTATCACCCATTTAGGTGAAGTACGGGTCGAAGTGGTGTGTGGGCAAAGGAACGCTATTCCTGGAACTAGTGCCCTCAACCACCAGAATTCCTTCCTCCACCGACACAGGGACGAACCCACGACAAACAGGTTACTCAATGCAGTCGCCTCTTACAACCAGCAATGGGGTGCTGTGGGGACATTCTGGCCCGGGTCTACACGGGGGTAGAAAAGCTATTAGCGTTACTAAGCACCCACCACGAGGAGGTTGCTCTTCACGGATGCCATACAGATGGTGGCCTACAGCAAAATACAACATCTGACAGAATATCTTCAATGTCATAAAGCCCATATAGAGTAGTAAATTCTGCTTGGGTATGACTGAAACCCGAAAATTGCCATTTCTTGGAGACCTTTCCAAATAAAACAGCTCTAAACTTGACAATACATAAAATCTTTGCTACAATTGAATGCATTTGTCAATATTCTTAATGGAATTGCAAGAAGGCTTCATGTCCATTAATTTTGGTTTCATGTGTTACAAATAAGGCCTTTGATGACATTTTTTTTACGAATCAGAATCATTTTTGAATTCATAATTCCATGTTTATAAAACAGCCATTTGACACATTTTGTTGCTCTCAATAACAAACAGGAAATCCAAATCTAATTCACAAAATTTCATTTTATCTGGAGCAAAAATAGTTTAATTGCTCTGGAACGTCTTGGAAGTCATATCGCTGTCACTGGCAACCTAAACCGCCAATACAAACATAAACTTACAGCTCTTCAGACTAAATCCTCACCAACAGCATCGTCTTCATATACATCACTACAATTTCCGTAGCAAATGTTTCCGGGAGAAACACACACCGACATTCACGGACAAAACGTTTATTGAGGAAGCCTTTCCCTTGAGTACAAAATGATACATTTTAGAGTTAAGCAAAGCTGATGTTTGGGAATGTTTGACAAATTGAGTACTGACATTTGCAGTTGGTAATAAATGTCACCTCTTAAGAACCTGTTTGTAAGCTAGGGGTAGTATTGTCGTGACTATCGAAGTTCAGAGGGGTGTGTGCATGCGTAACTTAATGGTTCTGTTGCAATAAATCGCTTTACGTGTTCAATAAATATCGACGAGGGCTGGATGAATTGCTGGTTTGGACTCGACAGTTATCCGATATGGAGAATGCAGTTAATAGTTACAGCTTGGAAAGAGAACACAGTCTCACTGGATAGTGTAAGATATCAAATGGTGATAAATTTCTAGATATATTTTTATGAAAGGTAAGTTTAAAGTCCCTTCTTTGTGTTATTTATTACGTTCTTTGGCTTTCGTTTATTTGATATTTTAAACAGCAGTTTTCTATATCCGTTTGATTTTCGTCATGTAACCGTTTTAAGAGAATGTTTATTAAACGTCCTCATTTTAATTGTGATTAGAAGTTGGGATCGATATGGTCTCTTCATCGCCGTGTTTCCGTTCTTATTGATGGTTGGTTTGTCCATGGCATTCTGGCTTATGCCGTGTGTTTCAGTACAAAAGAACATTTTAATTTCTCAAGGTGTTTGGGGATATTACGATGTTCTGGTTCATCTAAGGCGGTTCGGTTCATCCATAGTGTTTTGGTTACTCATTAATCTGCTGGTTTATCACAATGTTCTGGTTCATCTAAGGCGGTTTGGTTCATCCATGGTATCAATCTATGGTAGACTGGTTCTAGTTTTATAGGCTGATCCAATTTGTTGCGATTCGCCCATCTTATTTGTGATCAAGCCAAACTGTATTTGTCTGTATGTTACCATTCCTCGTAAAATCGCCCGGATTCAGAATCAGTGTCAAAAAGGAAAATAATATAATAATATAGTGTAGATTACTGCAAAAATCATACAGAGAGCCACGCTTCCAGAATAGCGTGTCCACATCAACAAGGTTTATGTATTGTATCCAGTAATTTGGTCGATGTTAATAAGCTGGATATTTCTACATGTCTTTAATGACAGTACGACAAACAGCTTGCAGGCACTGACTCTTTCAGTCCAAAAATCTGACATAATTGTCATACCATCTCTGACCCAGATGCGGTTTACTCGTGTTGAGGTAACCAATCAGTATCAACACTGACCTGAAGGTGCTGATTCCATGTGGCCGTGTACACAATATTACACCCCAGAGCAACGATGTAGATTACAAGCGTTTTAAGGTTCATAATATACGTCATACAGGATTAGTCTGTCTCTGCCTTCATCGTTTACTCTTGTATAGAAGCTATGCCATGTTCCTAAGGTGAAGGTCAGGGGTGAGTGAGGACACTGCTTGAACTGGTTTGACGATATGAAGTTCATCAAGCAAATACATTCACAACAGATAAAGTGAAATACGGTTTCACTTTCAATCGAGATTATTGCACTGTGTGTGTGGCTGCGTCCAATCCGCCCGATCAATTGCCGGCTTTATATTTGTCTGCTTATAATTACCATGCTGTCTTCAGTATATATATACTTACTTTACATGCATACCCCAATCAAGCACAGTATGCGTTCTCTTTGTATAAAGTGGCAAACTTTCACTTCCTCAACCAGCACGTTGACACGGTGTTGTTTTTTTATACAAATGTGACAACTGTCATTCCATAATCATGAGAAATCCTTTGTAAAGACAGAGCTCATTCTGACAATATTATGCGCATGTTTTATCTCCACAATCGATAGGTGGTGGTAACAGGTGTTCACGAAAAGGTGGGCGTATCTACCCCAACAGTCCTACCGGTCACAAACGCATGCCAGGGGCACTCTGTTTACTAGAGAAGGGCACGGGAACACAGTGTACATGACAACATAGGGAATGGCATCACACATTGGTCCAGGCTCTGATGGAAAAGTCTACTATAAAATCTTTTGAAAGCTTTACTGAAGGATTAAATGTTGTAAAGCTCTCCTTGATCAAACAACCTTGGAGCCCATGTTGGGGACCTCCATGATCTGCAATAACCACTACATGATGATTATTTAACGCCCACGTTGCCACGAACCACTGCCGTCCCGGTGCAATCCATGCCTTTTGAGAGAGCTGCATAGCTGCTAAACGATATTTAAATATTTCAACCAGCCTGAAAGAAACTTGACGCGTGTAACTGAGATGTGTTTTGGAAGCAGAATCACTGTGACATCCATGCGTCCTCAAATAGTGAGCTATGTACTTTTTTCATGAAAATAGCGCGTAGATTTATTACCTGGGTTGGATAATGTCACATGGATAAATGAAAGGCTTTGTCAGCTGTTCCCTTCACATTGCAATGATTTTAAAAACATACATGACGTTATTAACAGATACATTATTGTCAATAATCAGAAGTAAGCTTCTCTCTGGTAAATGATATTTGATACACTTACACCAACCCTGTCTCAAGGACAAATGGTTTGAAGCAACACAGTTCGATCGACATAGCTACGTCCCTTAGGGCGTCGGCATTAACAATAAAGCGTCTTTGAGCAGCTCAGCTGAGTTGAATATGGACGCAATACAAATATATATAAATAAGTAAAGTAAATAAATTTTGTCAAAGTGACAGTTCTCTATTGTACCTTAAACTTGTGTTGCGTATAACCAGTGAGTGAGTGTGGTTTTACGCCGCTTGTAGCAATATCCCAGCAATATCACGGCGGGGGACACCAGAAATGGGCTTCACACATTGTACTCATGTGGGGAATAGAACCCGGGTCTTCGGCGCGACGAGCGAACGCGCTAACCAGTGGGCTACCGCACCGTCCCTGCGTATAACCAGCACTCAGTTCATATTTATTGACTTTCAGTGGAGTAAGAGCAATACCCAAAAAATCATCATTTCACAATATATGCTCGGTCCCGAGGTCAAATCGATTGTTTCAACAATGGGCTACTTATGTGATTAACGAATAAGAGCAAGTACTTTCCAAATTCACTATAGAATTAATGCAAAGTCACGCTTCGTGAAATTTCGATGCAAATGTTTTTTGCTCGCACCTACGCAAGAAAGATTTTGATTGTCACGGCACACTTCCTCTCACCCCCTCACCACAAGATGTTGCTTCAACAATGTTACTTAATGTTTATTCAAATGGGAACCTGGTGGGTTCGTAAAACATTTCAAGATAAGCAGGCATAAATTTCGGAAAGTTACTCAGAAGAGTATAAGTATGAAATAGGAATCTGATAAAATCTCTAGCAAACAAAATGAAAATAATCCTGAATACTTTGATGCGCCTGTGCAATCAGTTGACATCACGAGGGAGTTTTGTTTTTTTCAGTTTGCCAAAAATGGTTTCATCTGTATAACTGTTTATTTCGTTCTTTGGAGAGCGGTCCAGTTTTCCTGAGACAACAGAGTTGTATCTGGCATTTCAAGTGTAGGGCAGCAAAATATAAAAACGAAAACATTAAACGAAACTAATGGTAATGTGATTTAGTGAACATATATAGATGCTGTGGAAAGGAAAACGTGTCTTGAATATTTCACTGAAGATGCGAAACACTTGCTGAACTGTGAAACTATGTAATATGTGAAGACATTAATATTACTTACTGATTCCAAAAGATCATACCTCATTTGAGGAACCTTGTCGAAACATTAGCCAGATTCGTCTAACTGAATTCCCCGTCAATGTCTGGTGTTTGTTAATCTGATCTAAGTGGCCGTGACAATTGTCCGAGATCTGGTTTGTGGTCAAATAATAGTTACTGTCTCCTCGAGCGCACGTGGACCGTAAGGATAACGTGACCGCACCGCACTGAGTCAGACATCTGTAATTCTATGAGGAAATAACATATTATATTTACACACATTGTTACGTGTTGCGTTCCAAACTGAAGCAATAGCTTAACGAAGAAATCTATAAACAAACGTATTTATGTGTGAAACAAACAACAAAGACATTTCTACAAGGCTAGGTGTACTTGGGTCTTGTACTACAAAACGGGCTTGAAAAGACGACTGCCAAATGTTCTCCTTGCAAACATTGTCTATCATCTGAACACTGAACACAGACTGTCGGAAACAGGTATTTATTTAGAATATATCAATTATTCCTGTTAATATTTACATGTATATTTATATTTATTTCATAATGAGGTATGGGGTATGCATTTTTAGCATTAAACTGTGAAATGTTCAGTAAAGTGTGCCATGGATATTGTCTCAACAGTATTGAACCAAGACATTTAAACAAAACAACCTTCCTTCTGACTCATGTCATGTCCACGCAAGTCTGATAGCCTTATAAACACAGACAGCGTCTTACTTCCACACTTGGTACTAACTGCAACGTCTAGACTTGGCTTGGAGATGGACACCAGATTGACAATCTTGTTTCCCTCCGTCACTTGCAACATCGTAACAAAGCTACGTATTTCTCCTCAAGGTTTATGTTCCTTCAGTTCCTTCAGTAGACAAATTGATCAATTTTAGTTCGTGTAAAAATTGTTATCAAACGATGCAGGAAAGCACATTTTGTCATCATTTGCGGACGCTGGTCCAACGAAGAGCATTTCTTGGCAACAGGAGTAACATTTCCTAAAACAATTTGTTTTATTATAGGAACATGTTACAAATCAATATAAAGAACTGCTAGAAGCATAAACTCTGTTCTATATTGATCATACCTGAAACCTGGCAGATTCTTGAAATCCCTATTATTGTTATGTAAATGAGATCAGATATATCCAGTCTGGCCATTAACCACAGACTGTTATTTACCAATTCGGGGAGTTACAAAACACCAAAACAGATTATGCGACTAAGCCACAAAGACAATGTATCAACGAGAAATGACAGTTATGTATGTTCCAGTTCATCGAAAGCTTAACAGTCTGATCAACCTGGGCATCTACTCTTTTAGGACTGTGAGATTTACTGGTTTTCATATATCACTGTTGATAGGATTGATACACGGTATTTATATAGTTTATTGAGACTGAGGTCTGTAAAATTAGGATCTAGAGAAATACCCATAATCTATTATCAAGGGTGTTGCACCTTCTAATATACTGACACATGAAGAAAAAACGAATAATCTACTTTAACTCGAAAGAGAGCAACCGTCACTTTGATTTAGTGGCGATTTTGACGAAACTGCCGAAACCCGAATGATCGTTTTCAGAGAGTTTTAGTACAAGCCCATTGGGATTATAGCTTCGTTTCGAATATGGGTAAGATGGTTGATGGCACATGATATGGTCACATCAGATCAACAATGTAGATGTCTGCACTATCAAATATGTATTGGCACCAAATCATGACCTTGTTTTACCACGACAGGTGGACATCATGAACTGATCAACATTTCTCCAGACAAAATGGTCACCAGATATCAGGCTAATAACACAACTATAAACACGACATTATACACGACTACAGACACGGTTTGTACATGCCAGCTTAGAACTAGGTCGTAATCACACCCGGAAGCACATTGTATTGCCCTGCGTACTTAAAACAATGTAATCTAACTGAAAAATGTTATACATTTACAGGTATTAAATGTTGGTCATATTGCTATGTCAAAAATATACTACAGTTGTTATTTTTACATATCTTACGCATTCGATTCTACTAAATCCATATTTTGCATGTAGTTGTATGTGAGTGAGTAAGTGAGTGAGTTAAAATGTAAAGTCCTATCGACAGTATATCAGCCATATCGTGACTATGAAGGTTGTAAATTTGTAAATGTATAGACGAAATAAAAACAAACTTATATACTTATTTGTGAGCGAAGGACAGTAAAATAACTAGTATATCACAGATTCATACTTAAAACTAGACTAGCATATAACCATAAAACACTATTTCTAGCTTTAACGGTACAATATAAAAATGGGCTATAAATTGCCAACAACAGTTACTGAAGGTAGATCACCATACTAGGGACCATGGGGACTCACAGTCCATCTGCATCTGCATGGACAGTTGTTGTATGTGAAGTGTAATAAAGTGTAGTTTTGCACTGAACTATTACAGCTGAATCAGGAGGACTGTTGCCAACTTGAAACATATGTCAACACGTAATTGGACACGAAATTCAACATACCTTCTATTATGCGCCCAGTATTGATGCCTGCGGCAAAAACAACATAAACACATTTTCAAACTTCCCTCAGTTAACACTGCTTCAACGCAGGTATTTTGATGTAATATGCTGTCGATACTTCAGCGGACGCGAACTTCCCTGGACAATGTGTCGATGTCGGAAGCTCAATACCTACGTGGCCTTGACGAATGGTCAGTTTGTGGTCTGTGGTCATGAAATGTACACTGTCTGACGTAGCATGTACGTTCAGAGACCTTAATTCTTATCTATCACCATGGCAATGTCCACTTCAATAAAACAATTAAGTGTGTTTTTCTTTAGATATGATTTGTATGAATAGAATATAAAAGAACTTATATTTCGATGCATAACACGACAAACAAATAATGCACTTTGCATTAAGGAATACAGACGCATTTCACACTGGCAATTCATATTTTGCTGCCATATTATGCACATTATGAAATATTATGCACATTGGCAACAAATAAATAAATATTTACAACATCTTAGAGAATATGTTCAATGCCACAAAGCCTTTTATTATTGATTGGCCTAAATTTCACAATGCATCAAACCTTCACTACAATTGAATGTATTTGTAAATATCCATAATGGAAATACAAAAAACTGTCCATTAAATCTTGTTACATCTTTAACAGACAAAGCCTTTGATGTCATTTTTGACGAATCAGTATGATTATTGAAGTCATAAATCCGTGTTCACAGAACAGACATTTCACATACTTTGTCTCTCAGCCGAACGGGCAACCAAATTCAAGTTCAATTTCATCTGAAGCAAAAATTGGTTTCATTGTTCTAGAACGTCTTGGGAAGTCTTATTGCTGTCACTCACAACCCAAACTGTCAGTACAAACATAAACCTATCAGTTCTTCAGACTAAATCCTCACCAACAGCATCGTTTTCATATACATCACTACAATAGCCGCGACAAATGTTTCCGAGAGAAACACTCTGTGACATTCACGGACAAAACGTTAATTGCGAAAGTCTTTCCAGGGAAAGCATAATGAGCAGCTGGGAGTAAAGAAAAGATAGTGTTTGGAAACGTTTGACGTATTGAGTACTGACATTTGCAATTGGTAATCAACGTTACCTCTTAAGAACTATCGAAGCTCAGAGGATGCGTAACTTAATGCTCCTGTCGTAATAAATCGCTCTACTTGTTCAATAAATATCAAGGAAGGCTGGATTAATTGCTGGTTTGGATTCGACAGTTATTCCGATATGCAGAATGCAGTTAATGACTACACCTTGGAAAGAGAACACAGCCTCATTCGATGGAGTAAGATATCAAATGGGGTTCTATTTACAAATATATTTTTTCATGAAAAGTATGTTTAAATTGTCCTATTTATGAAATTTATTACGTGTTTTGGTTTTGGATTATCTGATATTATAAACAGGAGGTTTTCTGCCTCAATTTAATTTTCTTCATTTAAATGGTTTAATAGACTGTTCTCTAAATGTCCCTATTTTAATGTTGATAAGAAATTGTGATCGATACGGTCTGTTCATCGCGGTGTTTCGGTTCTTGCTGGTGTTTATCCATGGCATATCTGGTTTCTGACATGTGTTTCAGTTCAGAACAAAATTTTCATTTCTCAAGGCATTCCGGGTCATTACTCTCTTCTAGTTTATGAATAGTGTTCTAGTTTCTCCTGGTTCATTACGATGTTCTGGTTTATCTAACGCGGTTTGGTTTGTCCATGATCTTCATCTATGGTACCCTTGTACGTTAAGTTCTTTGGGTTAATTCAATCTGTTTCGATTCACCCATGGAGTTTTTGATCGCCTTTGTGTTCCGTTTTATCACTGTGTTTTAGATCAAAGTGGTGTTCCTATCCAACACAATGGGCATCATATTTATTATTGATCAATCTGGTTCATATGGTGTTCTGGTTTTTCAAGTTGTTTCGATTCATCCACAGTGTCAATGGTCATCCCGATTTCGTTTATTAGTCTGTGTTGTTCTGATTCTTTCACGTTGTGTCTATTTGTTAAGTTTATGTTACTGTTCACCTTTTAGAAATTGGACACGATAGTTTTCTGTGTTGGCTTCTGCACAAGGACCTAAAGACATCACCAATTTCTGGTGTTACCTGTTATGTTATTGGTAAAGGCAGCGTAAAAGCTTATTCATTCACACATTATCAATGGTTTGATTTATCTGAAACCGATACAACCGAACAAATAGTCAAGGATATGGTTTGATGATGGAATAACATCAAATGCACTAGAGTAATACGAGACATATTGATCGTACAAGCATCTTTTACTTGCCGAACAACATTCACCAGGATGATACCGTTCCTTGTAAAATAGCCCGGTTTTAGAATCATTGTCACAGAAAGGCTTTATGTAATTCTTTTTTATATTATATAGTTAAATTACTACCAGCATCATAACGAAAGCCAGGCTTCCAGAACTCCGCGCCCAGATCAACATAGTTTTAATGTAACTTGTAGTTCCAGACATGTATAAGTTATAGATATTGACGTGTCGTAAATACGAGATGCAACCTCCACCGACTTTTTCAATCTGCACAATCCAACATAATTGTCATACCATCTCTGACCCAGATGCGGTTTTCTCGTGTTGAGGTAACCAATCAGTATCAACACTGACCTGAAGGTGCTGATTCCATGTGGCCGTCTACACAATATTACACCCCAGAGCAACGATGTAGATTACAAATTTTATCAGGTTCATTACATACGTCATACAGGATTAGTCTGTCTCTGCCTTCTTGGTTTACTCCTGTATAGAAGTTGTGCCATGTTCAATGAGGATGAAACAGATCTGTCAAGATGTTCCTAAGGTGAAGGTCAGAGGTTAGTGAAGACACTGCTTGAACTAGTTTGACGATATGGTGTTCATTACGCAAATGCATTCACATTAGGTAAAGTAAAATACGGTTTCACTTTCAAGCTGTTATTGCCAGCTTACTTACAAACCATGTTGTCTTCAGTATAGCTTACTTAACATGGATATCCTAATGAGACACAGTATACTGCATCCGAACTCCGCGCCAGACAGGGTAACAAAACATACAAGTTCTTAACGCCTTTTGAATAACGAAGCAGGCTTTCACATCTTCCGCTGGCACTATGTGATAAAACCGTGGGGTATAGAATCATGTTCACACAAAGTGTGGTCATGTCTTTATTCCTCACATCCGTGAAGATCCGGGTTAGAATATTGATCTTCAGTAACCCATGCTTGTCGTAAGAGGCGACTAACGGGATTGGGTGGTCAGGCTCGCTGACTTGGTTGACACATGTCATCGGTTCCTAATTGCGCAGATCGATGCCCATGCTGTTGATCACTGGATTGTCTGGTCCAGACTCAATAATTTACAGACCGCCGCCATATAGCTGGAATATTGCTGAGTGCGGCGTAAAACTAAACTCACTCACTTTGTTCCTCACCCATTAATTTTTGGTTTCTTCTTACTATTACAAACTGTTATCAAGCAATGATGCCTAGGATCTATACAGTGTTAGGAAATGATGCTTAGGATATACCCGGCGTTAGGATCTACACCGAAACGTCGCATCTATTGCAATAAAAAAGTTGTCTATCCTTAAAAAGGGTTTTAAACCATAAACAGAGAATCAGACATTTTTCAAGAATTACGAATACATATGGCGTTGTTATCAGCTACATTATTGTCAGTATTATCCTAAACGTCGAATGCTAATATATATTTGAAGCACTTTGACCCCCTCCGTGTCTAGGTCCGCGATACGAAGGTGATGTGGTTTGAAGCAACTCAGTACGATCAACACACTTGCATCCCTTACAACATCAACATTATGTAAAAGCGACGAAATTCTCTTCTGTACATAAATCTTGTGTTGCGTATAACCTGTATGCATTGACCGCATATTTTGAATACTGTAACGTGAATAAATCATCATTTCAAAATGAATGCTCAGTTCCGAGACTATGCAACCGTCAAATCGATTGTTTCAGCAAGGGGCTGCTATTGTGATTTGAAACTTGGGAAGTAAGAACAAGTATATTCCAGATTTATCAATAAGTCAATATGTGAAATTTCGATACAACTGATTATTTGTGTTTGTACCTTCACAAGAATTATTTCGATTGCCACAGCAATGTCAAAGATGTGTTGCCAAAACAGAATTTGCCTGTATGATTGTTTATTTTATAGTTCGAAGAACGGTCCACAGAATAACGATACAGAATTATGTGTGGAATTTCAAGTGTAAGGCAGTCAAGTCGCAAAAACGAAAACATTAAAGTTGAACACAATTTATGGGGATTTACATTGTTGCTGTTGAAAGTCGCGAATATTTCCTGGAAGATACCAAATACTACCGGAACTGTCAAACTATGTCATGTGTGATGCTCCTAAGACATTGTCATTCCTGACCGATACCGAAAGGTCTTGCCGTATTTGTGGAACATCTCGACACGTTATCCAGGTTCGTCTAATCGAATTCCCCGTCAATGCCTGGTGTTCGTTAATCTTATCTAAGTGGTCTTGACAATTGTCCGGGTTCTGGTTTGGGGTCAAATAATGGTCAGTGTTTGCTCGAACGCACGTCGACCGATAAGATAAAGTGACCAACATTGACCTTGCACTGAGTCAAACATCTGTAATTCAATGAGGAAATAGCATATCATATTTACACACATTGTTGTGTGTTGCTTTCAAAATTGAAACAATAACTAAACCAATATATCTATATTCTTTATTCGCAGAGTGTATGTAGGCCATCGGCCCATAATATAAATACTAAATGATTGCAGCCATATATGATTGGCGGTGCTTTACAGCATAATAAATAAACATTGCTACATTTTTGATGACAAAGGTATTGTTTGAGGTCATCAATATATTGTAATTTGACAAAGAAGGGTATGTGTAAAACTTGGCAGGAATATATATAGTGCGCAAGGAACTGTATGCAGTACACACTAAAAGGAAATGATACTCGTTTTCTATATATCCATAGTCGCACATGTTACATAACCTGTGATGTCGGGGCTTATTTGTGTATCTACCTGTCTCAATATTTAATTGATCGGAACCACAGCGAAACTGTGTGAGTGCAATGCGAAATTTACTAATGTTAATAACACTAAGATATGGTTCCATAGATAGATTACACTTAAAAAGAGAATATGAATAAGTTTTAGAACTTGATGATAAACGAGTTATGCCATTCTTGATGGGATATATGCTGAGCCCTGATTATAAACTCAGACATGAAGGAATTTAAGCTACTAATATACTGTCTTTCCCATATATATCCAAATCCCATATTGTAAAGTAATAACTTAAGTTTTGATACCCAATGTGTTTACCATGGCTAGCATCTAACAATAATAAGTTATAGCACTTTCTGGGCAGACGAGATACTGGCATATTCAACAGTTTATACCAATATTTAATACAACGTTTGTAAGCATAAACATAGACAGGGTATCTGCCACACTCACCCCGAACGATGTGATTAGGGGTTGATATTTTGACACAAAGCAGATATTTACAAGCCAGAGTTTGAACTTTCTCGATTGGTGAAGTAATCTCACAATCCAAGCCCCAGACTTCAGCCCCATAGAGTAGGATTTGTAACACTTTTGAATAAAAAATCCTGAAGAAATGTCACCGCGAATAGGTTTTAGCTTCGATAGTGACCTAATAATACTATAGAGGGCCTTTTTAGATTGTAGAATGGAATTATCAAAATGTTTATGCCACAACGAGCTTTGAGAAAGAAGAACACCCAAATACTTATACCATGGGACACAATCTATTCTCATGCCACTCAAAAACCACTTTTAAGATTTAACGTCACATCGGCAATATCTCAGCCATATCGTGACGAGAACAATATAACTCCTATCAATATAAAAAACAATAAATTGAGAAAACAAAAACCTGTTGTCGAAGGACAGTAAAACTACTAGAATATCACAGCTCTTAATTTAAAACTAGTGCTATCATAAACATACATCACTAGAGACAACAATACAATATAAAACCAGGCTATAGATCACCAGCAACTGAAGGCTGATCACCATACTAGGGACCATGGGGACTTACAGTACCTTTGCTACCTGCATGGGCTCTAGGAAGACGAAGAATTTATTTCGGTATAAAGGCCATTGGCCCGTGTACAATAAATGCAAAGTGGTATATGATATATAGACAATATGGTTTAAATATGGACATGCCCTAGGCTATGTATGTAATCGCAGCGGTATTGGACCAAAACATTTAAACAAAACAACCTTCCTCCTGACTCCAGTTTCATTGTCCAAGTATGTCTGACAAGAACTGTCCAGCCTAGCGTTTAGGCATGGCTTGGAGGTGGACACTAGATTGCCAATCCGGTCCCCGACCGTCAGTTGCAACATCCAAGCAAAGCCACGTATTTCTCAATGTTTAGGTTCCTTTAAAACAAATTCATATTACAGCGCTTTGTTGGTGTACACCAAAAGAATACAAACGGCTGTGGGTTGTGAGGCCGAACGGTTTATTTTGAACCTATGTGTGAAACAGGCAGGTTGTTGTACCCAAGCTGATAAGTTGTGACTCGCCTGAATAATCACAGATCTCAAATCTTCATAAAAGTCCTATGGCTATAAATATCTCCTAAGGTGCTTTTTTTGACAATTACTCTAGGTTAGACTGTGAGTAAAGGCTTACTATGCAGAGCAATGGAATAAGAGTAATTATAGTATAAAACTAAGAGATGTTCTTGTTAAATATGGTAAGTAATTAAATGGAAACACTGTCATCCACTTTACTACTAAATATAATCTACCTATCAATCTACCTAATTTTAATTAAAAACTATGTACACATACATATATAAATATTTGAGCCTGCCATAATAACACTGTGGTCATTGAAAAAATAACGAGCGTCTAAAATCACTAACTCTGTTCCATATTGATTATACCGGAAACCTGGCAGCTTCTGTAAATCCCTATTGATATGCCCTGTAAATAATGTGAACAGTTATATTCAGTCTGGTCACAAAACGTAAAACTGTTAAGTACTGTATACCTAACAGTGTTATTTACATTTCTCGAGGATTTATAAAACCCAAAAGTGGATTATGAGTCCAACCAATGTATTCAATACTGACGAGAACTGGCAGTTGTATATGGTCTTTAGACTGAACGCATAACAGTCTGATCAGTTTGGGCGTCTGTCACTTTAGCGCTTTGAGCGCAAATCTGTGCTTGATTTGAGAACCAATATTGATGGGATTGGTACACAGTGCTTATAAACGTATAGTTACGTAGACTCACACAATTCACCCCCAGATTTTATAGTTTATTGAGAACTGGGACTGTGAAATCAACATCATGTCTAGAGAAATAGCCATAGTCCACCATCAAGGGTATTGCATCATATAATATACGGACACATAAGGAATAAACGCAAAATATAATTTTAATTTAAGGGCACTAATTATCAGTTTAATTTCATGGCGATTTTTAGGAAACTCCCGAAACCCGAATATGTGTTTTCAAAGTGTTTCAGTAGACGCCCAACGACAATGTAGTTTTGTTTCACAAGTGACTAAGATGGTTGTTGGGAACAACATATGATGCAATACTCTATTTTGAGTTTACCATGTTTTCATCTGATACGTTGAACAAATGGAGGTGTTTGTAGCGACTCTCGTTAAGATTCAGGTGAGAACTTGTCTTAAGCAACTAATGCTTATGGTAAGAGGATCTCGATCTCGCCTTGTGGATGCTAATAATAATTGATGTACTTTGACCAACTCTGTCTCAAGGTCAGGGACACGTGAGTGAAGTGGTTTGAAGCAAACCAGATCGATCTACAGAGTTGCGTCCTGGACAGCCTCCGCGTCAGCTATTGTAAAACCGACAGAGTTCTCTCTCGTACTTCTCGACATCACCCAGATGCTTATCCAACGGGGAGAAGTGAATGATTTCTTTTCAACCAGGTCAGGTATTTTTAAACAGTTTGTTATATTATAGGCAGATGACACTGTAATCACTGAATACGTTTTATTGAGTTGGAAGAATTCCTAGCTTTCATTGGTATTGATTAGACAGGAAACTTGGAAGCTTCTTAAAATCCCCATTGATATGTTAGATAAAATATTTGAACGGCTGTATCCAGTTTGGCCATAAACTTAACACTGTTAAGTACGGTAAACATAACTGTGTTATTTACCAACTCGGGGATTCATACAGCTCACATAGAAGATTATGTGACCAAGCCATAAATATGAAATAAATGAAATCGCATTATTTTACGCTACTGAAGATTGAAAGCTGAACTGTCTGATCAGCTTGGTCTCTCTGTTCTTCTAGTGCTGTGAGGTTGTGCTGGGTTTGAAAAGCAATAAAGACAGGAATGATACACAGTACATTCACAAATATACCAAGACTATCAGACTATTTCACTCCAGATTTTCTAGTTTATGGAGTATTCTGACAGTGTAATGTTTAGAGTAATCCTCCATTATCCAAGGTATAATATTCCTACACACTATGAAAACATATAATCTGCTTTACCTCGAAGCGCAAGCACAGGATTTTGCAATTTATATTTACTCGCATGATAAAAGAATTTGTTTGATTACCTCATGCCCACGTACACTCAAAACAAGTCTATCATAAACTTGCGAAACCCGAGTGCGTTTTCAGAGTGTTTCAGTACACGCGCATTTGTTCACAAATGACAAAGATTGTTGAGGGGAACACGATATGATGACAATAAACTAGATATTCTGGTAATTCCGTGGATGATGAAGCATGCTACGTCTGCTGTGTAATATTTCATGTCCTGATACGAACGATATGTATTGATCCGTATTCAGCACGCCCAAGTAAAGCTTACGTCAAGTTATATGCAAGTGTGTTATATATACATTTGGAGGACATTCCTAAATGTGACTTAGCGGTCATTGATGCATTAGTCAATTTTCTACTTATATCATCATCTTGTTCATGCTGTTGACGTGTTGTTATATTTCATGTCCTGATACGAACGATATGTATTGATCCGTATTCATCACGCCCAAGTAAAGCTTACGTCAAGTTATATGCAAGTGTGTTATATATACATTTGGAGGACATTCCTAAATGTGACTTAGCGGTCATTGATGCATTAGTCAATTTTCTACTTATATCATCATCTTGTTCATGCTGTTGACGTGTTGTTATATTTCATGTCCTGATACGAACGATATGTATTGATCCGTATTCATCACGCCCAAGTAAAGCTTACGTCAAGTTATATGCAAGTGTTATATATATGCATCTGAAGGACATTCCTAAATGTGACTTAGCGGTCATTAATGCATTAGTCAATTTTCTACTTATATCGTCATCTTGTTCATGCTGTTGACGTGAGTGAGCATGATGCGCCCCATCAAAACAACCGCGGCTACACTTGTTCAAGCACATGTTATCTCCCAGTTCGATTACTGCAGCTCATTATTCTGTGGACTACCTCAAAACAGTTTTGTAATCTTCAAAGAGTTTGGAATGCAGCTGCATGGGTTGTCAGTCGCACAAACAAACATGACCACATTACTCCTATACTCAAAGAACTTCACTGGTTGTCGGTGCGTTTCAGAGTTCAGTTCAAGATCCTGACTTTGATCTTCAAGGCAAGACATGGCCTAGCACCACCATACGGCTGCGATCATGTTAAAGATCAAAATTCCTTCTCGATTTTAACGTTCAGGTCCTTAGAATCCCCAAAAACACGCATCAGTTCTTATGGTGACAGAAGCTTTTCCAAGGCTGGTCCCGTGCTGTGGAATTCAGTCCCAGACAACCTCAGGAATATCACAGCAGACACTTAGCGACTTAAAGTCTAGTTTGCAAACTCACTTCTTTGAAAACGCATACAACTGAATACTTTGCGTCAGAGCTCCTCTAAGCGCCTTTGAGCAGACTTTCACTGACAGGAAACAGACGCTATATAAATGACTAGTTTGATTGATTGATTGTTTGATTGGTAGATGTCATCGTATCCCATTTGCGTTGATCCATGCTCCTTAACACATTATCTGACCCAGTCTCGGTTGTGTGTGGGCCGCTGTCAAACAGCTCAAATATACACGAGTGTGGTGTTAAACAGAAACCACAACTAGTTGCAACAGGTCTTAGAACAGGACTGATTCATAACTTATGACAAGTTGAAATCACACAATGGATTCTGCTTTTATCATAGTCTTCTTAAGATTGAGAAAATTGTTTTGATGTTTTTACATATTGATTATCCCAATCTCAGCTTTGGCTATTAAGAAATTGGGCAATATATAAAGAAATTAAACACGTATCGGCATCAGCCAAGGACCATATTTTATGACAATAGATTGACATCACAAACTGACAGCTGTCAATGACCCAGGACACATTCTGCAGACAGAACTGACACTTGCTGCCAGACACGAGGCGATAAACACAGACACCACTTGTGCTGTTCAACTTAAAACTAGGTCGTAATTAGCCGTTATAGATTCCTCAGCACCCACGGCTATGTCTACTGGAGTCCTCATGGTGCCCTTCCGTGTCTTGTCCCTCTGTGCATTGGTCATGGTGTGCGGACAACACAGACTGATGAGTCTCAATATGATAGACTGAGTGTACTTTGTGTCCACAGCTGTCAACGTACACCCTGAATCCGGAATGACGATGTAAAGTGATCAGGTTCTAAAAGACATCTGTATTGGAGTACTCTGTGGCTTATGAATGAATAACAATAGCCGAGTTTCATACCAAGATCGAGACAAGGTCAATGAGGACAGTAATTGAACTACGAGCGTAGAGAGAGGGTGTGCTCATAATACCTTGTTATGTCGGGACTTGGCTGAGGGTGTCTGGAAACGTGCAGGCACTCACAAAACTTTCTTGATCCACCAATGTTTAACTTTAGATCACGAGATTTGTTTTTGTCCTTGGCTTAGTGCTTATCTACATATAGGACTATTTCGTCACTCAGGTATTTGATAAAGAATTATGTTTTACTTTAAATTGTCCCACATCTCATTTATTGACCCCTGCCATCAATGTGAGACCATAGTTTTATATTGACGCACGAGGCAGAGATGAACTGCCATAAAGTATCATAGCTACCTCACAGGGGGCACCCAGCAGAGAGGAGTGACTGGTGGTTCGATCTGCAATTGGATTTGCAAAGCTGCGTCTCTTATACGTGGTTGAAAATGCAGTATAAGCGACAGTCACCTTCTCTGTTGGAATATACACCCTGGCTTAATTTCCATGGCGAGAGATGTGGTGTAATGAAGGAATGACATGAAAACCTACAAGAGCAATATGAAACATATTAATTATTCACACATCTTTCGTTCACTCGTCACATGGGTACAATGTGTGAAGTCCTTTTCTGGTGTCACCCGCCGTGATATTGCTGGAATATTGCTAAAGGCGGGGTAAAACTAAACTCACTCACTCACGTGTATCTGGAAGACACCGTTCCCTGAAGGATAGGCCTGAATGAGAATCATCGTTATAGAATAATGTTCAGTAAATACAGATTACCGCCTGGAGGCAAGGTTTCCAGAATGACGATGTCCGAGTATACGAGGTTTTACTGTATCCCGTAATTCAAGAATACAGAACAACAGATAGTTTCAAGTTGATATTTCTATATGTCATTAGTGACAAATAGTATGTCATAAGATATGTCTTTCGACGAAAATATGTCGTAAATACGAGATACAGCTTCCAGGCACTGACGCTTTCATCTAGATGATACCGTTTCTTGTAAAATCAGTGTCACAGAATATAAGTTAATATAATGTGTAATACTTCTGGTATCATACAAAAAGCCACGTTTGCAGACCAAGAATGTTTTACTGTACCCTGTAGTTCCAGGACTCGATGACTTTCTATGTATCATCAATGACGTTAATACGAGATGCAACCTCCAGGCAACGACCCTTTCAATCTGAAAAACCCTACAAAATTGTTATTCCATCTCTGAACCGGATGCTGTTTATTTGTCTTGTGGTGACCAATCAGAATCAGCCTAGACTTAAAGGTGCTGATTTCATGTGGTATTCTTTATTATATTACACCTCAAAGTAATGTCAAAGATTTAATTTAGGTTCTTTATCAAGTTCATAACTTACTTCACGTCTGTCTCTGCCTTCTTCGTTTACTCTTGTATAGAAGCTGTGCCATGTTCAGTGACGATGAGACAGATCTGTCAACTTGATTATATACCATGAGCCACTGCCGTCCCGATGCGATCATTGAATTGTTCACAACAAAATCCCTCCATCATGCGTCCTTAAGCAGTGAGCTCTATATCCACTAACCGATGTCAATGCGACAGTATGGTTTTACCACTGTGTTGTGGGTAATTGACGTGATTTATATGAAATTGTCATGGGTTTTGACATCAATAAGTGAATATGTCGATGATGACTAATCCATCTGTCCATATAGATAGTTGGAAACTGACAAGCTTTATTATCGAGGAAACTAGAATTACAAATGTGTTTAAATGATTAGCAATTCCATTCTAGTTGGCATATACATGTTATTGTCAGTATTAACTCAAGCGCCTGGTGAGTACTAATATGATAATGTGAGTGTTAGCATAAATTGTCATTTAATAATACGCATCTACAACTATTGAATGAGACATGGTTATTTTGATGTTGTCATTGTGATGAGGGGCGGTGGGGATTGTAGGATATATACACTTTTATTCCTCCATAGGAGAGTACATAGAAATGCGATAATTCGATAAATTAGGGTTTAGAGTTCATTTAAATAGATACACAGAATTATGCACAGAGGAAGGATAGTCCTTTCACACCAATCTCTATGGCCATAGGTCGTCATCTGCCAGAGTCACAGGGGGTCGGCAGAACAGCAGACAGCAAACCAGGTCCAGATCTGCCCTGTCATGCAAGCTCACACTCAGGTCCACAGGTCCTACTTGGATGAGGTCGCACCACAGAAGGTCTCTCGTCTCTGTTTTGACCTCACAGGTACATATGGCATGTACCAGGAGATCATCATATACGTCACCGCATAGGTCACACTGTCCATTGACAAATCTGGTTGGTCTCCAGACGGCAGAGAGCTGCACCGTAAACTGGCACTGCTTCTTCAGTTCCGGGCGTCTCCTAGCTAATAGCCAGGCAGGGTGTGGAGTTGGTGAGGGGTGGATTTGGCGGAAGTGCTTCAGGTCTGGATCAGTTCTGAGGCGCTCACACCAGTCTGAGAGCTCATGATCTAAAACTGTTTTCTTGACAATCTTTTTCCATGACGATTGCTTCATGAACACGCCAGAATGGATGAAGTTGTCCAGATACTGTAAAAGGTGATACTTTTGCAGAATGTTGATAACATCTTGAATAAAACCAAGTTGCTTCTTGATGGGGCAATGTCTGTATGCAAAGAGGCGTGATACAAACAGTTTAAAGGACAACAGATGTTTTTAGCTGTTGCACAGAGAACCGAGGAAGAATAGTTTTCTGGTGTGAATAGGAGATGCTACTGAAGACCATCCGAGGAGCGAGTTGCAAATGTCTGTCCTCGTGGTCTTGGGAAGTCCTTGACACAGCTTTAGGCAATAACGTTGTGCTCGCTCTAGTGTAATAGATTCACCTTTAGTGATGCCAGTCCACAGTTCGCAACCAAACGTGGCTCTTAGTATGCACACTGATCTAACTAGATTCGAGGAAGTGATGGGATTCAGTCCTATATGGTGTACGCCTGCTCTTATCAGCATCATTGCGGTCGACTTCATTTTGGAGCTTGCATTTTCTGTTCTTTCTCGGTTGTTAAAGTTGGAGTCGAGAGTTATTCCAACATGTCTTGTGCATTTGATTGTTGGTATAGCTTTGCCATACAGTTAAATGTGACAGTTCTTTCTTCTTTTTGGGTGAAGATAATGATGTTACTCTTGAGAGGAGAAAATGTAAATTGCCATTTAGAGCTATATTCCCTAATAAGAGTCATCATTGTCTGGACATTAGCAGATATAGGACTTATCAGCGAGATGTCGTCTGCTTGGGTCGGAGCAGCCACATGTATATCCATTACAAAGGATCCTCTTTTCAACTTGTCAAGTTTCATAAGGAGCTCATTGATGTAGATAAGGTACAGTTTTGCAGAGAGAATACTACCTTGCCGGACGCCACGTTGACTGAACCGGTGCGAATACATGTACATGTACATGTACACAGCTCTGCATTCCAGCGTCAGTGTTGCACAGGGTCTGCCAGAGGCCTGGATGGATGTCCATCTGATGCAATTTCCAGAGCAATCCGTCGTGCCAGACTGTGTCGAAGGCTTTGCAGCTGTTGAGGAACACCACGATAGGAGAGTCGTTTCGTTCAGTGTAATGATACACAGTCTCTTGCAGCATGAAGGACCTTTCTGAAAACCACACTGTTGGCCATCAGGGAAGTCTGTCAAAACATCATTTAACTGAGGGATTCGTTTGCCAAATATTAGTTCAAATACCTTAGATATGACTGGGAGCAACGTGACGCCCCTGTAGAGGTGAGGTTCTGGACTTGTTACCTCCCTTGTAAATAGGGATGATGACCCCCTTCTTCCATTGGCTTGGTACGTTTCCTGTGGTAAGTATTCGGTTGAATAACTCTGACCCGGGTTCGATTCCCTACATGGGTACAATGTGTGAAGCCCATTTTTGGTGTCCGCCGCCGCGATTTTGCTGGATCATTGCTAAAAACGGCGCAAAACCATACTCACCCACTCACACCCACTCACCCACTCATGGTGAGGAGGCTGTCCAGCAGAGTGTAATGCAATTTGCAACTTATTAATTCAAATAGGAATCAATTACGTTCCAAATGTATTATAGAACTAATGGCAAATTGTGGCACAATACTTTTATGTGACATTTAGATATTAGTATAAAAGTTAAATATTTGAAAGGTAGGAATCAGATATATGATAAAATCTCACAAAACGAATATCCTTCAGACGTTGATGGACTTGACGAAGTTTTTATGGATAAACTTCTTTATTGTGCACTAAAGACGTTTCGATATAGATACTTATACCGTTTTCATGCCTGAAAATATTCATATATAAAAAACAATAAAGAAGTTCATCATCCATAAACACTTGTCATTCGTATTACTTACAACATCTAGAATGAATCTCAAACAGTACATCACGTTTTGCAGTAGTCCAATCGTGTTACCAATTATGTCTTTGTGTGCATCAACTGTATATTTAATTGTTGAGTGAGCTGCCACAGAGTTCGTTGATATATGTGGGGACGGCGAAGTATACGAAATAAATCATCAAACGAAATGTTATCTCTGTTGAAAGGAGAATTTGTCTTAAGCAATCCCTGTGAGATAAGAAACGCCGCGTAAACTGTCACACTATATCACATGTGATGAGCTTAAGACATAAATAATTCTTATTGATATGGTAAGGTCTTACCCCATTTGAGGAACCTTTGTCGACAGGTTAGACAGATTCGTCTAATCCAATCACCTGTCAAACTCAGCTGTTCGTTAATCTGATCTCAGTATCCTCAACAAATGTCTGAGTTCTGGTGTGTGGTCGAACAGTCAATCTTACCGTGAGAGGTTACATTACAGTTTAGTAAAGCGTGCTATACATGCAGTCTTAGCAGTACTGGACTGAGACAAAACAAGGGTTTTCGACGAACGTCCGAGTTCTGGTTTGTGGTGAAATATCGGTCAGTGTCTGCTCCAGTGCAGGTTGACCCAAAAAGAGAACTTGACCAAAACATTGTCCCTGTTGTGAGTAATTCAAAATTTGCATATGATATTTCCAGACTGAAACAATATGTTAACCATTTGGAACAATATACATGCAAAATAATTCAGTGTAAAATCAGCAAACCAGAAGTATTTTATACCTATTTGGCCATTCTTAGGTCGTATACTTCGAAACGTCGAAACGACGTCAAATTGTCTTCCTTCAAATCGTCATTTTATAAAACATAAATGGAGAAAAGTCTGATAAAAAAAAACATGCATAAAGATACATTGAAATCATTCCCGTTAATATTTACCTAGTGATATGTTTATATATAGATATGTGATGTCCATCAAACCATGAGATTACATCACAGTTCAGTAAAGCGTGCTATACATGCAGTTTCAACAGTATTGGGACGAAGACAAAACCTCCTTTCTGCGGACAGAGGTAGTGGGGTAGCCTAGTGGTTAAAGCGTTGGCTCGTCACGCCAACGACCCGGGTTCGATTCCCCAGATGGGTACAATGTGTGAAGCCCCCGTCGTGATATTGCTGAAACATTGCTGAAAGTGGCGTTAAACCATACTCACTCACTCACGTAGTTTCGTGGTCCAAGTAAGTCTGTCAGGAACTGGTTATCCCAATAAACACAGATAGCGTCTTACTTCTGTACATAGTGCTATTTGCAACGTAGAGATATCAGATCTCTGTCAGTTGCTACATCCAAACAAAGCTACTTTTTCTCACTGGTTTTGTTCTGTTAAAACTATTTAACAGATTCTGCACTTTTTACACAAATTGAACACTTTAAAGTTTTGTTCTTGTGGGAACTGAGATAAGTTGTTGTCCGACCATGATGTATAGGCATTTTGTCATCTGCAGACGCTGGTCTCACGGATTTCTTGGCAACGGGAACAGGCATTTATAAACAGTTTGTATTATCATAGGCAGATGACACTGTTGTAATTAAAAACAGTTATACACGATCTGCAAGCACCCCTGTTGGTAGATATGTTAATATAGTATGAGATTTACCTGAGGACTCAGCGCTGTGAGATTGTGCTGGTTTTGAAAAATGACTAAAGATAGGAAGGGCATACAGTTTGTATGGATATATACTATGGCTAACGCAATTCACTCCAGATTGTATAGTGTACTAAGACTGGAACATCCTGTCAAAAGTAATTATGATTATAGGCAGATGTCACCAGAGAAATTGGAAAAAAGATAAACGCTGCAAGAATTCCTAGCTTTGGTCCATATTGATTATATTGGAAACCTGGCAGCTTCTGTAAATCCCTGTTGATATGCTGTATTAGAAGTGTGAACAGTTATATCCAGTCTGGCCGTAAACTTAATACTGTTAATTACAGTGTTCCTGACGGTGTTATTTACCAACTCGGGGATTTATAAAATCAAAAAGAAGATAATGTGACTAAGCCACAAAGACAATTCATAGACGAGAAATGAGTTATATATACGTTCCTGCTGACTGAAAATGAATCCGTGTGCTCAAACTAGGCGTCTGCCATTCCAGCGCTGTGAATCGTGGTTTTGACAAATCAATATTGACAGGATTGGTACTCAGTATTTACTTATGCTAACACAATTTGCTCCAGATTTTATAGTTTATTGAGAACATCTGATATCAATTTCATGTCTTAATAAATATCCATCATCCATTATTAAGGGTACTACATTTTATAGTGAGTTGAGCTTGACACGCGAGGACAAAACGTATAATTGAATTTAACTCGAAGGAAGAATTTATAGTTTATTGAGAACATCTGATATTAATTTCATGTCTTAATAAATATCCATCATCCATTATTAAGGGTACTACATTTTATAGTGAGTTGAGCTTGACATGCGAGGACAAAACGTATAATTGAATTTAACTCGACATACGATTTTACAATAAATATTTACTGGCATGACAAACAATAAGCACTATGACGATGTCATTTCATGCCCAAGTACACACAGAACAAGACGATTTCAATTTTGGCGATTTTGAAAGAAATATCGAAACCACAATGTGTGTTTTAGTTTGAGTGTTTACAGCTTTGAAAGTTTTCGACAAATTTAATGACATATGTTTGGAGGACATTCCAAAATGTGACCTATCAGTGGCCAAGAGATGGATGTTGTTGTTGACGTGATTGGTACATGTCATCGTATCCCATTTGCGTAGATCCATGCTGATTATGTCCATCACATGATTATCTGATCCAGTCGCGTTGTTTATGGGCCGCTGTCATATAGCGAGTATACATGAGTGTGATGTTTAACGGAAACAACGAGTTTGGGGCAGGCCTGAAAAAGGTGGGTCATAATAATTTTGAGGACATGCCTTAATTTCACGCATCATTGACAAAATCACAAGATGATATCTGATGCAATACCAAATTAGGACTTGTGCCATGTGTTCCTGTGGTATTGTTTTCTCAGCTGAACAATTAGAAGTGTTTGTGACGACTCCATAAAGATTCGACTTGAAAGTTGTCCTTGTGCTAGGGGGCGATCGAGTGATCAGGCCCGCTGACTTGATCGATGCAAGCATTCCTATCCCAGTTGCGTTCATCGATCATCATCATCATCATCGATAGGTGTCAATCACAAGTACAGGGTCCCGTTCAGACAGGATTGCTTCGCCGCGTATTTTACCGCCTCGTGTAGTTGGAATGTGTGGCCTTAAAACAAAGGCAACAGCAGAACGTTTGTGACGGGTGCCGCCGGAGTGTCCGACTACGCTCACTTTTTCGTGAACACCTGGTTACATCATTATTTGATACCTATACATTGTGTTATGCTTGCAGCAGAGATTTCTTATGATTATGAAAATGGTATTCTCTTTATTTACATGTGTGTCTTTTTGTTATTTCTTCACACCTTAGTATGATAGTGCACTGTAAACGGCTCACCGTACACTGCAACACAGAGTGTACATCCGACCTAATACTTAAGAAATACACTTCGCTCTACCACCATGTATAGTGTAATAAAACACACTTTTGCCCTGAACTATTATAGTTAAAGCACGAGGACGCTTGCGAAAGTGTGTTTTATTACACTATACATGGTGGTAGGGCGAAGTGTATTTCTTTTCTAAGATGCCAAATTTAATACTTTCTAAAGATAATTACGATTAATTTAAGGCAGAAAACAAACGACGGTGTCGGTGACCTAAATTAAGAATCCTCGCACAGGGCTAACTGGCGCGTTGTTCTATTGATGTGTCTGCCCCCTACGTTAAGACGAACGTTACCAGAAAAAAACAAATGATAACAGTTTGATGACGGTTTACGTTCGGATTAAATATCTTCTCTGAATTATTTTAATTACATCTGTCATTAACGTAAACATGGGGCAATATGAACGTTGCATTTCTACTACCAGCGTAAGTTTAGATCAGTACATCCAGAGGAAGTTGAGTAGTCAAGCGACATTCCACAATTGCATTGTGGGAATGTAAACATTACGAACGTTACCGTGTCGCTGAAACTAAAATGACACATTTTAACCGTCGTAAAACATAAACGTAATGTTTCCACCAGTGATGTTAGCTGCGTGAAGCAACAGCAAACCAAGAAACTGGATGCAACGGTGTAGTTTACTGTAGGAGGCCGTACGAGGCGATGACAACTGACATGCATCGTGACGTCGCTTACATTGTGACGTAATGTAAAATGGTTCGATTACGAGGGGGCACACTAGAATGGCGCAGTGACGGGATAACGTCATTCAATTGTTACGTCATCAAAAAGCTATACCTTTATTGTCTGATAATGGGTTTTTTTTCGATTGTTCTAACCGCTAGGCATCTTAGAATACTCGTGATATGTCTAAATACGGCTATTGACACGAGACTGCAAACACGGATACCGTTTTTTCTCTCCCCAACCTTGAACTAGATCGTAACTGGCTCCTGTACGTTCAGCAGTACTCACGGCTATGTCTACTGGAGTCCTCATGGTGCCCCTCCGTGTCTTGTCCCTTTGTGTATTGGTCTTGGTGTGTGGACAATACAGACTGATGAGTCTCAATATGATAGACTGAGTGTACTTTGTGTCCACAGCTGTCAACGTACACCCTGAATCAGGAATGACGATGTAAAGTGATCAGATTCTAAACGACATCTATATTGGATTACTCTGTGGCTTATGAATGAATAACAATAGCCGAGTTTCAGACCAAGATCGAGACAAGGTCAATGAGGACAGTGATTGAACTACGGGCGTAGAGAGAGGGTATGATTGTAATATCTTGTTATGTCGGGACATGGCTGAGGGTGTCAGGTTATAAAAGATACATATCTTGGATTACTATGTCAGTTTATAATAGGTGAATGTCAGATGGAGACTAGGATGAAGGTCAGTGAGGACAGAGTCAGTAGTGATCACGTGATACCAATAATATGAAGAGACCTGGCTGAGAGCCAGGGCTGAGGGCCATACCTATAATGTACCTGCACCGCCACCCTCTCTTGATACACCATAATTCAGGGTGGCTCGGATAGAAGTATTTCTTCACTCAAGTAACTTATATATAAGTATGTTTTACAATGATGACAATAACCTTACTTACCGACATCGGCTATTAACATGAGATCAGTTTTGTGTCGACTCAAAATTCCGGACAAGGGTAATTCTTCACTACTTTGATGTACAAGTAGAGTGAGAGAGTAAGTATGGGGTTACGGAACTTTCAGCAAAATCAGGGGGGTCACATAAATAGTCTTCACGTATTGTACCCGTGTGGGGAATCGACCTCGGATCTTCGGAGTAACGCTTTAACCACAAGGCTAACCCTGTATGGATATTGGTACCACAAGGCTACCCCTGTATGAATATTGGTACCACAAGGCTACCCTGTATGAATATTGGCACCACAAGGCTACCCTGTATGAATATTGGTACCATAAGGCGATCCCTGTATGAATATTGGTACCACAAGGCTACCCCTGTATGAATATTGGTACCACAAGGCTACCCCTGTATGAATATTGGTACCACAAGGCTACCCCTGTATGAATATTGGTACCACAAGGCTACCCTGTATGAATATTGGCACCACAAGGCTACCCTGTATGAATATTGGTACCATAAGGCTATCCCTGTATGAATATTGGTACCACAAGGCTATCCCTGTATGAATATTGGTACCACAAGGCTACCCCTGTATGAATATTGGTACCACAAGGCTACCCCTGTATGAATATTGGCACCACAAGGCTACCCCTGTATGAATATTGGTACCACAAGGCTACCCCTGTATGAATATTGGTACCACAAGGCTACCCCTGTATGAATATTGGTACCACAAGGCTACCCCTGTATGAATATTGGTACCACAAGGCTACCCCTGTATGAATACACAAACATCTTATAAACTCAAAAACAAAATTGCTGTCACAGTGCATGTTTCCTTAGAGACTAAAACATTAATATCAAAAGGTATATTTTGCAATGTGAAGGTTATGAAATGCTAATTCTATACAATACGGCTGAGTATTTGTCTCTTTTCACGGGGTTTAGGGTTTATGTGTTTGTCGTCCTAGGGCATGATTATTTCATGAGCTAGCAATCAGATTTCTTGCATATTTAGAAAAGCACATCTCACAATACATTACAGTTGTATAATGGCCAAACAGGTGATACCTGAAATATAATCATTGTACAAGCATACCCCGGGAAGCAATAGAAAGAGAAATTCAAATATATAAACATGCTCGTCTTTGCCTTTCCATTGGTTGTCACACTGTTTGTTGTGGGAAGATTTGTGATTCAGGTCAGTATTACGGTGTGATGACTAACTTGTTGCCTGTTAAGAATACTTTAGTGAATAAAAGTCAGTTATTAAACAAATGTGTTTCGCTTGTGAAAGATGTAGGTATATTTCAAGACACGTGATGGGTTCCGCCACTGCCCGTTTGGTGGACAAAGGGAGGTAACACAATGACATTATCTCCCCTCCTACGCCTGTGAAAGTTTTATGCCAAAATTAACGACAGTCTTCCAGATTAAGCTTTACAAAGGTATATCTTAACCAGGAAACATGGAGATAATTTCATTAAAACTCATTAAAATTGAAATATATAATTTTCATGTCTAAATTCCGTCACATTTCGTTCTGGTTCGAAGTCTAAAATGATTTTCTACATTTCGTTTGTTCGAGTCCTCGGAGCAGAGTATTCACTACATTGATGTTTGGTTGGCTTTGTAAGAGTCTGTATGACTGACTGACTGACTGACTGAGTTTGGTTTTACGCCGCTTTTAGCAATATTCCAGCAACATCACGGCGGGGGACACCAGAAATGGGCTTCACACATTGTACCCATGTGGGGATTCGAACCCGGGTCTTCGGCGTGACGAGCTAACGCTTTAACTACTAGGCTACCCTACCGCCCCAAGTGTCTGTATGAGAAATGGCAATTCTATGATACGATTATTACTCACCAGTTCCTCTTTCCTTCTGCACGGAGGAGCTGTAGGTCTGTCATGTGATACGTCTGAAGAACGGAGTCATGTCAGCTAGAACATACACAGGGCAACACAAGCATACAAAGCATAGCGAAGGTTGCACAAGCATACAAAAACACACACATGCTCTGTTCCACGGTTGGGTAGCCTCGTGGTTAAAGCGTTCGCTCGACACGCCGAAGACCCGGATTCGATTCCCCACATGGGTACAATGTGTGAAGCCCATTTCTGATGTCCCCCGCCGTGATATTGTTAGAGTATTGCTAAAAGCAGTGTAAAACTAAACTCACTCACACCTTTATGTGTATCATTGCTACATGTTAAAATCTTGGTTAGCCTTGGTCAGACAAAAGTATGTTCAGAACATTGAAAGATGTATCACATGTATGTTAACATCCACCCACTGACTATATGGACTCCCTCTGTGGTGTAGAGCATCTGCCCCTACAAGGGACAGTTGGTAGCTTGATCCCCGCTTTATACATAGTCTGATTGATGTATCCATGTTAAATCTGTAGTATTGTATTTCATGCAGCATAAACGTGGCAGACGTCTGAGCTAATAAAAGCAGGCATACAGAAACGCACACACACATGCATTCATCATTCAACATTATCTTGTGTTGCCAAAAACGACCACTAATTCATTTCCAGTTAATGCTGGGCGGTGGTGTTGCTTAGTGGTTAAAGCGTTCGCTCGTCAGGCCAAAGACCCGTGGTCGATTACCCACGTGGACACAATGTGTGAAGCCCATTTCTTGCTGGAATATTGCTAAAAGCGGCGTAAACCCATACTCACTCACTCACTCACTACAATTCATGCCCAATTTCAGTCTATTTATTGCTCAGGGTGTCGTTTTACAAAGCAATGTTAAGGTGATCGTAACTCCCACAAACCGAAACATGAGACTCATTAACCAATTCAGACAATTACCAACTTTTCAGCCGATCCGAATTATCTTGTGTGAAAGTGAAAAGAGACACTACAAAGAACTATGGTTACACTAAATTCCAATTCCTTGTTTCATAAGAAAATGGTATTTACAAATTAATTTTAACTTTAAAATTTAACAAAATCGCATTTCTATATTTTATGTCAATATTTTGTTATGCCGACTATAGCTTTATTCCAGCAATACCATGGCGGGGAAATTTAGAAATAGGCTTAATTCTTACTTACTACCGACGTTGAGGAATGGAACGCGTGGCGAGCTGTAACCAATAGGCTATCCCACTTCCCCCTCAGTGGATGACACAATGGTTGTCGTGTTTCTCCGCTTCAATTAAGCAAAAAATACCCACCAAAAGAAAAGAATGCCCTAGTATATTGAGGTATGCTCTGTCTGACCAGGTATATATGTTTTTCCCTTCGTTTGTCAGTTGAGTGGTCATGTCATTTTTTAATACAGTGTTCGCTCGTAGCGCCGAAGACTGAGTTCAGTTCTATACTCACGTATTTTACAGTTTCTGGTACACTGTATCAGGTGTGTGTGTGTGTGTGTGCGTGCGTGCGTGCGTGTGTGTGTGTGTGTGTGTGCATGCGTGCCTACGTGCGTTAAGATGAGCGCCAGGAAAAACAACGGCTGTTGGTATACCTAACTTACCACGTTATACAGATGCCATGCCTGCATAAACATCCGTGCTGAGGGAGTTCACCATTACGCAAAAACGCTGACAGTCACACTCTGCTTGTGAATGCTTGTGTTGTGACACGTCTAAAGAGTCATGGCTTTGTTATAAACAAATAACAAAGGTAATTATGTGTTGATCAAGACTTATGCTACAATATGCGAATCATTGCCCTGGAACCTAAACGTGACGGAGCCATAATAACCATTACACAAATATAGGTACGAGCAGCAATTTAGGGCTCCTTGGCTGTAATACAATCTCGTCATTTGTACCTGTCACGTAGATGTCGAAAGTAGTAATGGCTACAGTTGTTATAGATCATATCACTGTCAGTAATGAGAAATGCTTCAGTCGTTAACTTTGAATTCTTATGATCGAGGGGTAGATACAAAGGATTGTGTGGTATGGTTTGGATAATGGCACTTGTGGCTTTGGAAACAGTTGTACTTTTGGCTTTATTAGAAATTCGAAGAAATAAGAACAAGAAGACAAAGTCATCAATATCACCCGCAATGGTAAAATACACTTTATGAATATGTCTACTAGTTATGATTATGTCAAATGTTTTGGAGCGTATACAGCAAAGTGGAAGGAGAGTATTGAAAGGTTTGTAAGATCTGCTCTGCTGAGGAGCACTACCAACAAATTCAGTTGAAGCCTAACTTGTTGCCATGGAAATGCAACAAGATGACATCCTCTTAGTCACAGCCTAAGTCACGTTTCCATGGAAACCACAAAAAATAAAATTCATATATGGTCTAAACCCGAAAAGGCACATCTAGGGATCATGCTTGACATATGTACCAAGTTTGATGAAGCTAGCATGTATAGTTTGGGAGATCTGCTCCGGAAAAGATGACATCCTCATAGCCACAGCCTAAGTCACGTTTCCATGGAACCGCAAAAACTTAAATTCATACCTGGGTTTAACCCCCAAAAGGCACATCTAGGGATCATGCTTGACATATGTACCAAGTTTGATGAAGCTAGCATGTATAGTTTGGGAGATCTGCTCCAGACAAGATGACATCTCATAGTCACAGCCTAAGTCCCGTTCCCATGGAATCCACAAAAAATAAACTTCATATCTGGGTCTTACCCCCAAAGGCACAACTAGGGATCATGGTTGACCTGTGTACCAAGTTTGGTTAAGTTATCACACATAGTTTAGGAGATATGCTTCGGACAAAGTGTGACGGACGCACGGATGCACGGACGGACGGACGGACGGAACTCGTTTCTATAATAATGGTTACACGTTCAATTGCTAATCATTTATTTGTTTTAACTGAATGGATGACACCCCCACCAGTTCTGACAAATTTATGGTACTGGCTGAAGACATTTTAACTGGAAGTACTGGACGTTCTGTAAAACTAGATCAGCTTATTGCAAAGCTTGAATTGCATTCCTGGATCTGGATCTAAGAATATCATTTGGTGTCTTGGGTAAAACAGGAATCTCAAGGCAGAAGAACCCATTGATCAAACTGACAAGAAAACAGAAGATTTGGTAGCCTTAGCTGAAAAAGTCGTCATCAACATTTAGCTGTTAGTAGACACTACTCTTGCACCATTTCAGCTTATATTCGACGGTTGCAAAGTTGAAATGTTAACACGAGGCGATCGGGTGCTGTATTTCTATAGCCCATATTAATATCCATTTACTGTTTGTCTTATGATGTCGCAACTGACCGTGTGAATCCACATCAAGCAATGTATTTCTAGTCAGTGTCAGTACCCATTACACTGTTACTATCACACTGTCGCAACTGAACTTCTGAACTCCAGAGCAAGCAAATATACTGGGAGTACAGATAACACCTGTAAATATGTCACTTATAACCATAAACAAACTGCAGAAGATCCAGTTTATACCCAAACTGGATTTGCTCTTTTGGCATTAGAAAGCCAGCGAGTGGGGGATGTTGGTAGATTTTACTAGCGCTTCCATAAGCTATCTTAATTACCTCCAACGATCATGAAGAAGCTATGTACCAAACGGTGACACATGCACCACAGAACAGAAAATGATCAGCAAACGTTTGAGATACATACTGCTAACTTTCATTGAGCTCTCTAAAAAACCGATGAAGAAAGCAACTAAAGTGTGGAAAAAATAATTTCACTTGTCCCTCTGTTGTCTTTGGAGATACATCACTGCAATCGATGGATAAATCGACACTGATAGCCCACTTGTACAGGTACATTTTGGTCGACATCGGATAGTTGGTTTCAGAGTTACGGTTGTTTGAAATGTATTTGAGGGCTAGAAATCGTCCAAAAAGGAGCGAGAACACGTTTTGGACACATGAGCGAACCTTCCAAATACACCTGGGGGCGCGGGGGTTATGTACCTCTTAAATAGTTCAGGAGAAGAAAGATTTCCCTCTTGAGTCTACAGCCAAAACGACTAGTGTTCTGGAATCGCCATGATCTCAGCTCCCCGATGCAGACAAACGCCTACCCGTCAAAATTCCTTCAATCCAATATAGCGGCCAAACGGTGCCTCTTAGCCCCATGGTTCCTGCAGTTGAAATTGAAGGTAATCCGATTCCAGAGCTGCTCCTGAAATGTGGTAGTCGTTGGACATATGGTTTCTGAGATTATTGCTTTGGAAATTGATTTTTTTAATTGATTTTGAATTATCTTTCTTTAGTTCACGGGCCTATAGCCTTGAGATTTTTATAGCGAATATCTACACCTCGGTAGGCATCTGGGAGATTTTTTTCAAGCGATTCTGTCCAATGGTGCTCTTTGTACGAGTGGAACAAAATACAGCGGAATAATAAATAATACAAACACGAACATTAACAATAGGTCTCCTGCCTTGTGGCAAGGAGCCCTAAATATAAGACACCTAATTGTTATTCAGATCCATCGCAGTCGAGACGTCGTAGAAGGATCTGAACTATTCGATAATCTGATTGGAATCTTCGGCAATAATGATATACGTTATACATTTAACAGATGCCTCTTATCCCCTTACCAAAAGATATTACCCGTGAAGATTGGGGTTAGAATTTATCTTTGGCAACCCATGCCTCCAAGAGGCAACCGACGGGATCGGGTGGTCAGACTCTGACCTGGTTGAATATTGTCATCGTATCCCAAGATCGATTATCATAATATCAATCAATGGACTGTCTGGTCCAAATTCGATTATTTACATACCGCCGCCATATAGGTGGAATATTGCTGCGTACGGCGTAAAACAACATCCAAACAACAACCAACTGTTACATATGTTCATGTATGTGGGATGCGGATGTTCAATTCTATTATCAAATAAAATTGTTTAGCTTACAAGTAGCCAACAAAATTTGTTGAAATCTTTATGACCATAATTGTATCTACAATCAAACAAATAGTGAATAACACTGGGCCACACTGCTTTCAACACACGTGGAGACCGCCTCCGTGGTGTAGTGGTTAGAGCGTCCGCCCGGAGAGTGGAAGGTCGTGGGTTCGATCCCCGACCGCGTCATACCAAAAGACCTTAAAATTTGGTACTTGTTGGTCCCTGTCTGGCGCTCGGTATTAATGGGTACAATAAGGACTGGTCGGCTCGGAGTCAGTATAATGTGTCTGAGTGGGGTATTCATGCTTCACTGCGGCATGGTATCTCAGTGAGCTAGCGCTATAAAACCAGCTTAAATCTGGGCTAGTACAAGCAGCCGCACATACACATACATACGCATGCACGTCGTCATATGAGCGAAATATTCTCAAGTACGACGTAAAACCCAATTTCACTTCACCTGGTCACCTCAACACACGAGGCAGTTGCGCGCCATTTGGGTGCTGATCTGAGTGAAGTCATGTTTAAAGCCGAGTGCCTGTGATGATGGGACTGAGATATTGCACTGTACCAAGGACCTATTAATCCGAAAACTTGTTAATGCAAACAATTTCAGTGATATTTGATTATCTGGGTGACAATCAGGTGATGTGGATATGAGGTTATTAGTGGAAAATATTTTGAAACAATACTTCCAAACATCCCTGCAATTCTCCAGGACTATCTTTAAACAAATCTACACTATGGTCATACTAAAGAAGGAAACTGTAAAAATGGGATACTAATGTCTAAATCCTATATCATCAAGCGAAAAACAGGGAGAGAGAGAGAGAGGTGTAATTGGGTTTAATGTGCTGGAGAATATTTCACTCATATGACTGCATGCGTGTGTATGTGTGGCTGCCTGTACTAGCCCAGACTTAAGCTGGTTTTATAGTGCTAGCCCACTGAGATACCATGCTGCAGTGAAGCATTAATACCCCACTCAGACACATTATACTGACTCCGAGCCGACCAGTCCTTGTTGTACCCATTAATGCCGAGCGCCAGGCAGGAACCAACAAGTACCATATTTTAATGTGTTTTGGTATGACGCGGTCGGGATCGAACCCGCGACCTTCCGCTCTCCGGTTGGACGCTCTAACCACTACACCACAGAGGAGGTCAGAGAGAGAGAGTGAGAGACAGAGGAAGAGAGAGAGAGGGAGAGAGAGAGAGTATGTTGGGACAGGGGCGGCTACAGCTTTTTGAGAAAGGGGGGGGTGCCCACTATTGAGAAAAGGAGGGGTGCACACTTCATTTTCACGTGAGTTTGAAGGGTCATTTAACAAACTTTCAAGCACAAAAGGTGTGTGTGTGTGTGTGTGTGTGTGTGCGAGCGCACACTCACGCACGCACACACGCACGCACTGTATCAGCCTATGGGGCAGTGTATATATTTACATGTAAATATAAGTTGAGTAGCACATTCCGGCAAATCAAGCTGGTTGCATCTGTACTACCAAACCAGTGGTTGAAAGTATCAGCACTTGCAATAAATAGCATCCACCATAACAAAACAAAAACATTTGCAATAAATCAAAATAATTTATTTCAAAACATTCTCATAAACAAATATCATCTGCTCCTGTAAAATGTAAATTATTCTGAAAATTATTCATAAATTGGATAAGCAATCATCATGTTGAACCCTGGATATAAGCCTTTCTCATGAAACAAGAAACTTGACAAGCAATGACTTTCATATCAGTCAAAACTATCTTTATCAGCTATCATTTTCAACAAAGAAATGTACACACTAGCAATGGTAAAAAACACTTTTTCCATTAAAGTACAGACATTAATATCCCTTCTCCAAAGCTAAGTATAGTAAAAAAATGAAAATGTATTTGGGCCACAAGTATTGTCACATGAAAAAGTTGTTTTTTACAATTTGACTGGTCATTTATGGGGGTGGGGGGCATGGTCATGACAAGATTTAAGACAGCAAAAGAAGGGGACTCACCAAACATTCTCACAACCATTAGGGGAGAGGAACATGACACTTCTGTTTTTCAAAAATACAAAAGTTATACATTTGAACAGGGTTTTGTGATTGGTAATGTACTACAGAGGGCAGAGGAACAGAAACATGTTACATTTATTTATTTGGGCATAAAAATATCACACAGTTCTATTTTTCAATTTTTCAGGGTACAACAATTAAACTATTTAGTGACTGGTCACATATAATACTCTGGGGATGAATTTCTTTTGCACGAATAGGGTGAGTGTCAAAAAGATATTAATGTCCAAAGACGGCTCATAAATGAAATGATCGGTCCTTTAATGAAACAATAACTTTGACAATCGAGGCATGTTTTGATCACTCTGGTGTAAATTAAACAAATACATATGAATTCAAATTGTTGAATTAACAGTTATACCTGCTATAATCTTTGCTATATGACAATAACACATTAAGGTTGAACTACTTAATCATGACATTGTATCAAATAATCAATGGCTCAATGTTGAAGCTCCTGTAAAATCAGTTATTGACACATGATCAAGTTCATGTGAAGTGGTTTTCTTGCTCTGCTCATCTCGGTGAAACTGCTGTGTGGAATGGCCATCTCATAGCTAACTGCTAGCCTCTTTCAGATGGAGATCCTTCTCCACAAGACCAGCTGTTGTGTTGTGCATTTCGTCTTTGACAGCCAGGAAGTTGTTGATAGCAGGCTGCCTTGCATCTTCCCATGCATACATGTCCCTGTAAAAGGTGCACATTTCAATCATGCATTCACAAATAGCTGTTGTTTCTTTATGGTGATGGATCAAACATACATGCCTGGCTAGCTATTCTCGTCGAAATGTTCGTAGCCCTACAAACTTCTTAAGCCCACTCTTAACACATTGGTTATGATTCAAGCTAAGAATTCTAAGGGCTACGAACGTTTTGAGAATAAGGGCCCAGGCTATTAACACTGTCCGTCTTTTTTGAATGTCGCACTCAGCCATATTCCAGCTATATGGTGGCAGTCTGTAAATAATTGAGTTGAAACCAGACAATCCAGTGATCAACAACATGAGCGTCTATCTACATAACTGGTTTATGGTGACATGTGTCAACCAAGTCAACGAGCCTGACCATCCGATCCCATGAATTGCCTCTTATGACAAGCATGGGTTGCTGAAGATCAGTTCTAACCCGGATCTTCATGGATACTATTACCACTGACAGAGTGTGTACTTGCCAAATGAGAAGTAGGTCATTCACCACAAAAAGAATCACAGACAAACTCTTTCTTATTATCATAGATAATCTTGGCAAAACAGATTAAGTATAATAATTTGAGATATCCTTAACTTGTTCTGAGAAGAACTCTATGATTATCTCGCAATCTGGCTAATCTCAAAGTACAGAAATATGCAGGATGGAAATTAATGCTGTACCAGATATTATCTTGGGTTTAAAAAATTGTAACTCGTATGTTAACTCAATCAATGTCTCTGACATCTGACAATTCTCTTTAAGTTTTTATGACAATAAATTTTGCAGGCAGTTACTGAGTCTATGTTCTTATTTCAATAATATAAAAATGTATTTATGGCACATAGAAGATTGAAATTTGAAAGCCTTCATATTTCATGACTCATAACCTTTTGTTGGTTCAGGTTTTTAATATGTTGAATTAATTTCCACCATTGTATAGACAGCGTGAGGATATTTCCAATATTAAATAGCAAACTCATCAGCATCAATTGTTTTTATCTGACATTTAAACAAACACTTTATCTACGAGGAATATGACAACGTTGGATATAATATCTTCTTGGTGTAAGTTAGTAATTTGAAAAAAAGAGGCCTCTCCCTGAAAAGGGCTTATGTAAAACAAGGTGCAGCATCTGGTTTTATGTAGAAACATATGCCACCAAGATGTACTTTGTCCTTGAGCAGGAATGAATTCTTTGGTGTGATTGTTGTGGAGGTCTACTCCCATTTGTGAGAACTCCCAGTTGTGAGACTCCCAGTTATGAGACAGTGGAAACAACGAAAACACACCATACTCCCCTGTCTGATAGAATAGATTCACCCTAGCTAATTACTGATTTGCTATGTAACTGAATCTTGTGGAGGTAACTTAATGAAACTTTATAAGATAAATTGATTAACATACTCAGGTAAATGTCTTTATTAATTAAACACTTTGTGTAGGTAACTTCGTGATCAAAGAGGAATTAATTTACCTACTCAGATTTACTCCATCTTCGAAACTACAAGCTATAATTTAAGAAATAACTCTGAAATAACTCTGAAATTTACAGTCAAAATGTATGCCAAACTCTTTCTACCCGACACAATAAATTTATGGAATGCCCTACCAAATTCCAAAGAGTCATGCAGTCTCAAAGAATTTTAAAACCTAATTACAAAAACCGAAAACAAGATTTATATTGATCTTAATTATGGCTCTTGTTTTTGTCAAATCGTTCATTGCTGCCTCAGGCTCGGATCTAGCGACCTAAACACCGATAAGTATAACAGACATTTAATAGACAGTGCATGTTGCTCTTGTGGATATTTTTTTGAATTTACTCCTTGTGTAAACCAGAAAATAGTTGAATCCGTCCACAATTATATCATCAAGACACAACCTTCAAATTTTCACAGGGAAATACTGAAATTAACTCAATAACCATCTCGTGATTGATTTATATTCCTACAATAGCTTGTTAAACACACACAACTGTAAGTCTCTAATTATGACTACTTAGAGAATAGTTGTATTTGATGTAATCTGTATATATTTATATGTACTTAAAATATATTTATGCAATAGTCAATATCGATGACGTCACATCCCCCATTTCATTTTATACTTTATGTTGCATGGGAGCGGTGTTAACATAAGCAGTAATACTTCACCAATCCCAATTCATTTTTATGAATAATAATAAAATATGTTTAAACAAAAATGACTTTCAAAAACTTCATAATAGTCAATAATTTTTTTTTATCATAATTACATATTCTTCTGAATAAATAAAATATTCAATGAACTATTTCTTCTGTGTAAATATAATCTTTGATAATCTATTTCATTAATCAACTCATCAATGAACTATGCCTCCTGTGGGAACTGGGCTGGGCTGATCCCACTTTCATTGTAGGGATGTGGAAACACCACCTATGTGCACTGAACCATTAATTAATGTGTCTCACAACTGGGAGTTTTCACAAATGGGAGGACACCGTTGGGGATAAATGCTATAGTGTTACGTCGATGTAAAAATTATCATCAAGCTTGTGATTCCATGTATGAAGAATCATTTCCAGCATTCTATACTTATCTTAAGAAGAAACTACATGGATTGGGTGGTCAAGCATGCTGACTTGACTTGCGTACATCAATTAATATCTAGATAGTCTTGTCCAGACTCACTAATTTACAGACTGCCATCCTAAATCTGGAATATTGCTGATTGCAATATATCGTATATTAGTGTTGAATATTTGCAAGACTTATCATCTCTTGTGAACATCATTGCAAAGAAAATACTTCCCAGAAGAAACACAGCAAACGCATTCAAAGAGCAATTTTCAGAGAGAAAATACAATAACCAACTTAAAACCGACTAAATGAGTGAGTGAGTGAGTGGATGAAAAATATCATTGCCCGACACCAGGGTTGAGTGGAATTCTTCAGTAGGTCAAGTAAATATCCACATTAAACTTTACCGTGGTACAGAAGTGTCAAACTACTGAAATGTTTTGCTATATGTATTTTGATGATGAAATAAAAGTGCCTGTTTTACGTTATTTCATAGCCACTTTTCAAAGTGCTTAAGGAAATGTCATAGTGAAAATTGAGGGCGCCTGCACTGATGCCTGAATTGGAACCAACACAAAAAAAAGTACATGCATGTGCGACATCTTGTGATGTCAATGGTTTAGTCCTAGACACGTGCAACAAGATTGTGCATGTGCATCTCAATAAACTGCTTGGAGCACATGAATGTCAATCATGTGACTTGGAAAGTTTAAATCAACAGAAAATAAACTGCATATCATGCCACGACTCACGACTACACATCATGAGGGTGATGTCTCAACATCAGGTGGCTGCACCTTTCTGTTGCCACCAAAACACTATTTCAGCACTGTTGTGATGTTACCAGAACAATAATTGAGTTGCCTATCGTCTATCTGTCGATATGGGAAATCGAAAGTTTATCGACAACAAACAGAAAATTAACTGCTGCAAAGTATCGAGAAAGTAAAAGCATATTTGAAAATTGCCTGGAAACTGAGATTACCAAGCAAATACTGCTTATTCAACCATTTTCATGAATGAAGTCACACAGAAAATGCACCAAAAACTGGGCAATCTCGATTGACATAGAAAGGACATATCAACTAATATTGAAGTAAGTGATACAAAATATCCACAATAATAGCATTTGAAGTAGCCACTAATGTAGCTGTTCATATCATAAACATACGGCACACCGTTGTATACTATGAATACTGTCAGTATTGACATGAAGTTTGCGTATGTGCACAAAGTACTCGGATACACAATTACTTGCTGAATGTTGAAAACAGGTCCATTCTAACATCACCAAGTAATGAAAGTGTGCATGAATGTTTACTTCAACAATATCACAGCCTGTAAACAATCAGGTAATGGCCAAGCAAACTAGTATTTGACACTAAGAGTACTGATCAACACTGAAAGGCACAGTGACCTGCAAAGACATGGTAACCGTCAATGGACAAGGTCCAGAAGACCCTCAGTTTACCAAATCATGACCCTCAATGGAGTGAGTGTGGTTTTACCCTGCTTTTAGCAATATTCCTGCAATATCACGGGAAGGAACACCAGAAATGAGCTTCACACATTGTACTCATGTGGGGAATCGAACCCGGGTCTTCGGAGTAACGAGCGAACAGTTTAACCAATTGGCTACCCCACCACCCCTCAATGGACACAGTGACCTTCAATCCACAAGGTCACACTGACTCTCAATCCACAAGGTCACACTGACCCTCAATCCACAAGGTCACACTGACTCTCAATCCACAAGGTTACACTGACCTTCAATCCACAATGTCACACTGACTCTGAATCCACAAGGTCACACTGACCCTCAATCCACAAGGTCACACTGACTCTCAATCCACAAGGTCACACTGACCCTCAATCAACAAGGTCACACTGACTCTCAATCCACAAGCTCACACTGAACCTCAATCCACAAGGTCATGATGTATCATACACATTACCTGTAGAGTGGTCTGACAAACTTCATCCTCCCCTGCTCTGTGACGAAATCAATTGCTCGTGGAATGGCATCAGCCCAGTGGCCCAACAGACCAAGCCTCAACCATCTGAAATACACATTGTATGAGTTGTATGAGAATGACTGTCTATGTGGGACAGCTGGGTGCATAGTCTCTTCAGCATTATCAAGCCTCAATATTGACTCACCAATTTCTAGAATGCTGATCAAGCAATAATCACAATAATCACCTGAATCTGATTTCTGAGTTGCGGACACTGTTGAAGTCGTACACTTCCTGCATCTTTTCAAGCTTTGTGACAGACAGCGGTTCCTGGAATACAAACAATTGCATTGATGCCTCTTTCTAGATATAACATGTTTTCAGTGTAGAGTTAGGCTTGCTCAAGATTTATCAACACTTTATTGCATCTTGAGGTTTCAAATGCTAAGTTTGATATTACCAAGCTCATAGTGATACATTATTGGCCAGGTTCAATGCAGTAACATGGCTGCAATATTGTTGATTTGGGCAGTAAATTGATTACGTCAAGTGTTCCTCCATGAACAGGTGAAAACACTGACATCTCTACTCTCAACTCACCTGACACTGGCTTGACTGAAATACCAACCCTCAGCTCCCCTGTCACTGGCTTGACTGACATACAAACCTTGAGCTCAGCTTTCACTGCCTTTACTGACATACCAACCCTCAGCTCCCATGTCACTGGCTTGACTGACATACCAACCCTCAACTCCCCTGTCACTGGCTTGACTGACACAAAAACCCTCAGCTCAGCTAACACTGGTTTGACTGACATACCAACCCTCAGCTCCCATGTCACTGCCTTGACTGACATACCAACCCTCAGCTCAGCTGTCACTGGCTAGAGTGACATACCAACCCTCAGCTCCCCTGTCATTGGCTTGACTGACATACCAGCCCTCAGCTCCCCTGTCACTGGCTAGACTGACATACCAGGCCTCAGCTCCCATGTCACTGGCTTGACTGACATACCAGCCCTCAGCTCAGCTGTCACTGGCTAGAGTGACATACCAACCCTCAGCTCCCCTGTCATTGGCTTGACTGACATACCAGCCCTCAGCTCCCCTGTCACTGGCTAGACTGACATACCAGGCCTCAGCTCCCCTGTCACTGCCTTGACTGACATACCAGCCCTCAGCTCAGCTGTCACTGGCTAGAGTGACATACCAACCCTCAGCTCCCCTGTCATTGGCTTGACTGACATACCAGCCCTCAGCTCCCCTGTCACTGGCTTGACTGACATACCAGCCCTCAGCTCCCCTGTCACTGGCTTGACTGACATACCAACCCTCAGCTACCCTGGTACTGGCTAGACTGACATTCCTACCCTTAACTCACCTGCTCCAGCAGTTGACTTAGAAACTCTCGTATCTGGATAGATGACAGAGGTGTGAGATCATTGGCGCTGAACTGAGACAGATCGGTATCCAAGGCGGCACACCACTTCTCCCTCAACTCTGTGCATGCTCTTGCTAACGTTGTGTCATAGCTTCAAAAACAGATGACTCATAAATTACGAATAAAACCTCTGTCTTTCCAAACAAACAAACAAACTTTCGTTCCCTTGAATGTACAAGGGAGTTTTGTTTTAAGCTCTTGCTCCTGGGCCTAGATTTTCGAAGCTCTCTTATTGCTAAGATAGTCGTAAGTTAATGTTAATGTATGGCACCTACGACTATCTTAGCGCTAAAAGAGTTTCGAAAATCTGGGTCCTGACGTTTACTGACTGATGCATGGCTGTCAACCAGGACCCACATATCAAGGTCCTGTGGTATTCTATTCCTTATCAATATCATGATATGAGGAAAGAGAATAAAAAGCTGTAAAAATTCTATTCCTGATGATGATGATTTGGAGATTTAACATGTGCATATAATGCATATATTTCACCCTGGTTCTTGGATGTTTAAAAGGAATTTGACATACATGGCAAAGGTGATTCAAATGGACAATGGGAGATAATCTAGATTACCTGCAAACTAATTACCTCCCTTATACTAACCAAACTACCATTTAATTACAGTGTCCCTTGTCCATGGTTAATAAAATACTTAACACAACCCCCCAAGACCTGAAGAGATGGACTGGTCATATGGCCATTGACCTACTCTGGTATTACTGGAGGCATTCCTTGACTGTTGAACCACGCATCCCAGTCTACTGTGTTCAGGGCTGTCTGGGCTTTCTTGAAAAAACAATAAACAATTAATAAATAAACTAATAAATACTTTAAAAGAGCACCCCTCAAACTTTGCAGTCCAGATGGCAAAAAGCTGTATCATCCTGCCACTAACATGAGACCTTCTACATCTAATATCAGGGTATGAAACTCCCAAAAGTTTCAGCCAGACCACAGGGCTGGTTAGATGTAAAACTTGCCAGCCTTGACCAAAACTTACCTGCCCACCAAAAAAATACAATATACATGTCTAAAGTTTAACCGACCATCGGGCAGGTGAACTTGAGAATCTGGCAGTCCGTGTTGAAAATAACCCGTCCCGGCCGGTTGGGCAGGCAGGTATTTCGAACGCTGCTAATATACTATTACCATATATATATAATCATGTTCAGGTAAGACAAGAGTTATGTTCGTGATTTCCTGATTCTCTTGGTCAACTGCTTAAAGCAAAACACAGATAAAATATGTTTATGTAAGGTCATATCATCAACTGGAAACATAAAGCTCAATTTGTATTATTTTACAAAATAGAGCATGGACAAGAAAACATAGTCAGACTTTCTTGTTAAATACTCCAACTTGATGTAGTCTATCCTGTTGTTGGGGTGGTGGGATGGCCCAGTGGTTAAAGCGTTGGCTCGTCACGCCGAAGACCCGTGTTCGATTCCCCACATGGGTACAATATGTGAAGCCCCTGCCGTGATATTGCTGGAATATTGCTAAAAGTGGCATAAAACCATATTCACTCACTCACTCACTCACTATCCTGTTGTTTGTTGTTTCAAGTTAATTACCACAGGTACACCTGTCCTCACCTCATCAGAGAAATAACTGTACAGGAAGTCCTTCCACTGCTGGGTGTTAATTGATTGCTTGGTGAATTTCTCGATGTAGGACCGGAGGAACTTCTCAAACACAACTGTAATGAAACAAACAGTGTTAGCATCAGTAAATCAGAACTACTCGTATGGTGAGTAATAAACTCTGTTAAGTGTCAACAACATTTGGCAGTGAATGAATGGACAAGAAAACCTATAACACTACCCTGCCATTGATGTGTACAAACAGACATCATCTAGTAGGGTATACTCATAGTATTTATAGAACATTTAGTCTTCATGCCCATAGTGTCTAAAGGATGTTATCTTTAAGTCTTAGTGTATATACAGCAGTAGGCTAACAGGACATACTCAGTAGGCATATACATGTACTTCTATTATCTTGAAGACTATACACATATTGTCTTATTGGACATATTCATCGGTGTATGGAACTGATGTGAGATCTGTAAAATAGCTGTACAAGGAACAATGACTTATGATTTTCCATTAATGAAAAAAGTTCCAATGTGACCTGAGTCATGGTTATCCAATCAATATGAAAAAAAAGAGTTGAGGGGAGGTGAAATGGGGTTTAATGTCGTACTTAAGAATATTTCCCTGATGCATGCATGTGCATTTGTGGTAGTGTTGGGAATTGGTTTCAATCTCATAATTGATGATTGGTTCATTACAACCAATCAATCATCGAAAATAATTGGTTAGCGTCATTTATCAAATTTTCCTGTCATGTTTGTTAATGCACAAAAGATAAAGAAAAAAACATGTAGTTCTTTCGTTTTCTTTGCAAATTGCACAAAATGCATTTGCAAATTTCACATCTTTATAGGATGACTAGCATGTTAGGAACATGAATTTCATGCAGTCTTTAAAATAAATTCAATCATGTATTGGAAGAGCTTGTAGTGCTAATGAAATCTAACAGACAAAACCAACCTTGTGAAAACTATTGTTATTGCAAACAAGTGTTCCAAAATTGATTGTGTTCGATTATGAGTAAACATGATCGTTTGCTTGGTCGTTTTGTCATTGCGACCAATCTTCGATTATTTCAATTAATCGGACCACCACTAATATGTGGCTGCTTGTACTAACCCAGACGTAAACTGTCTTTATAGTGCTAGCTCACTGAGATACCATGCTGCAGTTAAGCATGAATACCCCACTCAGACACAGTATACTGACATCGAGCCGACCCGTCCTTGTTGTACCCATTAATGCCGAGCGCCAGGCAGGTACCAACAAGTACCATATTTTAACGTCTTTTGGTATGATGCGGTCGGGGATCGAACCCATGATCTTTCGCTCTGCAGGCGGATGCTCTAACCACTACACCACAGAGGCGGGTCGAAAAGAAAGATGTCAAACTTGTACAACAATCGTGTGATTCAAGACCTGTATCTTCGACATTCTTTCAACTAATCTTCTTTATCCTGCTCACCTGCTCTGTTTTCCTCTCAGCCTACTGGACATACTGTAATTGGATCCTGTATATAGAGTAGAGACAACTAAACTTACTGTGAACAAAATATATTTTAACAACCGATATTTGTATGACCTCACCTGGTCCCCCAAGCAGTGTCTCCAGGTAGAACAGCAAAGTGAAGCCCTTCTCATAGGGAACGCTGGAAAACGCGTCATCTGGGTCAACGCCCTTCAGGTCAATGACCAGTCGCGTGTATGGGCCGTTATTCAATGTTTTAACCTACACACAACAAACTTTGTTTCAATCATAACTGATAGTGAATATATAAGAAAACATAATTATAAGAAAACATTATCATATCAAAATCATGCATGGATCGAGATGGGATAGTATAGATATCTGCTTTTTGAAGCATGAGGAACATGTAACAGTGTATGAAATAAGCCAAAAATCCAGCCAGACATCAGGGCTGGTAACTTCAAAATGTTACCAGCCCAAAATGGGTTTAACCAGACCAAATATGGTGAATTTACTCAGATGTATGGAAATTGTATCAGACCATCGGGCTGGCTAGCTGTAAATTTAGACCGTCCGTCAGAAATCTAGACCGTCTTAGGCGGTCGGACGGGCCTTATTTCATACACTGCATGTAAATAACATATGGTTTAATCATTAAGTGATAATTGTTTAAAGAAATAGCAACCAAATTCATCACTGAATACCCTTTTCCAATAAGGATTTGAAAAAGAAAATCCATGCAAAAAGAGTTAGCTTTGACCATAAAAGGAAGAAAATGTGATATCATGTCTCGAGATCAGTTTTCCTAATTTCATATAAAATCCTTGAACATACAGGATGTCCTGTACAGAACAGAAGAAGTAAGTATGGGGTTGAATATATGGTCTATCTGCACTTCCCCTTGTGTATTGCTCAATAAAGTAACATTACTGTTTGTAATACACCTCAGTTTGTGGTCAATAAAGTAACATTTGTAATACTACTCAGACAACGTCTATTATTTAGGGTTAGGCGGGACTTACAAAAAGATTATTGGATTTTCTCTTCCCCGGTCACTGACATTGATCTCTCATCAAACAGAAATCTGCATAAAACACGTGTTTCACCAGCAGTAGGAGTTTCTGAGGACATGGTTACTATTAGCTTATATTTCTGCAAGATGACGTCCTGGAATATTGGCAAAAACTCTATTTTCAGCGACTTTGAATTGTTGTGTTGTTCATGTGTATCACTCGGAAGCAATCATGTGGAATGGTTCGAGTTTTCGAGGTAAAAGTTCAAACGGTACTTGCAAATGTTATCTTTCACGATTTCGTAAGCTGCGTTCTGTCGTCAATTCAAAAGGTTAGCTGATGCAACCTTCTACTCATAATAGTAGTGTAACGAATAATACTGAGCCAAAGTTTAATAAGACCTGACCAAACCATTTTTGGCATAGTCGGCTATAAATAGCAAAATGTATTGACCACGGTCGAAAATATTCCTTTGCAGAAAAATTACAATAAAAATAAAAGATGTCCACTTGAACACTGCGAGGGGGGGCAGTAGGCATTCCACATGCATTTGGAGAATATGTTTCCATTAACCAGTCACTGCAAATACCTGTATGTTTGACAGTAAACTGGGGACTGAGTGTGATGCAGCTCACATGAAACTCAAGCTCTACATTTTGTGTGTGTGCTTGCTAATCAACACTGCACTGGGCAATATTTCACCCATATGATGGGAGTCTCGAGGAAATAGTTGAGTCTGGACCAGACAATTAAGTGATCTACACAACTCTGATACGATGAAAGCTGTAAACCAAATCAGCTAATGTCATTAGTCATTAGCCACCCCTTAAGACAAGTATGGGTTGCTGAAGACCAATTCTCACATGGATTTCATTTTCTCTGTTTATCCAGGACAGAGTACAACACCTGTTGATGTTCTCTACTGGTCTGATTGGGCAGCTTTGTGGGTCAAATTAACTTTTTTATGTAAGTTTTGTGAGCATGGTTTAGTTATTTAAACTTTATATGAAAATGCCACTCACATTGTACTGTAAATCCTTCAGTCCCTCAGAGCCACTGAATTCCATCATCTGCCTCTTATCTCCATCAAACAGGGCGGACTGCACTTTCCTCTCCAAAAACACTGTGTGACCCTCATTCAACCTACCAAACAATAGTAACAAAATACTGACTAGTTACGTCACGCTGACTGACAATAATCCCATTGCCCAAACCCTGGCTTACCATAGCCTCATTGCCATTAACCTCTGTTAATCATTACCTCTTTACCATTACGTCCTCTTGACCATAATTAACACTAACCCCTGCTGACCATTACCTCTATGCCATAAAGACGTACTGACCATAATCTCATTTCCATTCCATTAGGTAACTCCAAAAAACTGTATTGCCATTAACAACTGCTGATGGGAATCTCATTACTATTACCCAGTACCAACCACAACCTCACTACCATTAATCCCTAATGTCTTAAACCTCATTGTCATTAACCCCTGCTAACCATAATCTCATTGTCGTTAACCCCTGCTAACCATTATCTCATTGTCATTAACCCCTGCTAACCATAATCTCATTGTCATTAACCCCCGCTAACCATAATCTCCTTGTCATTAACCCCTGCTAACCATAATCTCATTGTCATTAAGCCTGCTAACCATAATCTCATTGTCATTAACCCCTGGTAACCATAATCTCATTGCCATTAACCCCTGCTAACCATAATCTCATTGTCATTAACCCATACTAACCATAATCTCATTGTCATTAACCCATACTAACCATAATATCATTGTCATTAACCAATACTAACCATAATCTCATTGGCATAAACCCATACTAACCATAATCTCATTGTCATTAACCCTTACTAACCATAATATCATCGATAGTAACCCCTGCTGATCATAATCACATTGGTATTAACCCCTGATGAACATAACCTCATGGACAGTAACCCCTGCTGACCATAACCTAAATGAACATCAACAAGCAGTGATGATAGCTTCTCTTTAGTTGCTTTCTGTGTGCAAACACCAGGATTCCAGCACAAGTACATGATCAATGTGTCTCTCCAGACCCTACTTATGTATCTCATGTATTGATGCTAAGATAAAGAAGATGCACTGTGTATCTGTGAGGTTCATTCCCATTATGACTACTCCCAGTTTGACAACCCGTCTAATATATATCACTTTGTATATTGTTACACACTCTATGAGTGGTATCTTATCACATTTTAACAAATCCCCCCCCCCCAACCCCCCCAAAAAAAAAACACACAAAAAAACCAAAAAAAACAAAAAATTTAATTTATTTTGTTGAGAGAGATGAAAACATTGGCTATAAGGTCCTGTCCAGATCAGTAGATATGTTATATAGAAATCAAAACCAATATATACTACTCACATGAAAATAAAGAAACAAATTTTTCATATAACCAAAGTCTTAGCCATGACTGACTAACTATATAGTCAGACAGATCCACGGTTATGGTTGGTTGTTGTTTACGCCGCACTCAGCAATATTCCAGCTATATGGAGGCGGTCAGTAAATAATGGAGTCTGGACCAGACAATCCAGTGATCAACAACATGAGCATCAATCTACACAATTGGGAACCGATGACATGTGTCAACCAAGTCAGTGAGCCTGACCACCCGATCCCGTTAGTCGCCTCTTACGACAAGCATGGATTGCTGAGGATGAATTCCAACCCGGATCATCCAGGTGCCATGGTTATGTTAAGATATGGCTTCACACAAGTAACCTCTGGATCTCCTAGAGACAGTCACATATAAAATATTTCTGTGTTCTTCTTTGAACAGTATATTTCCACACACTTAATATACTCCATGATGTACACCAACACACAAACCACAGCAGAACCTAGCTGTCAGATAAATCTCACCTTCACTTTTTCACTTTCAGAGACTGGTTATAAAATACATCATCTCAACTAGATCACCACATAATCATCAGTTTTATGGTCAAAGTGTTACAGAAAGTACCATTACCTGGCTGTTATAAACACAATTAATATCAGTTTCCTATTATTGTGTATTAGCATATAATTCATTTAAAATATTGTGGTTAGACAGTGTGACAAAAATTGTTCAAATGAAAATGTTACTCTTTTGGAATCTTCTATTACATCTGAAGCAAAGGTATCAAACGAAGAAAACAGTCTGGAGACTTCATCGTCTGTTCTTCACAGGATTGTATACACCATGTTTCTCTGTGACCCCTGAATACATACATCTGCTTTTCTGTGTAGTCACCATTGTGATAAATAGCCACAAAAACAATAATTACAAATCTCCACTCAAACAAAGTTCATCGTAGAGTTTTGAACAACATTAATAGGATTTGTTTTTGATTCACTATGAAATAGTGGGGGCATCCTGCCCCATCAATCACAAACACATGCAAAGGCAAGTGAATGAATCAAGCCACAGCCTGATAACAGCAGGAAGAAGTACATAGACCAATGATTACATTACACAAACAGCATCTGATGTTCAGACTTTGTGGGCACATTTTCAATATTTCAGCTGTGCACTTGGTACATGCACAGAGATGAGATCACTCAGACTTCCTTCTTCTGCTCACAACCAATACATGTCTGTCAGCCATATGAAGGCAAGGATGATGGAGGAACGAGCTGTTCATGCATGGAGAAGAGCTCACCCAACATCCATGGGTTACATTCAGCCATGTTTCATTTGCTGGCCCCCTAATGGAGGAACGAGCTGTTCGTACATGGAGAAGAGCTCACCCAACATCCATGGGTTACATTCAGCCATGTTTCATTTGCTGGCCCCCTAATGGAGGAACGAGCTGTTTGTACATGGAGAAGAGCTCACCCAACATCCATGGGTAACATTCAGCCATGTTTCACTTGCTGGCCCCCTAATGGAGGAACGAGCTAGTCATGCATGGAGAAGAGCTCACCCAACATCCATGTGTTACATACAGCCATGTTTCACTTGCTGGCCCCCTAATGGAGGAACGAGCTGTTCATGCATGGAGAAGAGCTCACCCAACATCCATGGGTTACATTCAGCCATGTTTCACTTGCTGGCCCCCTAATGGAGGAACGAGCTGTTAGGTACATGGAGAAGAGCTCACCCAACATCCATGGGTTACATTCAGCCATGTTTCACTTGCTGGCCCCATAATAATGGAGGAACGAGCTGTTCATACATGGAGAAGAGCTCACCCAACATCCATGGGTTACATTCAGCCATGTTTCACTTGCTGGCCCCCTAATGGAGGAACGAGCTGTTCATGCATGGAGAAGAGCTCACCCAACATCCATGGGTTACATTCAGCTATGTTTCACTTGCTGGCCCCCTAATGGAGGAACGAGCTGTTCATACATGGAGAAGAGCTCACCCAACATCCATGTGTTACATTCAGCCATGTTTCACTTGCTGGCCCCCTAATGGAGGAACGAGCTGTTCATACATGGAGAAGAGCTCACCCAAAATCCATGGTTTACATTCAGCCATGTTTCACTTGCTGGCCCCCTAATGGAGGAATGAGCTGTTCGTACATGGAGAAGAGCTCACCCAACATCCATGGGTTACATTCAGCCATGTTTCACTTGCTGGCCCCCTAATGGAGGAACGAGCTGTTCATACATGGAGAAGAGCTCACCCAACATCCATGTGTTACATTCAGCCATGTTTCACTTGCTGGCCCCCTAATGGAGGAACGAGCTGTTCATACATGGAGAAGAGCTCACCCAACATCCATGGTTTACATTCAGCCATGTTTCACTTGCTAATGCTGGCCCCATAATGGAGGAATTCGAGCTGTTCACTTACATGGAGAAGAGCTCACCCAACATCCATGGGTTACATTCAGCCATGTTTCACTTGCTGGCCCCCTAATGGAGGAACGAGCTGTTCATGCATGGAGAAGAGCTCACCCAACATCCATGGGTTACATGCAGCCATGTTTCACTTACTGGCCCCCTAATGGAGGAACGAGCTGTTCATGCATGGGTTACACATCGCTATATTTCTCTAACAATACACATGACCTGTGTCACTGCAAAGCATACTCAAGGATCATGGAGGAACGAGATGTATACAAATCCATGAAGTATTCAGAAGTTGAGATCCCAGAGGTAACACTGAAGATTAAATATGATTCTCTGATTCAGCGACTTACAGCATTTCGTAAAACCACCAATCCTTCATTTGCCAGGAAGTTCCTATATCCTGGGGTTTGATTTAATTTGCAAACAATCAACCTTTCAAAATACTTAGTGAAGCCTTCATTTAACCTGGAATACACAAAATACAATGTCTGAAAAATACATATCAGGTATGAAAAATTGTCATTTGTAATTTCTAATTGATATCACTGGTGCAATCACAACTGTTGTCACTAAAACAGTACACATCTCATCTATAAGTACTTGTCCCAGAAATAAAGTATCTTAGGTTAGGATATGGCCTGAAAATTTGCAACTACTTTTGCATATGGGGCTCTTTCGAGGCTGTGAAGCAATGAACGAGCCCCATGTGCAAAATAATCCTGACATTGATGGCCATATCCAACTTAACACAAAGTCTCATTCAAATGTCAAGCCAATATTCACAAGCACTGATACAGGAGGGTTGTTTTGTTTTAATTGTTTAAGAGTCTAAACAAGTAATGAGAGCTTGTTTCAATGTGATAACATACATGTAACATTACATTCTCACATAGCATGTATACATTATAGTGTCTCTTCTCTGAAAGATGCTGTTCTGTGTAGGACTCCTAACAATCATAACCGATGATATGAACATGACAACCTATTGCAGGACAAACAAACTATTATAGGCTATAGTTGATAACTATTGATGTGTGAACTATAATTGAAAACTATTGGAAGGCCTCTGTTATTTATTCAGACTACTGGTTTCTTGTCTTTCAGTGGCATTTAGAAGTTGTACATTGATGTCCAAGATATTTTTATGGATTAAACTTCTTTATAATTTCCCTCACGACGTTTCGAGACCATTCCAGGTCCCTTCATCAGGTGAACTGACAGTTGGGACTATGACGTCGTCACTATGACGTCATAACTGAGTTATGACGTCACAATACAAGTGACATCACAGTACACAAGAGTGAGTACAGTATATGTGAAGTAAGGTGTTAATTACATAATGATGATAATTCATGCTAGATAATAGATAATAGAGTTGAAAGTTGAATTGTCAATTCACAATAGAGTTGAAAGTTGAATTGTCAACGACTGCTTATTACACAAAAGTGAATAGTAGGCTTTTTTTGCATTTATCTAAAGTTCATCAAAAGTTAATCATTGGTTTCTTCATTATAATTAATCATGGACAATCTTCAACTAACATTCACAGATCAAATATGCTACAGTCGAATAGTATTTACCTGGCACTCAACAGTTCTTCCCAAACCTATAATCTGCTGTCAGTTTTATTCTTCCACCGACATGAACAAGTCAGCTGATTGTAAATACCACATACTTTAGTAGTGTAAGGAATGGTTATTATAGTCGGTGCTTTAATCGGTCAGAGCCAGACCTTGCTATCTTTAACATACTCATCAAGATTTTCCTCTGTATGAAAGTCATCATAAAAAATTTCCTCTAAAAAGTACAAATTCTAGTATAAAATAAACTGTTATATTGATTAGATCAATCACTCTAAAAGTGTTGCTTCAATGCCCACCAATAGTACTAGAATTTGTTCTTTACTGAGAAGTGTAATCCCAAATAACATAATTAACAAGTGACCACTTTCAACATCAAGACATCAAAAGTTTCTACACATACTATTTGTCCATCTCTAATGATTAATAATAATGATAATAATAATCTACTTCTATAGCGCCAAGTTCCAGCTAGGCTGCTCACAGGCGCTTGTGCAGTTCAGTCTATTTCATTTTAAATAGATGTGTCTTTAGATGTTTTTGAATAGTTTGTTGACTTGGAGCGGATTTTTTTAGCGACAGGGAGGTTGTTCCATAGCATGGGAGCTGCACATTCAAAGCAGCGGTCCCCGGTGATAAGCAGATCTTTATCTTGTGATCTAAGAGTTCTTGTTGGTCTATGGTTGTTAAGAACAGATGACAAGTAAGATGGAGCAGTGTTTTGAACCCAAACTAAGTGTATATTTCATACCTGAATTAGATCATTTCTGAGAGAGTGTAATTCTAAATATAACACATTTTACATAGTCTAATTGGCTAAATAATTATGATAAATAACCCTTATAGACTATGCGGTAATATTTTCACATAACCATCACAATACAATGAAATTAGCTCCTACCAGAAGTGTTCAAAGGTACAGTTGGTGACGAGGTTCCCGGTCCAGCTGTGGGCGATCTCATGGGCCACCACGTTGGCTAGCGATCTGTCTCCGGCCTGTGCAACACACAAGTTAAAGATGACTGTATTCACCTTACCAATCCAAGCATCAGGAACATCTTCATCAAGCAAAAACATATTTTTTGTCCAATTTGGAAACGTATTTGGTTTGAATCAACAGACCAGTGTCAACCATCACAATCAGAAATAAATAAATATCACAACAAAAATACATCATACTAAAAAGAAATAATTATGAAATCAAGGCCAATGTATTTTACATTTATTTTTGTAATCAAACAAAAGCAGTTTGTCATTATTTTCTTCACATATGACAAATGTAAATTATTTCTAAAATGTGCCAAACGTATCAGTCTGTATGAGTGCATGCACAGTAACCATAGTGACCAGATTCTCACCAGCAGTGTGGGGGTGACAAATGTCAGACATGGGTTCTCCATCCCTCCGAAGGGGAAAGATGGGGGCAGCACCAGCAAGTCATACTGCTTCCACACATACGGCCCCACCAGGGCCTCCGCAGCCTTCAGCATGTCTTCCGTCTGAAACAAGGAACAGTCTCCTGACACCTGTACACTACAACAGACAGACAGACTACCCCTTCTCATGAAACAATCGTAGTATAACGTGTTTGTAAAATAGTGCTCTGGTCCAAACCGTACTGCTTAGCTGCAAGGACAGTCAAGGAACTCAACCACTAACAGCTGTGAAAGCTGTCACGCTGTATCACAGACATGTAATGGTGAAAACTAAAGTAACTTGTTACAGTGAACTCATAGCTACAGTTTATCAGGTTATGTCACAAGGCCAGATACAGAATCTTATGGTCTTTTGGAATATGGTAAATTACAGATGTAACAAAGTCTGAGGACCACTAACTTGATTTCATTATATCCATAGTCCATCCTACAAATTTCAGCTGAAAGATATACTAAAACCCCCAAAACAGTTTGTTATATCAGTCACTCCACTATAAGCTTGTTCGTTATAAACATAGTTTAATGAGATTATATACAGAAGTACATAGAACTAAGCAACAGGATTCTAATAAACTGGCAGAAATCTGAGGTTTGGAACTAACTGCCGCCACTGTGTCTCATGACAATACTATATAACAGTGTAGTAAATGCTATGAGTGAGTGAGTGAGTTTGGTTTTACGCTGCTTTTAGCAATATTCCAGCAACATCACAGCGGGGGACACCAGAAATGGGCTTCACACAATGTACCCATGTGGGGATTCGAACACGGGTCTTCAGCGTGACGAGCCAACGCTTTAACCAATAGGCAACCCCCACCCCAAAATGGTTCTGAAGCAAACCCTGACGACTTACATACAAGAACTAGACCAGCACATTCCTGCAACTCACCTCTGCAAATTCATACGCAGCAGCCTCCACAAACTCCTTCTCGGACCACACCTTTGACCGCGGACCAATGTCTCTGTAACAAACATCTCAATCAAAACAGGCTAACTTTAGTTACAGTGATTTCTCTGTAGAAACCTGATACCTATAGTGCGTTTGGCTCAAAGCGGACCGATGACTTGCAATCTTACTCCAAAACTAATAAACATATAATACTCAATGAAACGCTGATCAGAATCAAAATATCACACCAACTCTGTGATTTGTTTGCAGCATTTATGTCCTAAAATTAAAAAAGTTGTTTAACAAACTATCATTAAAATATTGACACAGTTCATTATTTGTTACGAGGGAGGAGTGCAGAGAAAGGGACAGCCAGGTGTTCGAGAAGCACATGCACAAGTGCCAACAAAGTTATTGATTCATTAACCTGTGCTGTGCCGTCTCCATCCTTTCTCGCACACCCGGCTGTCCCTTTCTCTGCACTCCTCCCTCGTAACAAAAAGTGAACTGTGTTGATATTTTAATGATAGTTTGTTAAACAACTTTTTTTATTTTTAGGACATAAATTCTGCAAACACCTCTCAGAGTTGGTCTGACCTTTTCATTATGATCAGTGTTTCATTGAGTATTTTATGTTTATAAGTTTTTGAGTTAGATTGCAATTCATCGGTCCGCTTTTGAGCCAAACGGACTATAAACACGCTGGATATGTAGACTAACACGACCATCATGACTGGAGCAGTAACAATACAGCTAGGCTGTGATACATATCATGATGAAATGGGTGTAAGACGATTCATATCCTAATACAGTACCTACTTACCTATGTTCATATTCTTTCCCTTTTTGCAGTGGAATCACAACACTAAACTTTTTCATTTTTAAATTTCAGATAGCAAAGATGGGAAATTGTAGGGGAGAAACAAATAAGCTTTGAGGCACTAAGCAGATTGTGTTATTTCTAGCCAACCAGGAAATACAAGAAAATCTGCTTTAACTGGTTTTTTAAGAGAATTTTTCATCAATAAAGATGGTAATGTAATGTACTGTGATAGAGGAGTTGTAAGTTGATGTATTGTATAATGAGTGTTATATCAGGGAACAACACTCTGTTGTTTTGTTATAGTCCGTTTGGCTCAAAAGCGGACTGATGAATTGCAATCTAACTTGAAAACTAATAAACATACAATACTCAATGAAACACTGATCATAATCAAAACATCAGACCAACTCTGTGATTTTTTTGCAGAATTTATGTCCTAAAAATAAAAAAGTTGTTTAACAAACTATCATTAAAATTTTGACAAAGAGGGAGGACTGCAAAGAGAGGAACAGCCAGGTGTACGCGGAGCATGTGCACAAGTGTAGACAAAGTCATTGAATCATTTACCTGTGCCGTCTCCATCCTTTCTCGCACACCTGGCTGTTCCTCTCTTTGCACCCCTCCCCCGTAACAAATAGTGAACTGATGTAGGCCTATCCTGACATCATATCATTCCATCATCTAGATCACTGAGCTTGTATTTCTGTAATCCTACATTGCCAACCTGGATTCATTCCCGTCACTCTTGTGATCACAAATTACCCACCCATCTATTTCATCAACATATTACTGATCAACTACAAGTTATCATACGAGAGAAGGTAAGGGAGATAACTTGTATTCCTAGAAATCAAAGCCAACAATAGTTTCATTGAACATGAACAAATTCTTTCCATCCAAATTTAAAGGCTTTCTTTTGCACGACAATAATGTTTTCTTGCAAATTTGAACATAATATAAGACTGGTCGCCATCTTGTCGACAGCAAATCCTATATTGAGGATGGTATGTAAAATGCATTCTCCTTGGAATGTTTGACAAAGTACATCCTTGATAATCTCCAGGGTATATGTTCCGATAAATCTCCACTAGTACCTTGGATGTATTACCTCCTTTAGCTGGCTTTTTACCCAATCAGGTGTCCATGCTGGGAAGTACTAATCACAATGCTTTGATCATAACTCACTTCCACTTCTTTAATCTAACCTCCTAAACTCGGCAATTGTTGCAAAGGTAGCCTGAAAGAAGTAGGAGTTTTTGCATTTATTTTTTTAAGGTTTCAGACTTGTCAATTTGTCTGTATGATTTTTTCCCTAAGTCTGAGTCGCACAGCTAGCAAACATTCGCTGCTGCGGCCAGCATCTGCATTGACACTGGCAAGCTCGATTGTAACCACTTATCTGATTGGCTACTTTGAGAAGGCAGATCCAGCAAAGGAAGGTAATACAATTATCGGACCGAGCTGTAGATGCATCCAGGGCATTAGTGGAGATTTATCTGAACATGTACCCTGGAGATTATCGAAGATGGACAAAGTAGTGCCGCCAATAAAATTGGAAAATAAAAGCAAGGGCAGATCTTTCAAGATTCCAACCCAGGAATTGTTCCAGGGGTTAGTGTTGGTTTACTGTAAAACAAGCCCTGGAAGTATCGCGGATGCATAGCACTCCAGCATGTGTTCACAGAGATAACATGCTAAGGGAAGGGAATTACAGATAAATATGACTGCAATGTTATTATACATTATGTTGTATGTGACCCACCTGCTCTCGATGTCGCCAGCCACTATGGCCATCAGGTAGCTGGGGATGGGGATCTCCTGCAGAAACTTGGTCTCCAGACTGGCGCTGTCACCGACACAGGGGTCCGACCCCAGCCTCACTGCACTCATCAGCACCGTGACCTCTCGCCGGGCAGTCACCTGCCAACACCACACACTAATACTATAGACAATGTGTGTGATGACATTTTCAGCTGGCATTTATTATTCTCGGATTTTTGTGTCAGAAAAATAGTTCATTCCTGACATTAACTGAAAAAAATAATCAGTCTCAATATCTTACAATTGTTCTGCAAACCATATAACACAACAGAGGTATTGAAATATAATGCCTTATGGGCTATGACAAAAAAGAATGCTTTTGGCAGCCCCAAAAATGTATGCCTTAATGCACTGAATGAAGAAATATCTCAGTGATCTAACCCAAACTATAATTACCACACATGCAGCACTAAGGGAGGAACTAGTTGCTTCCCTTGGTAACTGCAGTATCTACTGATCAAGGGTTAAATCCAAACCAGGTGAAAGTTTTAACCTTGGACTGTCTATACAAAACTTGAGATTTTAAGATTTAACAATATTCAGCTAAAACGGTTAATAGTCAGTGCCACGAAGAAACCAAATGTTTCTAACATCAGCTCCTGATTGTTTCAAGTACCCATGGTTCAGTGTCTCATTCTCTTTAATCGGAACAGTGGTGTGGGCCATCAGCCCTGTGTACAACATGGTCCATATGTATCCACTGATAAATCATACGCAAGGCGGAGATTTAGGGCATGGAGGATATACCAAGTCAACAACTTATCCAGGCACTTATACAAGTACATTGATACATGGGAAGTATAACAGTCCATATACGGAGATACATCTGATTTTACAAAGCACTTATACAACTGTATCAAAGCATGGAACATATAACGATCTATGTACGGTGATGTAACAGGGTACTATACAAGTACATCAAGGCCTGGAAGATATAACGGTCCATATACAGTGTTATGTAATTTTACAAGGAACATATACAAGTGCTTTAAAGTGGACAGTTCAGGCGTGGAAGATATAACAGTCCCTTACAGTGATGCATAAGTTTACAAGGTACTCAAACAGGTACACAAAAAAAACCAATGTATTGAAGGTACCGGTATAACAGTCTACATGGGGCGATAGAATAGATTCTACAAGGTACTTATACAAGTGTATCAAAGGATAGAAGATATAACAGTTCAGTGTCAAAGGAGCATCAATTGAAAACCTGACAGATAAATACAGATAAAACAGCTGATCAACAGATTGGAAGACATAATTTACCTTGGCGGAGTAAGGAAACTTGACGGCAGGCGAGTCCTGACACGGGAACAGGCTCCTAGCATGTATTGCCTGAAATAAATAACATGTGTTACCAGGTACTTGGTACCTATCTACCACCGCACTAGTACTACAGCAGCATGTAGCAGTGTTGATGTTTTAAAACAGGGCAATAAAAAGTCCAAATTAGCAGAAAAAAAACTTCACAAAAACGTAAAACGAAACATTAAATCAGTTCAAATACATACAAAACTGGAATCAACATACATGTATATACATATTTCTTTTAAAAAGCAGCAACTTTGTTTTGTAATTGGCTTGTCCTGTTAATGATTGACTAGTGCTGCTAATGACTGGCTAGTCCAGCTTGTCTGGTCCAACTAGTGATTCCATCCTGTTAATGATTGGCTAGTTCTGCTAATGACTGGCTAGTCCAACTTGTCTGGTCCAACTAGTGATTCCATCCTGTTAATGATTTGCTGGTTCTGCTAATGACTGGCTAGTCCAACTTGTCTGGTCCAACTAGTGATTCCATCCTGTTAATGATTGACTAGTGCTGCTAATGACTGGCTAGTCCAACTTGTCTGGTCCAACTAGTGATTCCATCCTGTTAATGATTGACTAGTGCTGCTAATGACTGGCTAGTCCAACTTGTCTGGTCCAACTAGTGATTCCATCCTGTTAATGATAGACTAGTGCTGCTAATGACTGGCTAGTCCAACTTGTCTGGTCCAACTAGTGATTCCATCCTGTTAATGATTGGCTGGTTCTGCTAATGACTGGCTAGTCCAACTTGTCTGGTCCAACTAGTGATTCCATCCTGTTAATGATTGGCTGGTTCTGCTAATGACTGGCTAGTCCAACTTGTCTGGTCCAACTAGTGATTCCATCCTGTTAATGATTGACTAGTGCTGCTAATGACTGGCTAGTCCAACTTGTCTGGTCCAACTAGTGATTCCATCCTGTTAATGATTGACTAGTGCTGCTAATGACTGGCTAGTCCAACTTGTCTGGTCCAACTAGTGATTCCATCCTGTTAAAGATTGGCTGGTTCTGCTAAGAACTGGCTAGTCCTGTTAGTGATTGGCTAGTATAGCTTGTGATTGGCCTGTAATGCTAACCGTTAGCTAGTCTACAGACCGTTTGAGTCAAAATCTCCCCAATGAATTGAACTCTAACTGAAAAACACATAATCGTAAATGACTCAAACCAACGGCCAAGTAAATAGGAAAAACACACCAACTCTTGTCATAATTTTTTCTATAAAATAAAAAGGTTGTGTAACAAACCATCATTGTTTTCATTAGCTGTATCACAATTTGTGACAGGGGTGTAGCGACAGCTCAGGTAACACCCCGGTAAGCAAGAATCATGTGCAAATTTGTGACTTGACTGTTTATCCTACTGAGTGTGCAATTGATTCATCTCACTAGTGGTGGTTCGATTAATTGAAATAATCGAAGATTAGTCAAAGTGACTAAACGACCAAGCAATCGATCATGTTTTCTCATTATCGAACACAAACAATTCTGGAATGCTTTTTGCATTAACAATATTTTTCACAAGGTTGGTTTTGTAAGTTACATTTCATAACCACTACAAGCTTGTTCCAAGTCATGATTGAATTTATCTTAAAGACTCAAGGAATTGTATGTTCCTAACATACTAGTTAACTAGTAATTCTTTCAAGATGTGAAATTTGCCCCAAAAACCCAAAGAACTACATGCATAAACCCCCGAAAAAACAGGAAAATTTCATAAATGACGCTAACCAATTGTTTTCAATGATTGATCAGTTGTAATGGAGCAATCATCAATTATGAGGTTTTAACCAATTCCCAACACTACATCTCACGCAATGTAATTTACTAGGTCTATGACTTCTTCAAGTCTGAAACTCAGTGGGGAGAACCATTTTATGAACTTGACAAATTACTTAAACATACATCTTGTGCTGTTGGGGTAACACTGTGTAACAACTGTAATACCGGCATTTTACAAAATCAAACACAATCCCAATCATAAGAAACATGTCCAATTCTACTCAACATATGAAATCAACATTAGAAAACCTATCAGATAACAGAAATAAAGATTACGTCAACCATATACTAGTGTCACGATCTGTACCTCGCACTGGCTGAACAGATACGGCTGTCTCTTCCCTGCAGTCTGTTCTGGGCGGAGCCACTGTAAGGCAGAACATTTCGGGGAGGTGGCATACTTGATTGACAGGGTGTATCTGAAATCAAAGAAATTCCTCTAAAAATTGCTGCTACGTGCACACACTTCACCGCCGTTGTGTGTTTTGGCATGTTGAGTTACAAAATTTGTGCTGTTATGAAAATGTAAGAAATAGATTTATAAATAATTATTCCAAACTGGATAAACATTGCATAGTGTTATTAGCAGTTATGATGAGATAAACACAATGTTAACAAGTCCTAGACCTTATATATATGGATAAGATATAGCACGCAAACTGAGGAAATGTCATGTGGTCAAGGGGAGACAATTCATCTTGCAGTAAAGTACATTATCTCCCCTTGATCAATCCTTGACATTTAAACATGTGAAAATGTCAACAGACTTATAGCTCATTGGTGTTCACAGAATGTTACCGAGATGGGTTTAAAGCTGATCTGAAGTTTAGTTGGTCACACAGATATATACCACGGATAAATAATTACTTTTTCCCATTTCCATTTGGAAGTTTGATCTCCAACTTTGATCCGAAGGTTGAAATGGGTTCACCGAGAGAAAAGGTCAGTTCTTGTCCAGAATCCTTATCAGAAACCTGAGAGATGGTCAGATCTCTTGCGTCCAGTACCTGCAAACAGAAAGTCAGAGGCCAATGAGTGGACAGAGAAAAAGGTGAGTGAAATTGATGCCAACCAATTTACCAGTGTACCAAGGGAAATCACAAAGGCATACTGCTCTAGACTCTGTCCTAACACTTCTCGCTTTTAAGTCATGCTTCAATTTTGGGGGGCGGTTGGGTAGCCTAATGGCTAAAGTGTCCGCTTGTCGCGCTGAAAACCCTGGGGTTCGATTCCTCACATGGGTACAATGTGTGAAACCCATTTCAGGTGTCCCCTGCCGTGATATTGCTGGAATATTGCTAAAACTAAAAGCAGCGTAATACTTGACTCACTCAAACACTCATGCTTCATTTGACAGCAGCCATGTTGTTAGTGGCTACCTCTAACAGTGTTGAATCAGGAGTATAAATAGAACCAAAATAAAGGTCTTTGATTGTCAAATAACGACACGTAATAGTGACTGTAAAATAGTGACTGAAAAACTGTTTCTGAAATCGTGGGTTTATGTTAATATGATGTAAATGTGATTTCCATAAGTGAACAGAGATGACTGCTGAATTATTCATGCAGCTTTTCTGTTAACATGGTGTATACTGAACATGTATATTTATGTTTGACTCGTACACCTGCATCTAAATAGTGGCAACAGTAGGTACAATAATACTACAAAATATATTATTTTAAGTATAGTTTACATATATTACTTTTTTATGTCTTTGTAGAGATATGTGTTTAACAAGGCTTCTCTAACACGTCTGGAGGGATACACCAAATGGCCAGTAGCATGAACCAATGCTCTAAGCTGCAGAATTATTCAATAACATCAAAGATATGCAGAAATCAGGTGTAATTTTCATAGAATTTACAACACTGCTCTTGATCTTTGCTGAAACTCAACAAACATTTTCTCGTTTCAGGAGAGCTTTGCATAATTTTTATTGGTAGTGCAACAATACTTTTGTGAAATAACAAAAAAAAACTTCTGAATTTTTGTGACCCCATGAATTGGGGACAGAGGTCTGCATTACAGAGCAAGAGTGGTTGATAATGTCAGTGACAAACCATGGTATACTGCTTTGCAACATCACAGTTGATAGTTGAGGAAGCAAACAGCCATCACTGAAAAAAGTTATCAAATAATTATGTATGTTTGTTCTGTTGTGCATTAATGATGGTGGGCGATAATATCGGTTAACCGATATATTGCGGTACACTTTACAAGAACCGGTTTACCCAATACGATCGGCAATTGCCGTGACCATGATCGGTCATTTTCGTGGGTTATAGTGAAAACGGACACCAGCGAAAATGGCCAAAATATATTTCGAGAAAACGGCCACCGCTCACGAGAAAACGGCCACCGCTGCTAGAGAAAACGGCCTCTATGCGTAGAGATAACGGCCATTATATATAACAGAAAACTACATGTAATTTATTTTGCTGTTATTCCTCTCTAAATCAATACCATAATGGCCGTTGTCTCTAGGCACAGAGGCCGTTTTCTCTTGGTCCGGAGGCCGTTCTCTCCAGCGCGGTGGCCATTTTCCCGATTGTTTGGGGGTCCATTTTCGCTGGGGTCTGTTTTCTCCTATTTTCGTGATGTAGTCAAAAATACTAAAAATATTTGTACTTCCTTTATTTGAGTGACTTTTAAACCATAAAAAATAGATTGGTACCGGCACTCATTGTAGGGTAAAATAAACCTAAATGGCGGACGGCGGTACAGACGCTTTTTTCTCAAGTTCCAAAATTTAGAGCGAAGTCTTCAATTTGGAAACATTTTCAATTGATCTCTTGTACAATCACATCAGAGTCCTGACAATGGCCAGTGGCATTGTTTCAAAAGAAAGAAAACAGTAATTTCATTAACTTAAACCATGCATTACACTTTCACAATATATAGCAATACATACTGCAATACGCCAACACATATCACAATATATGGCAATACATATTGCAATACGCCAACACATATCACAATATATAGCAATACATATTGCAATACGCCAACACATATCACAATATATAGCAATACATATTGCAATACGCCAACACATATCACAATATATGGCAATACATATTGCAATACGCCAACACATATCACAATATATAGCAATACATATTGCAATACGCCAACACATATCACAATATATAGCAATACATATTGCAATACGCCAACACATATCACAATATATAGCAATACATATTGCAATACGCCAACACATATCACAATATATAGCAATACATATTGCAATACGCCAACACATATCACAATATATGGCAATACATATTGCAATACGCCAACACATATCACAATATATAGCAATACATATTGCAATACGCCAACACATATCACAATATATAGCAATACATATTGCAATACGCCAACACATATCACAATATATAGCAATACATATTGCAATACGCCAACACATATCACAATATATAGCAATACATATTGCAATACGCCAACACATATCACAATATATAGCAATACATATTGCAATACGCCAACACATATCACAATATATAGCAATACATATTGCAATACGCCAACACATATCACAATATATAGCAATACATATTGCAATACGCCAACACATATCACAATATATAGCAATACATATTGCAATACGCCAACACATATCACAATATATGGCAATATGAAAATTTTGGCAATATCCAACCCTAATCCCAACTGTGTGATGGTGGCCTGTAAATAACTAAGTCTGAACCAGACAATCCAGTGATTGCTATACTGAGCAACCTTTCCTTCTGTCAGGGAACACTGTCACACAATCAACTAAGTGACCAGGCTTGACAACATACGTTAGTCACCTCAAACAAGGTTTCTGAGGACCTATTCTGAACAGGTATACATTTTATCATACAATGGATATCTGTTGGGGTCATATACGGATATCAATGCAAATTAGAGATGTCATACGCAAATTTTAGGGACTACTTTTACAGTATAAACAAATATGGCAACAGGCCAATCTGTCGTCCATCGTGTCTGTATTGACGGTCTTGGTTTACAGTACTGTCAGTGCTTTGATCCAAGAAAATTCATGTCTGGTAATGATAGATGGGGTGGATTGCAAAGTGACGATAGAAATTCATAGGTTTACAAAGATACAAACACCAGTTCCCCGACCGAGTGTCAGTGTTAGCTGTGTATTTGTTGTTCAAAAGGTTAATTGAAGGTTTCTGAAGTTCCACATGAGTTTGTTGGGATGTTTTTTGTCATTTTTCAAACGTAAGCTAAGATTTGTTGACAAAATATGTGCTTTAACATAAAAACTTACTGGGAACTAGATGACCTAATGCAGTTAATTGAGTGATCAGTAGAAAACTGTGTCACCGAGCTTGTGACATATTTGTGACGTCATAGATATCTGCAATATTGCATTACAAATAAACACCCAATGTATATTTCTAATGCAGGATATTAACTCTTTCAACACCAGTCAACCAGAGGCATTTACTGCCATGACACCGAGTTCCCAGAGACTCTAAGGTCATAAATGAAGCCTATGTTTATGAAGGAAATTATAAGCTTGTAAAACGTTATTACTACTACATGTCATACACCATTTAAAAGATCTAATCCCACTGTTGATAAATATGAAGTTTATTTTTATAATACAATTCAAATAATACAACTACAACTTAAATAAATTTATTTTTTAATGAAAATGCAAGTTTAGATTTATAATGTCCAGATAAACCACGAAAGAAGCAAAAACTGTGGCGATTTTTTTCTATTTGTGACATGTCATAACATGCCCATGCCTTTTTCTTTCATATTTTCATTTTTACGTAATCAGAAAATTATTATAAAAAGATTTCTGAAATAATATGTATGTTCGCCTATTTCCCGATATCAGTGGCTTTTCGCTCGGTAACATGACACAACAACGGAAAATACCTCCGTTTTCGAAGCTTCGTATGAATAACATGCGAGGAGAATCGTTTGATGTCGGGCATCGTTCGAAAGCTCTGAACATCAACAATAATACTGTATCAGAGTATTTTCACACTTGTAAGAAGCGATTTTATTGGATAAAGATTGGTTTCTAATGACGCTTTTTTGCCACAGTCTGCTATAAGGGTCGTGATTGGTCAAAACCAGACACGTGACCTAAGGCAGCCAATCATATTACGGCAATGACAAAAATGCTTCATGCATACATTTTCGCATTAAACATCGTGTCCGAGCGTGAAGATTGAGGCGGCGAGAGCCGAGATGTCGCTTGTCAGTGACTTGACTTGCATTACATGATCGCACAAAAAGATGGAAATATTAATTTTATAAGTACGTTTGACAACTTTTATGAATACTGTTGTTGATTTTATTCATTAGTTTATTCAATTTATTTAATTATTTCCTCGAAACATCGTTACTTTGCTCTTTGACAATGTTATTGTGGACCCGCTGCCTAAGCATGTGTCCGAGAATCGTTGCTTTCAATAACATTGCGAAAAATAGTTTATAATTTTAATTCTGCCGATAATATATGATCAATTGAAATTTAATGAGTGTTTTCAAACATTGTGAAATGTGATGGATTTAATATATGAATCATAAGTCAGGTAAGTTCCTAAAATTATGTCTGATTTTGACGTGACTACTGCCTGGCTGATTAATCGGCCTCCGGTGTCTGGGGACTTGAATGGGTTAACCATCCGGTACACTTACAGAATACCGGATACCTTATTATATACATTCTATTGTGCGCGTGAGGCTCCTATATATAGAAGAAACAGAGAGCGCGAGCCTGCGAGCGATCCAATAAAAATACGAATTTAAGGTTAAAAATAAGGTTAAAATCGAATTCCTCATCTTACTTCCGGTTTAGGAAACCTAAACTGGGGATTTTAACAGCGTTCACTGACGTAAACAGAGTAAAAAGTAATCATGTGTTGAAATTTTATTCAAATGCATGCTGGGAAAAGGAACTCTACAGTGTGGGAACACTCTGATGGTAAGTGTTTTTTGATTGGTAAGGTAAGGTAGGTAAGGCTTTTAAATAAAGGGGGGTACCCCCTTTACCCCCATTATCTTACCTTTTTTTAGCTTTAATATTGTTTAATATTTAATATTTAATATTGAACGCTGCTTCAACACAGCCTTCGTTCATGGCGTGCCGTTGCTAAGGAAACAAAATGGAAGTGCAAAAAAATAAATGCTCAATCAAAATCAAAATTGCGGATAGGTATCCGGTATTCTGTAATCTTGCCAACCATCCTAAAACACACTCGCGTGATACCCTATATACACCAATAATAACAATGATTAGCCTTCCACCAACAAAATAAATCTATTCAAAAATAAATCACTCCCAAATACATAGGCTACCTGAATACCCTTCTCTGTAAAGGCCACATGTCATAAAAATATCAATACTGTAAAATACACACACAATCATCCTTTATCATTTTCATTGTCACGAGCTTGTGCACATTTTTTAATATGTTCAAGTACATGCAGTCACATGGTGTCATTATTGATAGTTGCCTTCTATATAGCCTTGTCTTTGTTCACATTCTGAGAAGGCTCAATTCCTCAGGAATAGACTGCCGAGGAAAGACCTGTAACCCAATAAACGCCATGGTACAGAGTTGGTTTGTAACTTGGGTTGGTTAAACATGTTACTAATTACAATAATCATTGTTACATCCCGATCAATGTTTGTAATAAGTGCGTGGCATGTCCATCTTGTGTGAGGCCCGTACTTAAGAATATTTCACTCATTTAACGACGTGCATGCGTGTGTATGTGTGGCTGCTTGTACTAGCCCAGACTTAAGCTCGTTTTATAGTGCTAGCTCACTGAGATACCATGCTGCAGTGAAGCATGAATACCCCACTCAGACACATCATACTGCCTCCGACCCGACCAGTACTTGTTGTACCCATTATTTCTGAACGCCAGGCAGGGACCAACAAGTACCATATTTTAACGTCTTTTGGTATGACCCGGGGATCGAACCCGCGACTTTTCCCAGGTTTCAAAAGATGTATGGGTTGATAAGTCCTGATGGAAGTGTACCTGTATTTTTAAGTCAGGGAGTGACAAGGTGATTCAGAGCCTGCAGCATCTAGTCATACAGATCTTATGGAGACAGTGCATATGTTTTTTACTTCAAGCACTGATCCAAAACTTCTCAGTTGTTTTAGTGTAGGAGTGTCAAATTTTGCAAGCTTTCTGATCAAGACATACTGAATCAAGGCTTAGCATGATCAGATCACTTACATTAATAAAACTAGGACTGGTCCTGTGTTGAACCACTTTTTAATACATCTGAATTTCTTCACTTGTCTTCGGTTAAAACGCATGATTTCTGATCACCATTGATGATCTCTCATCTACATGGTGATCTCTGGATGAGACTAGTGGTCTCTGGACAGGACTAGTGATCTCTGGACAGGACTAGTGATCTCTGGACGAGACTAGTGATCTCTGGATGAGACTAGTGATCTCTGGACAAGACTAGTGATCTCTGGACAGGACTAGTGATCTCTGGACAAGACTAGTGATCTCTGGACAAGACTAGTGATCTCTGGACAAGACTAGTGATCTCAAGACTAGTGATCTCTGGACAGGACTAGTGATCTCTGGACAGGACTAGTGATCTCTGGATGAGACTAGTGATCTCTGGACAAGACTAGTGATCTCAAGACAAGTGATCTCTGGACAGGACTAGTGATCTCTGGACAAGACTAGTGATCTCTGGACAAGACTAGTGACCTCTGGACAAGACTAGTGACCTCTGGACACAGGACTAGTGATCTCTGGACAGGACTAGTGATCTCTGGACAAGACTAGTGATCTCTGGACAGGACTAGTTATCCCTGGACAGGACTAGTGATCTCTGGACAAGACTGGACAAGACTAGTGATCTCTGGACAAGACTAGTGATCTCTGGACAAGATTAGTGATCTCTGGACAAGACTAGTGATACAAGACTAGTGATCTCTGGACAGAACTAGTGATCTCTGGACAAGACTAGTGGTCTCTGGACAATACTAGCGATCTCTGGACAAGACTAGTGATCTCTGGACAAGACTAGTGATCTCTGGACAGGACTAGTGACCTCTGGACAGGACTAGTGATCTCTGGACAATACTAGGGATCTCCGGACAATACTAGTGATCTATGGATAAGACTAGTGACCTCTCTTCTAGCCTAATTATCTCTGTTCAAGACTAATGACCCTGTCTGCAAAGATAGGCGCTGATCCACAATTAGCAATATTCCACCAATACCATGACAGCTGACATCAGTAATCTGTTCCACACATTAACACCATGTGAGAAATCAAACCCAGGCTTTATGCATGGAAGACTGAACACTTTAATAACAAAGCAACCATAAAAGACCTTGAGAGTAGTCACAAATGAACAAACATTTGAAAGTTTAACATGTAGGTGAACTTATCCGTAGCTGTTAGAGGTCGATACTTGGACCCAAGGTCTGCCGAACTTCCCAATTTGAATTTACAACTTCCCAAGTCATGACAATGTACCGGGTAGTTACAACTAATACCTCGGCTATGTGAAGGTCACTTGTATATCACTGATAACAGGACCAATAAATGAGAAGAGTCTAGTGTACATCGATGTACTGTATGTATTGTTACAATACCTCAGAATTTATGAAAAAATACAAAATCTGCTTTCAAATTTACTGTGGTAGCAAAAATCATTTACTGGAACCAAATCTTTTTATCATTTCAATTATTTCTTCATATTTTTTAAAGATTTTTATTTTATTTTCACAGTTTAAACTATTTTTATGTTATTTAAAAAAATAATTTTTTCTCTCATTGCTTCTTTTTTCTTGTAACTCTAGTGTAAATATTTTCACCTTATTTTGAGTCTCTTCTCATTAATTCCATCATATTCTCTCAATTCTGAGCGGTTTTTAACCTGAATTTTTAGCATTGAAAATATACTTCAAATAACAAGAAAATAATACAAATTACAAAAAGATTATTGAAGTAACAAGCAAAAGACTTTATAAGCTTGAGAAAACATTTTAAATAAATTTGAAATAATCTATGCAATGCCAAAATATTCCAAAAAACTTTTTAAAAAAAACTGTATACAATGAGAAACAAGTAATGAGAAAATACTTTAATTTTCGTTTTGAAAATAACTTGAAATAACAAGAAAAGAACTAAAATTATGAGAAAACAATCTAAGCAATGAGAAAAAATAGAAATTTTGAGTATGGGGTATGAATTTGAAACAATGAAAAAAGCTCATCGAATTTACGAAATTATATATATTCAAAGTAACATGAAAGTTCTCAAAATGTTTTAAAAAAATTAAATTATGAAAAATTATGGTTTAAAAACATAATTTATGCTACCAAAGGGGCACCAACAGGTTTTTGTACAAATATATATATACTTGCCAAAGAAAAATTCCTGCTCAAGGTGTTTGTTCGTAAAAGTGAATGAGTGAGTGAATATTTCTTAACACTGCATCAGCAATTTTGCAGCTATTCATGGCGATGTTTGTAAAAGGGGCTACACATTGGTAACAGTCAGTCATATATAAACATATCACAGCATTTGGGACAGAACAGTGATTCAAGATGTCATACTTTAGCAACACTGTCAGCAACAACTGCAGATAATTCTGACTCATTAAAACTTATAATCACTGTCATCAACTCTGTGTTCTTTCAGTTTTATACAATGTCTACATCTTGGTAATTTGGGAACTCAGTTGTTGTTCAGGTATCTGACCATCAATTTACACTGAGTAAAAGGGGCGGTGGGGTAGCCTAATGGTTAAAGCGTTGGCTCGTCACGCCGAAGACCCGGGTTCGAATCCCCACATGGGTACAATGTGTGAAGCCCATTTCTGGTGTCCCCCGCCGTGATGTTGCTGGAATATTGCTAAACGCGGCGTAAAACCAAACTCAGGCAGGCACTGAGTACAAGATTGAGCTCAACATATTTCTGATATTTTCAATAATTATATAAGATACCTAATTCTATGGCCATCATAGCAGTAACTGTTTCAGGTTTCTGTCAGTGTCAGCCCTTTTGAATGACCAAATGTTTGGTATAATTTAAAAAATAATTGTACAAAAAAACTCAAGGTTCAATAACGATGTAGCCGTAGTTTTCAAAATTCTAACTCCCGTGATTTTAACAGTGGGTGCATTGTATTTGGCTGGGATAAGCTTTCTACTGAAAGTGAATATAGGGAAAATTGAATTAAAAATGGCACAGAATAAGTCGAACTCCTGTGTGATCGCCTTTAACATCAGATTAGTTGGTTCTAAATCTGCCAGTCTAACGACACAGCTGGTACCAACAGTTTACTATCCTCATGATCCAGCGTGTACGGTAAGTTGAGCAACCCTGTTTTCAAACGAACTGCGCCCATAACCCCGCTTTGTCGCTCAAGCCGGTAAATTACTTACGATTGTTTCAGCTGCTGCTTGTTTCTTTTCAACAGTAATATGTACTGTTCCACTGATGACTTTCTTGTCGAAATTCACGGCGATATCGAGATCGGCGTACACAACAGCACACAGATCTGGCCTGGAATAGCTGCACGGGTCACACGGGCTCAGCGCTGCCATGTTGTATTTACAGCAAGTTACTTCCTGTTATCGCCTGCGTCGGAGAAACAGGACAGAGTCATGGCCGTCTCAAGAAAATATTTCACCATTTACAATTTTAGCGACTGTTTCTTTCTTGCTATCATGATATTTTTAGGTGAAATTCAGGGGGTACGAATTTATTATACATAATACATGATTGATATTCATATAAAACTATGTATCACGATAAAGATTGCCAGGCGGGCCAACGATGTTACTGGCTATAATTACTCCCGAGTAAGTCGCATAAACCCCAGGAAAGCGGGCGATTTATGAACGCTTCGTTTCAATATCCTGCAATATTTTTTATAATTATTATAGTCTGTTTGCAGTGAAAACGTACCGATGAATTTCACTTTAACAAAATAGTAAATCAAATAAAGTGAAATTAAGATTGCGAATCCTCATAATGTTACCTTGCCAAATGAACATTTAAATCTCAGAATTTTATTCAACTTAGGATAAAAGTTGTTTAACAAACGATCATAGATTCAAATCGCTATTATTGGTTTGTATTACAAGGGGGTAAGCACAGTAGATGGAACAGTGAAACAAACGCATGTGCGGTACGTGATGAGCGTTAACTTAAACCAACACTACTAGTTATCGGTGTTTCATTTAAAGTGCATGTACTGACATGTATACCGCCTTCCATATGATGTTTGTGGGCAACTCTCATCTTTGGTCCAACACTTGGTCTTAACATGTCATGATTCTCTACACTTTTAAAAGAGTTGTGGAGTAGCCTAGTGTTTCATCTGTTCACTCATCACGCCGAAGACCTAGGTTCCATTCCCCACATGGGTACAATGTGTGAAGCCCATTTCTGGTGTCCCCGCCGTGACATTGCTGGAATATTGCTAAAAGCGGCGTAGCATTAAATCACATTCTAAACTGCATTGTGTATTCATATCGTACGAAACCATCGGCATCAAACAGTTTTGAAGACAGTGGTTTGAGAAAGAACATACATTTGAGCAGTAATTATTTCTTCATAGGATAAGACACGAGGCCAAACTAAATACATGTTGATTATTTACTTTGGCAACTACATAAAGGCACACTTGCACGACCTTGCAACCGCATTATAAATTATGAACTTCGACAAATGTGCACGTGAATGTTCCAGCGTTCGAAACTAATGTCGGTCCTTAGTCCCGAATTCGACTGAAAACCACTCGGACCCACGGCTTTCATTTTCTGCAGGTCCTTATTGTGGACAGCTTTTTCATCCCCATTGCCATATTAAAATATAGGGCCTACATATTCTGATCAGGACCCACAACTTTTTATGGTTCTGGGTACTTAAGGCCTGCAGCTTTTCAGATACTGTTCCGTACATTTTCGTCCCCGCCTCTTGCTGTACATATTAGTTGATATGCGTACAACTGTTATAACGTTATGCAATTAGTGGCCCCTTTGTGTTCGTTATAACCGTAGTTTACTAGTGCTGTATTTACTCTTGATTCGATTTACGGTTCGATCCATAACCAGTATGATATATAGATACCGAAAACTAGTACATGTATTACCGTAGATAAGCCAAGGCCTTGATCCATAAAATCAGTATCAAAATGATATGTTTCGTGGACAAGCTCACCCGCCAACCTTCGTTCATGTTCTCGTCCTGATCAGTAATCTGAGTGAGTTAAAATTTATAGGCACACTGGCAATATTTCAGCAATATCGTGACTTCAAAAGTTATAAATTCATAATAAACGCAATTACATAATAAAAATCAATCAACGAAGGGCAGTAAAAACTAGATTATCACAGACAGAGAATTAAAAATAGAATGTGAACAAAATTTGATGGACAATATAATATAAAAAAAACGGGCTGGAGATCACCAGCAACTAGGGGGTAGGTCACCATATTAGGGCCCATAGGGACTTAAACTACCTTTGCTACCTGCATGGACCCTAGCTGGTTTTGCACCATCCCTTCGGCCAGCCATAGGTTAAAAACACGTACACATATTCTACGTTTTCAGTCATCGGAAATAGAGGCACTTATCCATAGTGAATTACGCTGGTTAATATTCTAAATATCTGCACATTTGTTTGCAATCTAGTTTACTAATTGTACTCAAAGTGTCATTCAAGAATGTTTATATTAACTGCGGTTATACCGTGTATCCCACTGGCACTTATAAATAACTTCGGTCCACATTAATCACAGCAATCAGTGTTTCACAATCATATTGTGTCATATTATGTCGTGGAATTCATTGCCCGATGGAGCTGTTAACGCTATTTCCGTGAGGCAGTTTAAAACCATGATAAATCCAACAGAAACTGACAACTACTTTGATTTAAATTTTGGGACTACATTTTGTCAAATCATCCATTGTCGCCTCAAGCTCGGCTGTAGTGATCTGAACGCAGACAGATATAATCGACATATATCAGAAACAGCTAAGTGTTCATGTGGTCATTATAACGAAGACGTCATTCACTACCTTTTTACATGTCGGAACTATCAAAATTTAAGAACAACGGTGTATTTTTATATTCAAGGATACGATGTGAAAACTACCTTATACGGTAACGGCGCACTGGATAACTCAACAAATTGTGACATTCTCAGCTCATTACACCAGTTCATTTCTAAAAGTAAGCGCTTCGAGTGATTATCACCTCTACACATAAATGTATATTCAATGCAAGACAAGATTAATATAACTTGATTTTCTGCGGCAGCTCTTTTCGTTGCTAGGCACAACCAACACCATAACCAAATATTTATTATTCAATCATTTTTCTGAGTGTAATTTTGTCTCAGTATTATTCTTTTCTTGTCGGACTATTTGAATTATGTATCCAGCTATATTGGAACCGTGTACTGGAGCGGCGTTTATATAAGCCACTTGGCTTGTTCGCCTATCCAGGTTTCTGCATTGACGGAATAAAAATATGTTTAAACCATATTGTGTCTACTCGCGCCTCGAAATTAAATGAAGTGTAGTTGATAGAAAATGGATACGTATATAAATTTTGTTTCGCTAAAAGTCATATCTGTTGCAGCTTGACGACAAACTGTTTACGCAGTGGAAATAGCGAGATCGCACGAAACCTCATCTGTGACAGGTAAAATTATTCCATGCATAAAAACTATCCGGCATAACCTCAAAGTGCTGCCGCATAACCTTAGTTATTGTTATAAATATTTGACATTTATAGAGCAATACCTGTAATTAAAATGACACAATGCTAGAGTTTATTTCTCTTTGCAAAATAATAGTTTTAGATACTACATTTTCCCGATCACTGCATTAGAATTTGTCTCGTTATATTATTGGGTATGTTTTAACTTAATCACCGGTAGATGGACGGGAAACGTGCGCACAACTAATTGCTACATATGTTATATAGTTGGGATTACACTTTCTCAGTAAAGTACAAATTCTAGTACTTTTTGGGGTTAGTCCCATCCGGGAATCGAACCCATACCCTCAGAGTCAGGCATCAAATCGCCAGCACGATTTGAGTCTTCAGGCCTTGCAGTCAGACGAGAACATCTACATGGATGGAATATTTACTGCCTGCCCTGCACTGTGGAATCAAGTCTACATCATACATTCGAGACGTGGAACCACAACATATCCTCTCATCTCGCCTTACTTCAATCAGCTGTTTTTGTGTTCACTTTGTACAGATAAATCTTACCGACTTTCACTGCTATATTTCAGCTATTTTATGCATTGAGTGGTTTTCACACTCAACTTAAACATAATTAATCATCTTAATAGCAGTTTTAAGCTTGTCAGAATATGTTTCACTGATTTTAAAAATCCAGTCGAGAGGCAGACGCCATTTTGTTTACATGTCATATAGTCGGTGGCGATCTTAAACATAAAATAAAATGATGTTTTTTACATTTAACATGGCGGTAAGATAAATACGTTGTATGCTTCTCCCTCGGGTAATATGGTCTGACGTACGCCTTTTTGTAGCATCGTCATCCCTCGCCTACCGGCTCGGGTGACACTGCTTACAAAGAGGCGTACATCAGACCGTATTACCCTCGAGAGAAGCATACAACTTATATTATTCCTACCTTCATGTAAAATACTTTAATTTCATTGGCCAATGACGCTTTATGCAACTTATAATATACAATGTGTGTGCACGTCTTTCAGTCCCCAATGTGTGTGTGTCTTTATATTTTTATTCTTATGGTATTTTTATTACTTTGAGTGTGTGTATGTATGTGTTTCAGCGTGAGTGACAATATTTACCGTGTCACTATAATGACAACCCTTCAACCCTTTGAATATCCAGTTTAGAAATCATCTACATGTCGACTAACATGATCGTGTGTGTGTGTGTGAGTGTGTGTGTGTGTATGTGTGTGAGAGGCTCACTGACTTGATTGACTTATGTCATTGTAATCGTCAAGATCGATGTTCATGATGTCAATCATTAGATTTTTCAGTCCAGATTCGATTATTTACAGTCCACTGTCACATGGCTGCAATAGTGATGAGTGTGGCGTTAAACACACAAACAACCAAACTGTGAACGCACGCCCACCATTACTTCAAATGAGGGACACATTATCGTGGACATGAAGCAATGGTGCTACGTCCTCTCTTGATCGAGTTAACGTATGAGCCATTACCTGCCAGTCTCAAATGTCCCGGCAACAGCCATATGCATCAAGCGATAACCACAACTTAAAACAACGCTTCATGGTTTTATTATCTTCAGGTGATCAGGGAGATCGCTTTGTCTCAGGTCTACTGGAGTAAATCCTGAAAAGTAATACGTCTAAAATTAATCTTCAACTTAATACACAAAATTCTAGGTTCAATTCATATAACTGTGATATGATTACCCGGTCAACCTTGAATGTAAGATAAGTTGCACAAACTGCTACAGTTCCAATATTTTAGGTGCAGTCGTACAAGCGAATATAAAACCTGTGTATTACTTACAGAGAGTTGCCCATAATCCGTTACTCGGTTGGCTGTCGAATACTATGAATACTGTTGTCTGGAAACAAAACAAAAGGTTCCATACTTGTGATGTTTTTAATTGCCACTACAACATTTCAAAATATTAACTCCATTTGTGAACTCCTGTAATGTTATTAACGCCATATAACTTCGTCTTGCTCCTTTGCTACGATTGTGTTTATTGGATCGTTTGGGTGTGACCTATCGTCATGGGCTTCCTACTACATGGAGCAGAAACGCGATGAAATAACAGTAATACAGTTAAAAGAAGCATCAAACCAAAGACAGTCACAGTAATTGTTTGTGGGGACAGCCACATGTAGCTTCTTCAAAGCAATGGAAAGGTGTACATTCTCAAGGCCAATATCGTGTAGGGACGATCCATGAATGTCAGCGTTCATAATGTACATAATATAGCACAGTATTACCTGCTTTGTCAACTGCATCAACAGCCTCATAGACATCTCTTGCGCTAACAAGGTCTTCGTTCTCTAACTGGTCATCGTCCCCCTCTTTATCCTCTACGGCTGCAATATGGTATGTCCAAAAGATTACAACTGTTATTACATCATCGATTAAGCCAATTGCCACTCTTCCAGTTGTTTCTATTCATCCTGCCTTCAGTCTTTCTGTCAGAAATATGATTGTGGATTCGAATCCCCGTTCGCCCCGAGTTTTGTTTCATGTTTGTCAGCAGCATGTCTGTGCCCGGCTGAGGTTAATGGGGCTGTTGTGTTATGGTAGTGTAAGGTCGTGTCATAAAGGATCATCTGAGGTGTTTTGACATAATGCCTAATGGTTTTAACTGTATTCATAAATGACTGGATTTAAAACCTGCCCAGGTTTGAAAACCTATTGTTTCCTAGTGACTGCTAGTATTGTTCTCTATCAGTAAGCTGACAATGACAGTATATCTCATTACGACCATAGATCCTGACCACCAGTTCAAGGTTCTTTCAAACACTTGAAAGTTCAAGTATTGTCTCCTTACATGGATTATTTTATCACAAAGTGACACAATGAGGCCTTCGTACTAATTACCCACAATTTAGAAAACATATAATCCGCCCCACCCTATAACCGTTGAACTTTGTTTTTATCCTTTTCCTCTTTTATAACATAAAACTATCGAGCCATCAAGACAAGAGTTGTCTTTCTCCTAACTAATACATATCAGCAGATTACCTCTCTTGCCTAGAGGATCCCAGTTATGTTGAAAGTTCGTTTGCACTCCAGGACATTTAGACAAGTGCCCCGCTGCACTCTTGATGCACAATGTCGTACTTCTCCAGAACATCCAGTAGAACGGGCTGGAGCGGGTGTGGAGCTTATCAGAATTGATCGCCAGAAGGCAGACCAGCAAAGCCGCAACCAGTATCAGCTTCATTACGTCTCACAACAGAATCTATTGACGAGACGATTTATGCAACTATGTATCTGTGATTGGGTGTAGCTGCAGTTAAAGCATGTCCTAACAAAACCCAAATGATTCCACTTTGGTTGCCTTTGTCACTCTTATGTGTCTATTTGTGACATATGTCCAGTTTTTTGCCGCTACTTTAATTACACGGTCGTATTTTCATTTATCTTCTCAATATTTTCAAGTTTTCTGTAAACTCACGATCTCGACTTCTTCTTCTACATAGATGTAAGTATGCTTTACGTAGATGATAATTGCTACACAATGGCACTGATAGACTTCCATAGATAACACAATGGGACTCGCAGTAGCTCAGTTAGTACTCAGTGGAAACAGTCTATAGGTTTCTATACCGTCAATTCTGCCATACATAACTACTCAATAACACACGGGTTCATCGACAACTTACTTTACACCTGCTGGCCAACACATGGACGTCCACATTAAATGAAAGTAATAAGTTGTAAAGTACAAACACCCCGAGAATAAAAGACTACGTTCTGACGTGTTCCTTGTTCGTCTGATAGTTAGTGATCTGATATAAGACATAGATATACCACTGTTGACAACATGTTTATATTACAAAGTATGATACAAAGATATTTGAATTCAAAAGGAGGAGATTCTAGGCCCTGTTTGGAGATTTTGCGAAAGCGTTTCATTCTGTTCAACAAAACAAACTTTGAGTAAACTTTTGTCTAATATGTATGAGAATATGAAGGCATGTGTTAAAATAACCAAGAATACGAGTTACAACTTGGTATAAGGCAATTATGTATACTTAGTCCACTCATGTTTTCATTATTCATCAATGAGCTTGCTGTTCAAATCGAAACTAATTTTTCTTGGACAATGGATAAACAAGCTGTCTCCCTGTCCAACCCATGCATATCCAAGACCAAGTTGGAACAATGCATTTTTAATTAACATAGCCCAGTTGTGTTTATTTCTAGCCTCACGTGCATTTTCAACCAAATACAGTAAAATTTTATAGGATTTTAAGGGATAGCGGTGAGGACGCATTGAGATGACTTTCAACCAATATAAAATAGAACGTTTCAGTGCCAAGATATAGATTGGGTATCTTCCGCATTCACCTAATACAATATCACTAGTTGTTTATCTGCGGATGCCCAGAAAACGTTTATATGCTTGCAACTGTAATGCTTTCAATGCTTTTTATACCTTTGAATACCCCATACTCAGAACCATACAATAGAATTGGCAGTATTTTAGTGTCAAAGATTTTAAAATATAGTTCATATGAGAGAATTTCAAACTTAGACAAACTACGCTGAACAGTTATGAGAGCCTTCTTAGCTTTAAGAGTCAGACTGTTTATGGATGCCTGCCAAGTGAGACTTTTAGTAGATAGCATACCAAGGTAATTGTATAATGATGAATTGCTTTAATTGGAGCAAGTTTGTAGATCCAATTTTCCTTTCTAGAAAGTCTGACTCCATGTTTAAATACAACAATACTTGTCTTGTTTAAATTTACTTGGAGACAACATGTTTCGTAGGAATTCTCTAACATATCAATTTGCTTTTGGAGTCAAATTACCGTATCAGAAAACAGAACAACGTCATCAGCAAATTAAAGAAGGAACAGCTCGAGTAAGCCCGGGAATAACTGAACGCTGAAGTGGACGTGATTTTATTGACCAATTCATTAATGAAAAATGAGAACAGAAAAGGACTGATAACACAACCTTGCCGTACTTCTAGGGGACATTCAAATACTTCTGCGTTTACGTTATTCGATGAACGTACACATGCTTTCACGTTTTCATACACAGACAACACTTCATCCATTTTTGAACCAAGTCCGTTCCTTTTAAATAGATACCAGAGCTTTGTCTATTGACAGATTCGAAGGCTTTAGAAAAATCAATAAAACAAGCATAGACTTTTCCACCCTTTTTGAGATGTATTTACTGATAAGGGCCTGTAAGGTAAAGATATTACCAATGGTAGAGTATCCTGATCTGAAACCAGCTTGTTCCTCTTTGATTGTATTGCAGCACTCAGCCCAGGATACAAGTCTATTGTTTAAGATATTAGTATATAGTTTGCCAAATACACCGAGAAGTGATATGGAACGGTAATTTGCAGGTATAGGTTTATCTCCATTTTTATAAAATGGGATAATAATAGCTTTGGACCAGGACAAAGGGAACTCTCCTTTATCATAAAGAGAATTGAATAAAATTTCCAGAAAAGGTAGGAGAAAATTTGCTGAAAATTGAAACATTTCGCCAATTATGTAATCATCCCCAGACGCTTTATTTGCCTTGAGCTTGGTAATACTGGCGTATATTTCACCTATACTAATTGGTGAATCAAACATTTCATCAGTCGCTTGCAAGTCACATTGACTCAGCATGATGTAATCCTCGAACGGTGGATCATTGATGGGGTGGGTCATTCTGGATTTCAGCAAAAAGGTCCCGAAAATAGCTAAACCAAGTCTCTGGACATGTTATTCGATGATGAAACCTTACCGGTTAAGCGTTTCAATGTTTGCAAGAACGATTTAGGTTCACCATTCAATTCAATTGACTGCTTATGGTTGCACTTGGCCGTCTTACAGGCTGATTTGTATGCATGTCTACAGAATATCGTCTGTGTAATTTATGCAACTCTCATGCTGTGGGAGATGGACTCAAATGCGAAGCTTTATTACTGTATAGACAAACATATTTACCTTCTTACCTGAACCCAATAACCTTGTGGTAAGTCGTCAAACTGTTCTCGTCTAAACAAACGCGCAATCTTAAAAATCTTGCTACCTACATTAATGTAATATTTAAGTCTACAAAGATACATTAACCTTTGGTTCTTTTTCGCTTTTATCTGACATCTTGTCATGAATATATTTATATCACTATAGTAATATTGTATTCTCATGTACCACCATTGGTGGTGTTTTGAGTAATAAATTGAATTGAATTGAATTGTTCATAAGTGGCTAGAGACGCCTCATCTTTGCGTTTACGAAATATGTTCAAGAAATAACAGCGCTGCTGTTTAAAAGATTGACACATTTTGTATCAAACTGGAAAATGTTCATATTCGTATTCTTTGTTTAAACAACATTTTATGTGTGAAAAATATTTAACAGTTGTAAATATAAGGAAATTAAGAGGGTCGTTATCGCAGTTAGAGAGAGACATATAGCACACACATCCGAAGCGTCTTAATTGGATGGGGATCATTCAATTCTCATCATTCCAGAATCATCGAATCCAGGAACTGCTCCGAATATTATTCTTGATTTGTCAGCACCATATATGTACTCACTGGGTTTGCCAAGGTAGTGAATGTCAAAGACTCCGGGACATTTAGACAAGTTGCTCGCTTCACTCTTGATGCAAACTGTCGTACTTCTCCAGAACATCCAGTAAAACGGGCTGGAGCGGGTGTGGAGCCCATCATCGTTGATCGCCAGAAGGCAGACAAGCAAAGCCACAACCAGTATCAGCTTCATTACGTCTCACAACAGAATCTATTGACGAGACGATTTGTGCATCTATGTATCTGTGATTGGGTGTAGCTGCAGTGAGTGAGTTAAAATTTTACATCGCATCGGCAATATTACAGCCATATAGCGATGAAAACAAGGTAATCAATTTAAATAGCTGTCGACAAAGGACAGTAAAACCAACTAGACCATCACAGGTGTATACTTAAAACTAGTGATTAAATCTAAAATAACTATAGAGGACTATACAATATAAAAACAGGCTATTGATCGCCAACAACTGGAGGTAGATCACCATACTAGGGTCCAACGGGACCTGCAGTGCCTTTCTTTTGCTACTTATTACATGTATAAAATAAGTATATGTTTGTTCACCACGTTTATTTACAGATGCCCCATGGATGAAGAATAAAGTTGAAACATAGTTGAAATATCAAATGTTTTGACGGAACTAACCTCGGTCCGTTTCTGATCTTGTAAGATTTCAATTAAATCCTTTGTGTTTTTGAGAACCCACACACTATTGATTCCGCACATCTCATACACCTTCTGTGAATATAGAGAAAGTCCTTCCTTGTGTTGCTGGACCCAGCAACTTATCTCTCTTTGTGCGGTTTTTGTATGCAGCTTTGGAATCCAGTCATGGTCATGTCTTCAGGTTTCAGAGTCAAACCTTGATTTGGCAGATTTCTTCATAACTTATACATTGTATTTTGCATTATTTGATATGTCACGTATACCAAACTCTTTCATCAAACAGTCTATGTAATGGTTATGATGGTTGTGTTACTTAAGGTTTGGTAAGTGGGTGCAACTACAAACATTTCTTGCAGGGAAGTCGGAATGCAGGAATAACAGCTGGCTGGGACACACAGGGTTTATTCTAATTCTGTTTCCTCATTTTTCAGTCAGTGCATTCTACATTTGACAGCATCAACCCACTCTGAAAGACATTCTGCAGGTTCCTATTCTCTTTTGGCCCAAATTTGGCATATGCTTCAACAGCATCAATAATGATTTTAAAATGGGTAGAAGGCAGTTTACGATATTTAGGTCCGAACAACACTTGAGAAATCACCTTTGACGTCCTACAGGTTCGTAGCAAAACAATGTGTTTGGGCAACACCCATTTACAATAATCGATGTATTTGTTTTTGTAAATAAACATAAAATATGGGGAAAATATTCAAAATATAAACTTGTCTACATGGAACTTAATTAAGCGCCCCCAATATATTTCACCATAGTAATGTAGCTTTCGGTCGTTGATATTTTACTGATGCTTATGTTTAGATTTCAGCTAATAGGAAAGATGGTTTCAGTTTGACAAGATTTGACAAAACGCAACCCACATGTACGTGAAGTACGCTACCCACTCATATCATGAGGTGTAAACGTTGCGAATATACCATCCGTTTTGTCGACACACGTTACCATGGCGTGAGAAAGACCAAAGACTGAGCTGGCAGATAATGGGTATGGATGCAGCGTTATCAGTAATACATTATATTTTTAACCAAGCAATTTAATAGCTGTCATACCATACATCTGGTCCATGGTAGGAGGAGCTTTAAGCTTATTTCAATCACACAACACCTCCGGGAACACCTCACTCTCCTATCAGAGTTTGCATCGATACCGCACCTGATATTTACTGGTTTCAATTTTTCTAAAAACGACACCACTGCACAAAGTGCCAAAATCCATTTGTGTTTAAACACAATGCCTAGGCCTGCAAAAGGTGTTTGATGTTTACCATATGGTATTAAAAGGATGTGTCCGTTTTCAAACGTATGGAATACTACTGCGTCGTAATAGAGATATGTTCGATATATGGAGATTATTACACGAGCAAGTGTATCATACTACTTATACGAAACGAGTGTGAAATTTTGTATTGCCCGAGCGAGAGCGATGTGTGTGTGTGTGTGTGTGTGTGTGTGTGTGTGTGTGTGTGTGTGTGTGTGTGTGTGTGTGTCAGAATAGTTCCTTCGTTAGCTTATAGCAAACACCTGGTGTTATCAGCGAGTTTCAGTGATCCATTCGTGTAATATACATAACTATTTTGTTTCTACACCCTGTGCATTATTCCGTCGGATAATCGAAAATGATTAATTTCTGATTTTGACGTTATTGGTTTTATAAATGTTAGATGCTTGTTGTGAGTCTCCATATTATAAACCCGTGAAGATCCGGGTTAGAATTGGTCTTCAGCATCCCATGCTTGTAGATCTGTGGTCGGATGGTCAGGCTCGCTGACTTGGTTGACACAAGTCGTCATAGCCCGATTGAGTAGATCGATGCTCATGATGTTGATCACTTGGTTATCTGATTCAGAGTCATATATAGCTGTCATATAGCTGGAATATTGCTCAGTGTGGCGTTAGACAACAAAGAAACGTTAACCTTGCTTGTAAAAGAGAATGTTTATAGTGAAAAGATATTAGATAAACAACATTCTCCTTCAAGATCATATGGTCATGCTAAAACTATAAGACAAAAAGCCATGAGTAGAGTCAACTCCTCGTATAACAAGTTTATAAAAACCGTTGTTGTGGAATCAAGTGAAACTGATAAATTACACAACATACGTGTCTCGTCGTGTTGTGTCAAGGCGGGCTGCAACAATATCGAAGAGAGCATAAACTATGACTGCGCACACACGACATAAGTCAATTAGTGTGTGCTTTGTAATCTTATGATCAAAATTCAAAATTTATACTAAAGTGGAATCTGTCAAATCCGGAATTTGTAATCCGATTTTCTCCATAGTCCGGACTACTCTGAGTCCCTGAAAAATTGTTCTTAATTTATCCTTAAAGCTTGCTTTATAATCGTTAATAATTGTTTTAATCTCAGCATTTTGCCAATGAAAGTTTTGCCAGTCTTGTAAACGCCTAACACTAGCTTTCCTCTCACACTAGTCGACCTGTTATAACTTAGAAAGTGTTCAAAGCAATACTTAACCAAACCATAAACTTAATTTTGAAATAAATATACCAAGTGAAAAGCCGACGTGGTATGGCACGATAGCGATGAGTCGATAAATACTATCCTATACAGAATCTTGTACGTAGCCACGGTTGCGAGGCACAGCTTGCGTCTCCTGGTTCCGCCATGACAGCATCGTGTTATAAGTATGGCCATTTATATATCTTCATCAAACAATAACGGTTGTACTTCAATTTCAGATGAAATGGAAACTGAAAGCTTGAAACATTAATTAAAGGCACAATGTCACACCACACTTCTCTAGTGAGTGAATGAGTAATATATATTCAGTGTAAGACAAATTTATATAACGTGATTTTCTGCGGCAGCCCATTTCGATGCTAGGCATAACCAACACGACAACGAACATATTTGTTACTCAAACATATATCTGTTATTGTATTTTCTATTGTTGTCAAATTATTTCATTTATGTATCCAGCTATTTGAACAATGTACTGGAGCGGCGGTTATATATGCCAATATGCTTGTTCGCCTATCCTGCAGGTTTCTGCTTTGGCGAAATATAAATATGTATACACCACGTTCATTATTGAGCGTTTCTAATATTGAAATAGCACTTTAGTTATCCTTGATGTCATAGGTCAAGCTGATGTAACGCACTTTGTACAGATAATTAAAGCTATTGTTTCATGCACCGGTAAATTTACTTAATGACCATTGTATAGGCAGCCAGACTGTAATAACACAATTACCATTGTGTCACGGTTTTGTGACACCAGCTCTTAATGACTAATACGACATCCGGACTAGAGCTGTAAAAACAAAGTGAAATAAACTAAGTAATAATAAAGTAAAAGTTGTTAAGCGGATCTCATAATCGTGTCACGTGTCTACCCCTCCAAAAACTCATTTCGGTTTGTCCAAACAGTTACAGTTGGTAACAAAACCTCTTCTAAGACAAAGTATATGTTTTGGCCAATCGCAAAAGAATTCCAGCATTGATCATTGATGTTTCGACTTTAGTTAGACTATAAATAGAGGTCAGTGAATTCCAATCAACACAATGTCGAAACATTTCTTTGACAGATCATTTGACTGTCGGAATTCTCCATTCTATTTTAGGTAAGCTCTCTTGTACAACTCTATTCATTATAGATAATGTCATGACTGAAGTGTATTATATATGAATCGAAAGTGGCAATATCATGCATATAGTGTAATTGCATGCACATTGTCATGCATAATATATAAAGGATATTTATATAGCGCACATATCCATGCAACTAGTGCATCCTCAAGGCGCTGGTTTTTGTTCCCTCGATCATTGGATGTCAATCTCAACGGCACATCTTATTATCAATCTCAACTCCTTTGGGAACATACAACTCTTGCAGCCACTAGGCGCACCGAGTTATTGCGGCTTCATCCTTACGAGGTACCCATTCACAGCTGGGTGGACTGGAACACATAGTCACAGTACTTTGTCCAAGTTTACTGCACGTTGCCGTACCCGCAACTGGATGTTTGCAAGCATTCATGTGGCCACCATCTGGTCACATACCAACGGATTTGTGGACTCTTTTAAGTTCACAGGGTTGTGTACTGTACACTAGGGGTTGTGACAACACTGAAAGAGTCTGCACACAAAGTTGACTCCAAGGTTTTTACACCCTGTCACAGGTGGGCTCGATCCCGGCACCTCAACCTCGCTGGATCAGTAGCTTGGCGTTATCTCAGTCGTTGTTGAATATGTAAGTGAATTAGATGTGCTGTTATGGTTAGTTGTGCCTATATTGGACCCAGGTATGGACACATTAAATGTACAGTACATCATTAATATGCTGATAGTGAACTAATATATATAATTGGTTCAATGGCAAATATCGTTTAATCGATATATATTACGACAGCTGAGATGAGCAAATATAATCTATATATGATTTATATAAGAACTGCTGGGGTATAATTGAGATATGTGTTAAAATGATTATTATGCGATGTTAGGTTGAAAGAAGGAATATGATTACTGCTGTGCTTACAAGCTCTACCGTTTGAGATGCTGATTCCCCATCGACATATGTACATAAGCTTATTGTTTGAAGATCGTTCATGCATAGGTATGCTTGTATAACACACTTGATCCCACAATAGATATTTAAACATCTCTGAGAATGATCATTGACTTACGGTATTCTCCCTTCTATTTTAAGGATTATAACTTGTTATCCCATAACAAGCCGGGTAACAAAGTGACAAATGTTATATTCCGAGTACACTTTCTCATAACTTCTTTGAGTGGCATGTTTAGAATCCGATTAAGGACAAACTTTATGGATGAACAACTTCTTTATTCGCATCATACGAAGGAAGAAGTTGTTCATCCATAATGTTCGTCCTTATCTGCACTTTCTCGGTACAGTAAATGTTCTAGTACTGTTGTTAGGCTGAGTTCCATCCGGATTTCGGACCCTCACACTCAGAATCAGGCACCTGATCGCCAGTACACAAAGTCAGCGATCTAACCCACTCAGCCAGCGCTCGTTAAATCGCTGACTTGAACTTTTAATTGCTGAGGGCATGTGGGGGTCTATGGGAAGACTCTTTTTCTCATTTTGTCTACAATTGTCTGTTTCGGCCCGAATAGGCTACTGGGGTCATTTACGCAGAAACTGATTTTCAAATTCAGCATGTAGGGGTGGTGATCGCATAGTGGTCAAACACAGCTAAATGCGTATATATATATATATATATATCAGCAATCGAAATGAAATCAGTTTTGTTCATAAACATTTTAATAAATATCATTGTTCAATACATATATTAGCCACATAAAGAAACTGTGCATTGTCAAAATATTATCCCAGTTGATAAGTACGATAACAATGTCAAAGGTACATATAAACTTTAATGGAGGGATCATGAGACCATAACAAGTCGGGGAATTTCAATTGAAAAGTCAATCACAATGACGTCACGAGTCCACAAGCGAGACAGGGGTCAAACGACCATGTCACAAGCTCAATAACGGGTATGCACACCATCGGCATTGAGAACAGCAGTGCATAGACGACGCATAGAGCCTATCAAACGTGCTAGGAAGGCCTGTGGGGTGTCACGCCAGATTCTCTCAAGTTCTGTTGCAAGGTCAAGGACGTTATCTGGCGGATGAGGAAGACGGCGTAGACGTCGATCCATCTCGTCCCAAACATGCTCTATCGGGGAGAGATCCGGTGAATCAAGGCAGTAAGTCAATGTTGTGGTGTTGCAATAAATCCATAGCAACCCTTGCAGTATGAGGGCGGGCATTGTCCTGTTGGAATGTTAATCCAGGGCCATGACGTTGCAGAAAAGGAAATGCCACAGGTCGAAGAATCTGATCCCTGTAGCCCACAGCAGTTAAGTTGCCCTGAACAATCACCAAAGGAGTTCTTTGGCGTGCTGTTATTCCACCCGAAATCATCACGGAACCACCACCAAAGCGATTCCTCTCCAAGACACAGGCCTGTGCATAACGTTCTCCTACGCGTCTTATAGGCACGTTGACGTCCATCACTATGGGAAATGTTAAACCTGGACTCATCTGTAAAAACAACATTTCTCCACCAAAACAAGGATCTGCGGACATGATTTCGGCACAACATTCGGCGAGCTTGTCGATGACGTTGTGTCAGGATAGGCCGTATGGTGGGACGTCGTGGTCTGATCCCGTGATGACGTAAACGTTGTCGAACTGTGTTGGGGTGGATACGGCGAAGTCCTGGGATGGTTCGGGCAGTCATCACTGCAGTCTGAAACCTGTGGCGAAGATGGGTCACCCTTATCCATATGTCCTGTCTTGGCGTTGTTACACGTGGACGTCCAGAACATAGCCGATCGATGACGTCATTTGTGTTCTGGTAGCGTCTCACCAGTGCAGAAATGGTGTTCCGGTGGCAGTGGAAATGTGCAGCCACTTGTCGTTGAGACATTCCCCCACGGACCATCCCAATGGCCTCATGACGTTGTGCAGACGTGAGCCTTGGCATGCTATGCGTTTCAATAGCCGTTTAATTTTTGAACGATCGCAAGGCAGGGGTTGAGCTTTCCAAAGTGACAGTATTGTGTGGCATTCATTTGCTCTGTTTCTCTTTCCCGGAATGCACGTGCAACAACGTATTGCACGTCTCAAGGACGAACCCACTGACGTCACGGAACGTGGCACGTGCATGCATGTTGGATACATGTCACTAATCTCTGAGTTTAAATCCTTATGTGTCTACACAGGTTTGATAAATTTAGATTTTAAATTTTTGTATGCACAGTTTCTTTATGTGCCTAGTATATTTTACTATTAATATAATTTGACAAAGTGGTTGTAGTTTCTGTGGAACTATTATTGTATTTATATATTTCTTCCGTATACACTGAAGTTGTGGTTGCATTTAGGTGTAAATATGACCCACTTATTTAGTCATGAAGATCGCAAAGTTGTAAGTACTACATGTATCATCGTATGTTGTATAACTGTTCCAGATGTGACTCATAATCCTCACTTGGTGGTACGTTTATATGTACCCAACCTACTGTTTTATTAATTAAGAAAACTTGGACTCACCCCTGAAATCCCACTCTTCTCAGTTCCATTACAAATATGGATCCCTTGGGCCAGATGAGTAGACTTATCTGGTCAAACCATATTCTCTTAATCAACCGCGTGTTGACGACGTCGACGTCGTCGTATACATCTGCAACACTGCATGTTTACAATAGTGCACGCTTCCACCAAGTCATTAGCTCTGAATTCATGCTGTTGTTTAAACAACCAACACATACCTTCTAATCAAATATCACAATCCCATTTGTTATGCAACTTTAACGATATCTCGTATTTGTTTAGTCGATAATCGACCACATCAAGTCAGTTAGTCTGTCATACCAACCAAGAAAGCCCATACCTAGAAAATGTGGCAAGTCTAGATTTCCACAGTTTCTGAAAATGAAGAAATTCTCTGGGCTCCTTTTTATTCTGTTTATAATTGTAATTTAAGAACTTTTATTTTCTGTAAAATATGTTAATTTCAGAGTCTAGCTGTCAGTCTTCAAGTCAGTAAACTGCTTCACAAATGTGATATGCTTGTTATAAATTTATCAGAATGTTTGAGAGCTGTAACAAACGGAAGAAATAAGTTCAGATTCATTAGCGCTTGTAAGAACATGCGTGAACATGCAATGAGGCTGTACTTACTTGATTATTTCATTTTCCGATTTTGTTTTCAATTTTCAGGTTCAGAATTGCCAGCCTTGGACCAAAGGAGTGTCATAGAATGCACGTGTATAACTAATTCGAAATTAGTTTCTCGGACTCAGTACATTGAATGGTTTGAAGTCTTGATGAAAACCGGATGATCAAAACACAGTAATATCTTCCGATGTCGTCGTAGAAGAAGGTCCCGAACCTGATACAGAGTACTGGACAGTGATCGAACGCTTAAAGGTCATGTAACAGCATTTATGTTGTTACCTGTTTTGACATAGCCGGGTTTAATTTTTTCTCCAATATTCAGTTTGTCAAATTCAACTTTTCCGATATTAGAGTGAAATTCATGATTAGCCATGTGGCTGGGGGATTGTTTTGTGAGATGTTGTGGAGCCTTGAATGGCATCCCAGCTCGGATCCTTTGCATTCTGCTTCTACTCACACAAGGAGGGATTCTGGATTATTTCCTGGCCAAACATCAGACCCAAGCCAGCTGGGCATGGATAGCGTTCGACCTTGTCAACGTCGGCCTCTTCATCGCCTCCTTCGTCATATCACGACGACACCTTGCACTACAGAAAGCCGGTGACGAGCAAAGTAAAGCGGTCACAATTGGTTGGTTGGCATGGCTTGTGTACTCGGTAAGCCTAGTAGCAAGGATGGCCATAGCTTTCAACAAATTCTCCTTTAAGTTAAGCGAAGACACATTCTTTGGCCCCAATACATTAAAGACGTCCCTAGCCTTGGCATCGTGTGTATTCGTCTTGCTGTTGACGTCTCACCATGACGCTCCTCCTGCTAGCGAACGCAGGCGATTGATTGAAGAACTAACTGGAACCGTTGTCTTCGACGTCTTGGACACCGTGGATGTCTTAGAGGTGATGTTCGACAAGTCATCAAGGGACATGTTCCTCCCGGGACTTCAGGAAGCTGTTTTAGTGGTGGCAGGTCTCAATCTCATTATTCCAACAGTGCCCCTGATCACACTCAGCCTCACCAACTTTGGGCACAAGAAGATGCCGAAACGTCTTGTGGCGCTACACAAGCTGCTTGTAGTGCTGGTGGTAAATGTTCCCAATCTGATTGTTCGGTTAGTTCTCTGGCATGGCTTCAGTGTTGGAATCTCCCCCTTTATGCTCAAAAACCTCATCCTCATCTGCATTGTCATGTTCGAGTTTTACGAGCACAAGAAGATGAAATATGATGAACACGCCGAGGCGATTGAAATGAGAAAGAAAGATTTGCTGCTCACTGCCAATCCAGCTGCGGTCAATGGACAAAGTGATATAACAGAATTCTCGATGCAAGAACGAATATAAATCTAATATGGCATAACACATGACTGTATGAAATCGACGTGAAGAATCCTTTCCAATACCAGTGCCATTATGTCCTTCGTACATCGAATGACACAAGACGCTGGCAGCCACAATCGTGAACATCTCGTGCTAGTCCGTGTCAAGCCGAATGTAGGTTACGGAACAAGGCGAGTAGTGACGAATGTCACAGTCAGTCAAGTATTAGTGATGTAATCTGCTTGTCATATGACTTAGTGGCTATAGGGGTCCAGGGTTTTTTATCGCAACAGTATTTAGATATAACTGACCATGTATAGATTTAGGTTTTATATTTGTTTTCAGAGGTAGATTTACAATGGCTTCGATCTTTACGCATTTCCGGTGATTAGTCTGATTTGCATATATGCTTCACAACTATCTGGTGCAATCACTGCATATGTACAGGGTTGTACTTATATGGCAGTGAGAAATATCATACAATTCATAAACCATAAATTCTACATGTTTTGTTTGTTTCATTTATTGGACAAAGTATGACCACCACATTAAACCGTATTACCTTCCACCATTACTTCCGTGTTACACCTGTGCCAATTATAAGATGCTTTTTCATGTGTTTTGTTGTTGTTGTTTCGTGGGTTTGTTTTAGCTTACGAATTGTAGCCCTACAAAAGCAGGCCAACAATCATCCTTTCATTCTTCTTTTTATTATATCACGAAAAGCGTGGAATATATAGTGGAGGACCAATATTTACACTTTCTACAACGTTTACATTTCGAAACAAATTGTATCAATTGTATACATTTAAGAGCAATTGAAAGCATTTTCACTTTCTGAAGTACAATCGCACGAATAGATGTCACGGAAACTAACCGAAGCATTATCTGATTTTTACATGAAATCGATCTGATTTTAACTCGAAAATGGTCTGATCTTCACATAAAACGATCTGATTTCAGCGAGGTAGATCCTGAAGCCTAGTATGAAGAATATTTTTCCGTCACCTTTTCTTGGCCGAGACGTCACGCAGATATTTATGTAACATGCGTATGTTATGTTATGTTATACAGTGGAAACTCGATTTAATTTTAAGTGACTCGTCAAAATTGTTTACTTATCAGGTATTTTACTTATCCAAACTTATCGAAACCTGCAAATGACAACCATTTGCATGTATATGTATACAGCAGAATAACAGACAACATTTGTAAGTAATATGGCATGTCTTATTCCATAAAATGTCATTGAGTTAAGTAATACATTTATAATACAAAGTAATAAAACTGAAACAGAATGAAACAAAATATTTCCAATAGATTTCCAAAATATGTTATATTTAGAAACATGTATATTTCAGATATATTTTTATTCACAAGGAAATAGATTTAGCTTTTGACAATCTATGTATATGTAGAGAGAGGTGTAGACTGAAACTCTGAATAAACTTCAGGTTGTAGTATGGATTGTGTTTATTGTCTTTACGTGACTGCATGTGACGTCTCACTCAACACACACACACACACACACACACACACACACACACACACACACACACACACACACACACACACACACACACACACACACACACACACACACACACACACACACACCACATACACACACACAGAGAAAGAGAAGTACATTCAAACACTTTTCTTGGTGTGACGCGGCACTCGTCAATATTCCAGCTATATGACGGCTGTCTGTATATAAACGAGTCTGGACCAGACAATCTAGTGATCAACATCATGAGCATCTATATACGCAGCTGAGATTCGATGGCATGTGTGAGCGAAGCCAGTTGGCCTAACCATCCACTCCTGTTAGTCACCTGGGTTGCTGAAGACACTTTCGTGTTCTGCGTGTTCAACAAGTGACGGATAGACAGAATGAACAGTCAGACAGGTCACACAATGTCATCATTGCAACCATCTGTTTTATTTCATCACCTTTGGGCGGTGGGGGTAGCCTTGTGGTTCGATACAGGTACAATGTGTGAAACCTATTTCTGGTGTCCACCGCCATGATAATGCTGGGATATTGCTAAAAGCGTATTCACGCACCTGTTAGTCATCATCAGTGAGAATCATGGATTCGAACGCATGTTTAACGCGGAGTTTCATCCAACAAAGTGCAGAGCATAGTCTGCATGACTTTGATTGTACAGTGGGTTATGTTCTTCACGTTTATATCTCGATACGTCAAAATAACTGTTGTACATAATGATGTTGTACATAAATTTCACTTGAAAAATCTCATTTATAGCTTGTCCAGGGAAGGAGACTATTTGTCCAAGCTTACATGAAAAAGGGTAATGTCATTACTATTAAAATCAGTAATGATAAACGGCTTATCACAAGCAGGCTATTCTTGACGTCACAGACGTTACATGTACAGATGGTGTATCCAAAGTATTTGACTTGATGCCCACGAACAACATACGAATGGGTAAGACAAACAAAATATGTATCACAATCATCAAGACGGTGCACGCTGCGTTTAAAAGAAGCAATGATAAGGTACATCGAAATAATACCAAATATAAAAAACCCACAACTGTACAAGAAGAACATCTTACCAACCCAAAGGTGATAAAGATAAATAGGCTTCATATATACCACCAGTGTACATGTGTGTACGGTGTCAAACTTGTACTTTCACATACTAGTATATAGAAACTGTTCCACATTTGGAGGACAAGGATTGCTTGACGAACCGGTGAATATAGACGATAATGTCATACTTCATATATCATTATCTGAATCAAAATTGGGTAATACCTAAATTCTCCCTGAAATAAATAAATAAAGAGTCTAGAAATATATGGCAATTTGGAGCATTGGATATTTTTGTCCATCAGGTGTGTCGGTTTGTTCACGCTACCTGAACAGCACATCACGGAATCAACTATATGGTTTCTAATTCCTTCAATGACACTGGATGTAAGTGCCAATTCGATAAACTGCGCTTTAATTATCCTACAGGCCGGTAGCACTATTTGTGAAAGATCCTGCACTCAAAGAACGTAATAACCCACCACCCACCCCCGAGTCACATACATTACCTCTAATGAAGAACTGTCAATTCGAACTGACGATATCATTACATTTCAAACAAAACAAAGGCGGTATGTTGGATTGATGTCATAAAGTGATTGACTCTTTCCTAAACACACCGCCAATCAATATAAACGTTGCAATAACGCCTGAGTAAGAGCTCTTTTCCTTTTAACGTTTAATCATTTGAGACATTTCCCTCACATCACTTCCTCGTTGACAAATAGATTTGCAGTCAGGTATCACATTACATTATCGATAGACGCTGTAGGACGAGAGAGAGGCGAAATCTCCCAGCTGTAAGCAGCCATAATTGACAGAGTTAACATCAGTAGAAATCGAGCTCAAACCATGCTCTCTCCCTGTTGCAGTGAAAACGATGGTGTTATCTAAAAACGACCGTAGAGCAAGAGCGATGCGATATATTTTACTATAAAGGTACGGTGGAGCCTTACTTTACTTACTCTGTTCATTAATGTTCATTAACTATTATGCACGTGACACACGTAGTAAAGGTGGGTCTCGACAATGATCGGTGACCGTCAGAATGGAGCTAGTATACGAAAACGAACAATCCTGTATAACAACACGAGTTGTCCCTCGGCGGTCTTCTGAACAGCTTATGGAAGAGTTTGGTTCCTGACCTTGCAGTTGTGTGATATGTGATCCGTATCAGTTTTTGGGAAGCATTCCTGCTGTGTCACCTATCCAATGTTATGAATACACAATGCCATTTAGAAAGTGGTCAAATGGTGACAGTTCACAGTTTATGACTAAATATTATATATTTGTATATATTTCTGTGTCTGTATAGTTTGTATATACTTGCTACACATTTCACTTTCATTGTCCTTTCTTTTTGATTGGTGCTGTCATATATGGAATAATTGTACGATTAAACAGGCGATTTTACTGGACAATTTACATTTAGACGCCTTAAGAACTATAAGCGGTGCGGTTCGTGGCACCAGTCACGATAAAATATACAGGGAAACTAATTATAGCACACTGAAAGAAAGACGACATCGCTCTAAACTCATAACTTTCTATAAAATGTATCATCGTCTGACTCCTGATTATCTGAACGATCTTAGCTTGTACCAGGTAGAGTATTTCAACAAAGTAACTATAATCTTAGAGATAGTACTTCCATTCAAACGATTAATTGTAGAACGCAAAGATATTCTCAATCATTTCTACCGAGCGCGATTATGTCGTGGAATTTATTGCTCGATGAAGCTGTTAACGCTAATTCCCTGAATCAATTTAAAACCATGATAACACAACAGAAACTCACAACTACTTTGATTTGAATTTTGGAACTAGATTTTGTCAAATCATTCATTGTCGCCTCAAACTCGGCTGTAGTGATCTAAACGCAGACATATATAATCGACATATATCGGACACACGCAGGTGCTCATGTGGTTATTATAACGAAGACGTTATTCACTACCTTTTTACATGTCGGAACTATCAAAATTTAAGAACAAGTGTGCATTTTTATATTCAAGGATACGATGTTACGATTACTGTATACGTTAACGGCGCATTGAATAACTCAACTAATAGTGATATTTTTAACTCATTACACTAGTTCATTGGTAAAAGTAACCACTTCCAGTGATTATCGATCCCCTCAACATATATATTCAGTGTAAGACAAATTTTTTATAACGTGATTTTCTGCGGCAGCCCATTTCGTTGCTAGGCATAACCAACACGACAACGAACATATTTGTTACTCAATCATATATCTGTTATTGTATTTTTCTTTTGTTGTCAAATTATTTCATTTATGTATCCAGCTATTTGAACAATGTACTGGAGCGGCGGTTATATATGCCAATAGGCTTGTTCGCCTATCCAGGTTTCTGCTTTGGCGAAATATAAATATGTTTAAACCACGTTCATTATTGAGAGTTTCTAATATTGAAATAGCACTTTAGTTATCCTTCATGTCATGGGTCAAGCTGATGTAACGCACTTTGTACAGATAATTAACATCAACCATATACTTCAAACTCAAGCTATTGTTTCATGCACCAGTAAATTACTTAATGACCATTGTATAGGCAGCCAGACTGTAATAACACAATTACCATTGTGTCACGGTTTTATGACACCAGCTCTTAAAACTAATATGACATCCGGACTAGAGCTGTAAAAACAAAGTGAAATAAACTAAGTAATAATAAATTAAAAGTAGTTAAGCGGATCTAATAATCGTGTCACGTGTCTACCCCTCCAAAAACTCATTTCGGTTTGTCCAAACAGTTACAGTTGGTAACAATACCTCTTCTAAGACAAAGTATATGTTTTGGCCAATTCCAGCATTGATCATTGATGTTTCGACTTTAGTTAGACTATAAAAAGAGGTCAGTGAATTCCTATCAACTCACTTGACCTCACAATAAATATCGGAACATTTCTTTGACAGATCATTTGACTGACGGAATTCTCCATTCTATTTTAGGTAAGCTCTCTTGTACAACTCTATTCATTATACCAGATAATGTCATGACTGAAGTGTATTATATATGAATCGAAATCGGCAATATCATGCATACAGTGTAATTGCATGCACATTGTCATGCATAATATATATAGGATATTTACATAGCGCACATATCCACGCAACTAGTGCATGCTCAAGGCGCTGGTATTTTTTCCCTCGATCACTGGATGTCAATCTCAATGGCACATCGTATTATCAATCTCAACTCCCTGAGGAGTATACAACTCTTGCTGCTACTAGGCGCACCGAGTTATTGTGTCTTTCTCATCCCAACGAGGTATCTATTCACAACTGGGTGGACTGGGACACATAGTCACAGTATTTTGTCCAAGTTCACTGCACGTTGCTGTACCCACAACTAGGTGTTTGCACGTTTTCATGTGGCCACCATCTGGTCATCTAACAACGGATTTGTGGATTCTTTAATTGCACAGGGTTGTGTACTGTACACTAGGGGTTGTGACAACACGGAAAGAGTCTGCACACAAAGTTGACTCCAAGGTTTTTTATACCCGGTCACAGATGGGCTCGATCCCGGCACCTCAACCTCGCTAGATCAGTAGCTTGGCGTTATCTCAGTCGTTGTTGAATATGTAAGTGAATTAGATGTGCTGTCATGGTTAGTTGTGCCTATATTGGACCCATGCATGGACACATTAAATGTACAGTACATCATTAATATGCTGATAGTGAACTAATATATATAATTGGTTCAATGGCAAATATCGTTTAATCGATATATATTACGACAGCTGAGATGAGCAAATATAATCTATATATGATTTATATAAGAACTGCTGGGGTATAATTGCGATATGTGTTAAAATGATTATTATGCGATGTTAGGTTGAAAGAAGAAATATGATTATTGCTGTGCTTACAAGCTCTACCGTTTGAGATGCTGATTCCATATCGACATATGTACATAAGCTTATTGTTTGAAGATCTTTTATGAATAGGTATGCATGTATAACACACTTGATCCCACAATAGATATTTAAACATCTCTGTGAATGATCATTGACTTACGGAATTCTCCCTTCTATTTTAAGGATTATAACTTGTTATCCCATAACAAGCCGGGTAACAAATGTGACAAATGTTATATTTGGAGTACACTTTCTTTGAGTGGCATGTTTAGAATCAGATAAGGACAAACTTTATGGATGAACAACTTCTTTATTCGCATCATACGAAGGAAGAAGTTGTTCATCCATTATGTTTGTCCTTATCTACACTTTCTCGGTAAGACCGCCTCCGTGGTGTAGTGGTTAGAGCGTCCGCCCGGAGAGCGGAAGGTCGCGGGTTCGATCCCCGACCGCGTCAAACCAAAATACGTTAAAATATGATACTTGTTGGTCCCTACCTGGCGCTCAGCATTAATGGGTACAACAAAGACTGGTCGGCTCGGAGTCAGTATAATGTGTCTGAGTGGGGTATTCATGCTTCACTGCGGCATGGTATCTCAGTGGGCTAGAACTATAAAACCCGCTTGAGTCTGGACTAATACAAGCAGCCGCACATAAACATACACACGCACGCACGTCATCATATGAGCGAAATATTCTCAAGCACGACGTTAAACCCAATTTCACCTCACCTCACCTCACTTTCTCGGTACAGCACATATTCTAGTACTGTTGTTAGGCTGAGTTCCATCCGGGTTTCGGACCCTCACACTCAGAATCAGGCACCTGATCGCCAGCACACAAAGTCAGCGATCTAACCCACTCAGCCACAGGGCGTTAAATCGCTGACTTGAACTTTTTAATTGCTGAGGGCATGTGGGGATCTATGAGAAGAATCTTTTTCTCATTTTGTCTACAATTGTCTGTTTCGGCCCGAATAGGCTACTGGGGTCATTTACGTCGAAACTGTCACGCCGATGTCACGCCAGATTATCTCAAGTTCTGTTGCAAGGTCAAGGACGTTATCTGGCGGATGAGGAAGACGGCGTAGATGTCGATCCATCTCGTCCCAAACATGCTCTATCGGGGAGAGATCCGGTGAATTTGCAGGCCAAAGCAGTTAGTCAACGTTGTGGTGTTGCAAGAAATCCATAGCAACCCTTGCCGTATGAGGGCGGGCATTGTCCTGTTGGAATGTTAACCCAGGGCCATGACGTTGCAGAAAAGGAATTGCCACAGGTCGAAGAATCTGATCCCTGTAGCCCACAGCAGTTAAGTTGCCCTGAACAATCACCAAAGGAGTTCTTTGGCGTGCTGTTATTCCACCCCAAATCATCAAGGAACCACCACCAAAGCGATTCCTCTCCAAGACACAGGCCTGTGCATAACGTTCTCCCACGCGTCTATAGGCACGTTGACGTCCATCACTATGGGAAATGTTAAACCTGGACTCATCTGTAAAAACAACATTTCTCCACCAAAGCAAGGATCTGCGGACATGATTTCGGCACAACATTCGGCGAGCTTGTCGATGACGTTGTGTCAGGATAGGCCGTATGGCGGGACGTCGTGGTCTGATCCCGTGATGACGTAAACGTTGTCGAACTGTGTTGGGGTGGATACGGCGAAGTCCTGGGATGGTTCGGACAGTCATCACTGCAGTCTGAAACCTGTTGCGAAGATGGGTCACCCTTATCCATATGTCCTGTCTTGGCGTTGTTACACGTGGACGTCCAGAACGTAGCCGATCGATGACGTCATTTGTGTTCTGGTAGCGTCTCACCAGTGCAGAAATGGTTTTCCGGTGGCAGTGGAAATATGCAGCCACTTGTCGTTGAGACATACCCCCACGGACCATCCCAATGGCCTCATGACGTTTTGCAGACGTGAGCCTTGGCATGCTATGCGGTTCAATAGACGTTTAATTTTTTGAACGATCGCAAAGCAGGGGTTGAGCTTTCCAAAGTGACAGTATTGTGTGGCATTCATTTGCTCTGTTTCTCTTTCCTGGAATGCACGTGCAACAACGTATTGCACGTTTCAAGGACGAACCCACTGACGTCACGGAACGTGGCACGTGCATGCATGTTGGATACATGTCACTAATCTCTGAGTTTAAATCCTTATGTGTCTACACAGGTTTGATAAATTTAGATTTTAAATTTTTGTATGCACAGTTCCTTTATGTGCCTAGTATATTTTACTATTAATGTAATTTGACAAAGTAGTTGTAGTTTCTGTCGAACTATTATTGTATTTATATATTTCTTCCGTATACACTGAAGTTGTGGTTGCATTTAGGTGTAAATATGACCCACTTATTTATTCATGAAGATCACGAAGTTGTAAGTACTACATGTATCATCGTATGTTGTATAACTGTTCCAGATGTGACTCATAATCCTCACTTGGTGGTACGTTTATATGTACCCAACCTACTGTTTTATTAATAAAGAAAACTTGGACTCACCCCTGAAATCCCACTCTTCTCAGTTCCATTACAAATATGGATCCCTTGGCCAGATGAGTAGACTTATCTGGTCAAACCATATTCTCTTAATCAACCACGTGTTGACGACGTCGACGTCGTCGTATACATCTGCAACACTGCATGTTTACAATAGTGCACGCTTCCACCAAGTCATTAGCTCTGAATTCATGCTGTTGTTTAAACAACCAACACATACCTTCTAATCAAATATCACAATCCCATTTGTTATGCAACTTTAACGATATCTCGTATTTGTTTAGTCGATAATCGACCACATCAAGTCAGTTAGTCTGTCATACCAACTAAGAAAGCCCATGCAAGTCTAGAAAATGTGGCAAGTCTAGATTTCCACAGTTTCTGTAAATGAAGAAAGTCTGTGGGCTCCTTTTTATTCTGTTTATAATTGTAATTTAAGAGCTTTTATTTTCTGTAAAATATGTTAATTTCAGAGTCTAGCTGTCAGTCTACAAGTCAGTAAACCGCTTCACAAATGTGATATGCTTGTTATAAATTTATCAGAATGTTTGAGAGCTGTAACAAACGGAAGAAATAAGTTCAGATTCATTAGAGCTTGTAAGAACATGCGTGAACATGCAATGAGGATGTTCTTACTTGATTATTTCATTTCTCTTCATCGCCTCCTTCGTCATATCACGACGACACCTTGCACTACAGAAAGCCGGTGACGAGCAAAGTAAAGCGGTCACAATTGGTTGGTTGGCATGGCTTGTGTACTCGGTAAGCCTAGTAGCAAGGATGGCCATAGCTTTCAACAAATTCTCCTTTAAGTTAAGCGAAGACACATTCTTTGGCCCCAGTACATTAAAGACGTCTCTAGCCTTGGCGTCGTGTGTATTCGTTTTGCTGTTGACGTCTCACCATGACGCTCCTCCTGCTAGCGAACGCAGGCGATTGATTGAAGAACTAACTGGAACCGTTGTCTTCGACGTGTTGGACACTGTGGATGTCTTAGAGGTGATGTTCGACAAGTCATCAAGGGACATGTTCCTCCCAGGACTTCAGGAAGCTGTTTTAGTGGTGGCGGGTCTCAATCTCATTATTCCAACAGTGCCCTTGATCACGCTCAGCCTCACCAACTTTGGATACAAGAAGATGCCGAAACGTCTTGTAGCGCTACATAAGTTACTTGTGGTGCTGGTGGTGAATGTTCCCAATCTGCTTGTTCGGTTAGTTCTCTGGCATGGCTTCAGTGTAGGAATCTCCCCCTTTATGCTCAAAAACCTCATCCTCATATGCATTGTCATGTTCGAGTTTTACGAGCACAAGAAGATGAAATATGACGAACACGCTGGAGCGATTGAAATGAGAAAGAAAGATTCGCTGCTCACTGCCAATCCTTCTGCGGTCAATGGACAAAGTGATATAACAGAATTCTCGATGCAAGAACGAATATAAATCTAATATGGCATAACACATGAATGTACGAAGTCGCCGTGAAGAATCCTATCCAATACCAGTGCCATTATGTATTTCGTACACCGAATGACACAAGACTCTGGCAGCCACATTCGTGAACATCTCGTGCTAGTCCGTGTCAAGCCGAATGTAGGTTACGGAACAAGGCGAGTAGTGACGAATGTCACAGTCAGTCAAGTATTAGTGATGTAATCTGCTTGTCATATGACTTAGTAACTATTTCTAGGGGTCCAGGGTATTTATCGCAACAGTATTTAGATATAACTTACCATGTATAGATTTAGGTTTTATATTTGTTTTCAGAGGTAGATTTACAATGGCTTCGATCTTTACGCATTTCCGGTGATTAGTCTGATTTGCATATCTGCTTCACAACAATCTGGTGCAATCACTGCATATGTACAAGTGTACTTTTATGGCAGTTAGAAATATCATACAATTCATAAACCATACATTCTACATGTTTTGTTTGTTTCATTTATGGGACAAAGTATGACCACCACATTAAACCGTATTACCTTCCACCATTACTTCCGTGTTACACGTGTGCCAATTATAAGATGCTCTTTCATGCGTTTTGTTGTTGTTGTTTTGTGGGTTTGTTTTAGCTTAAGAATTGTAGCCCTACAAAAGCAGGCCAACAATCATCCTTTCATTCTTCTTTTTATTATATCACGAAAAGCGTGGAATATATAGTGGAGGGCCAATATTTACACTTTCTACAACGTTTACATTTCGAAACAAATTGTATCAATTGTATACATTTAAGAGCAATTGAAAGCATTTTCACTTTCTGAAGTACAGTCGCATGAATGGATGTCACGGAAACTAACCAAAGCATTATCTGATTTTTACATGAAATCGATCTGAAACTCGAAAATGGTCTGATCTTCACATAAAACGATCTGATTTCAGCGAGGTAGATCCTGAAGCCTAGTATGAAGAATATTTTTCCGTCACCTTTTCTTGGCCGAGACGTCACGTAGATATTTATGCAACATGCGTATGTTATGTTATGTTGTACAGTGGAAACTCGATTTAATTTTAAGTGACTCGTCAAAATTGTTTACTTATCAGGTATTTTACTTATCCAAACTTATCGAAACCTGCAAATGACAACCATTTGCATGTATAGGTATACAGCAGAATAACAGACAACATTTGTAAGTAATATAACATGTCTTATTCCATAAAATTTCATTGAGTTAAGTAATACATTTATAATACAAAGTAATAAAAATGAAACGGAATCAAACAAAATATTTCGAATAGATTTCCAAAATATGTTATATTTAGAAACATGTATATTGCAGATATATTTTTATTCACAAGGAAATAGATTTAGCTTTTGCCAATCTATGTATATGTAGAGAGAGGTGTAGACTGAAACTCTGAATAAACTTCAGGTTGCAGTATGGATTGTGTTTATTGTCTTTACGTGACTGCATGTGACGTCTCACTCAACACACACGCACACACACACACACCATACACACAGAGAAAGAGAAGAGAAGTACATTCAAACACTTTTCTTTGTGTGACGCGGCATTCATCAATATTCCAGCTATATGGCGGCTGTCTGTATATAAACGAGTCTGGACCAGACAATCTAGTGATCAACATCATGAGCATCTATATACGCAGCTGAGATTCCATGGTATGTGTGAGCGAAGCCAGTTGGCCTAACCATCCACTCCTGTTAGTCACCTGGGTTGCTGAAGACCAATTCTAACCCATATCTTCATGGGTACACACTTTCGTGTTCTGCGTGTTCAACAAGTGACGGATAGACAGAACGAACAGTCAGACAGGTCACACAATGTCATCATTGCAACCATCTGTTTTATTTCATCGACTTTGGGCGGTGGGGGTAGCCTTGTGGTTCGATACAGGTACAATGTGTGAAACCTATTTCTGGTGTCCACCGCCATGATAATGCTGGGATATTGCTAAAAGCGTATTCACGCACCTGTTAGTCATCATCAGTGAGAATCATGGATTCGAACCCACGTTTAACGCAGAGTTTCATCCAGTAAAGTGCAGAGCATAGTCCGCATGACTTTGACTGTACAGTGGGTTATGTTCTTCACGTTTATATCTTGATACGTCAAAATAACTGTTGTACATAATGATGTTGTACATATATTTTCACTTGAAAAATCTCATTTATAGCTTGTCCAGGGAAGGAGACTATTTGTCCAAGCTTACATGAAAAAGGGTAATGTCATTACTATTAAAATCAGTAATGATAAACGGATTATCACAAGCAGGCTATTCTTGACGTCACAGACGTTACATGTACAGATGGTGTATCCAAAGTATTTGACTTGATGCCCACGAACAACATACGAATGGGTAAGACAAACAAAATATGTATCACAATCATCAAGACGGTGCTCGCTGCGTTTAAAAGAAGGTACATCAAAATAATACCAAATATAAAAAAACCCACAACTGTACAAGAAGAACATCTTACCAACCCAAAGGTGATAAAGATAAATAGGCTTCATATATACCACCAGTGTACATGTGTGTACGGTGTCAAACTTGTACTTTCACATACTAGTATATAGAAACTGTTCCACATTTGGAGGACAAGGATTGCTTGACGAACCGGTGAATATAGACGATAATGTCATACCTTATATATCATTATCTGAATCAAAATTGGGTAATACCTAAATTCTCCCTGAAATAAATAAATCAAAAGTCTAGAAATATATGGCAATTTGGAGCACTGGCTATTTGTCCATCAGGTGTGTCGGTTTGTTCACGCTACCTGAACAGCACATCACGGAATCAACTATATGGTTTTTCTAATTCCTTCAATGACACTGGATGTAAGTGCCAATTCGATAAACTGCGTTTTAATTATCCTACAGGGCGGTAGCACTATTTGTGAAAGATCCTGCACTCAAAGAACGTAATAACCCACCACCCACCCCCGAGCCACATACATTACCTCTAATGAAGAACTTTCACAATTGACAGAGTTAACATCAGTAGAAATCGAGCTCAAACCTTGCTCTCTCCCTGTTGCAGTGCCAACGATGGTGTTATCTGAAAACGACCGTGTAACAAGGGCTATGCAATATATTTTACTATAAAGGTACTGTGGAGCCTTACTTTACTTACTCTGTAATGAATGTTCATTAACTATTACGCACGTGAAACGTGAAACACTTAGTAAAGGTGGGTCTCGACAATGATCGGTGACCGTCAGAATGGAGCTAGTATACGAAAACGAACAATCCTGTATAACAAGACGAGTTGTCCCTCGGCGGTCTTCTGAACAGCTTATGGAAGAGTTTGGTTCCTGACCTTGCAGTTGTATGATATATGATCCGTATCAGTTTTTGGGAAGCATTCCTGCTGTGTCACCTATCCAATGTTATGAATACACAATGCCATTTAGAAAGTGGTCAAATTGTGACAATTCACAGTTTGTGACTAAATATTATATATTTGTATATATTTCTGTATCTGTATAGTTTGTATATACTTGCCACACATTTCACTTTCATTGTCATATCTTTTTGATTACTGCTGTCATATATGGGATAATTGTACGATTGAACAGGCGATTTTACTGGAAAATTTACATTTAGACGCCTTAAGAACTATAAGCGGTGCGGTTCGTGGCACCAGTCACGATAAAATATACAGGGAAACTAATTATAGCACACTGAAAGAAAGACGACATCGCTCTAAACTCATAACTTTCTACAAAATGTATCATCGTCTGCCTCCTGATTATCTGAACGATCTTGTACCAGGTAGAGAATTTCAACAAAGTAACTATAATCTTAGAGATAGTACTTCCATTCAAACGATTAATTGTAGAACGCAAAGATATTCTCAATCATTTTTACCGAGCGCGATTATGTCGTGGAATGTATTACCCGATGATGCTGTTAACGCTAATTCCCTGAATCAATTTAAAACCATGATAAACACAACAGAAACTCACAATTACTTTGATTTGAATTTTGGAACTAGATTTTGTCAAATCATTCATTGTCGCCTCAAGCTCGGCTGCAGTGATCTAAACGCAGACAGATATAATAGACATATATCGGACACACGCAGGTGGTCATGTGGTTATTATAACGAAGACGTCATTTACTACCTTTTTACATGTCGTAACTATCAAAATTTAAGAACAAGTGTGCATTTTTATATTCAAGGATACGATGTTACAACTACTGTATACGGTAACAGCCTATTGAATAACTCAACTAATAGTGGCATTCTTAACTCATTACACCATTTCATTTGTAAAAGTAACCGCTTCCAATGATTATCCCCTCAACATATATATTCAGTGTAAGACAAATTTTATATAACGTGACTTTCTGCGGCAGCCCATTTCGTTGCTAGGCATAACCAACACGACAACGAACATATTTGTTACTCAAACATATATCTGTTATTGTATTTTTCTTTTGTTGTCAAATTATTTCATTTATGTATCCAGCTATTTGAACAATGTACTGGAGCGGCGGTTATATATGCCACTAGGCTTGTTCGCCTATCCAGGTTTCTGCTTTGGCGAAATAAAAATATGTTTACACCACGTTCATTATTGAGCGTTTCTAATATTGAAATAGCACTTTAGTTATCCTGTATTACTGTAACAGCATCCTTTCGGGCCTCAGTTCTGAAGTTGATAAGCTTCAGAAGATCCAAAATACTTCCGCCCGCATCATCAGCAAGACTTCTAAACGTTCCCATATAACACCAGTGTTGAAAGAACTGCATTGGCTACCAGTTAGGGCCAGAATTGACTTTAAGATCCTCTGTCTGACGTACAAGTGCCTCCATGGTTTGGCTCCCTCCTACTTGTCTGAACTCCTACATCCGTATGTCCCCGCACGCAACTTGCGCTCAAACACACAAAACCGACTGGTCATCCCATCCTACAAACTGAAATCCTTCGGACACCGATCATTCTCTTACTCCGCGCCTGTGCTCTGGAACTCTCTCCCATGTGCCCTTAAAAGCTCTGCCACAATTGACATTTTTAAGTCCAGACTTAAAACCCACCTTTTCTCAGTATATTATGTATAACTTCATCTGTAAATACTCCAGTGTAAATATTCTGTAGCGCTTTGAGCATGCCTTAGGGTGTGGAAGGGGCGCATTATAAATATGCATTTATTATTATTATTATTATTATTATCCTTGATGTCATAGGTCAAGCTGATGTAACGCACTTTGTACAGATAATTAACATCAACCATATACTTCAAACTCAAGCTATTGTTTCATGGACCAGTAAATTACTTAATGACCATTGTATAGGCAGCCAGACTGTAATAACACAATTACCATTGTGTCACGGTTTTGTGACACCAGCTCATAAAAATAATTTGACATCCGGACTAGAGCTGTAAAAACAAAGTGAAATAAACTAAGTAATAATAAATTAAAAGTAGTTAAGCGGATCTCATAATCGTGTCACGTGTCTACCCCTCCAAAAAACTCATTTCGGTTTGTCCAAACAGTTACAGTTGGTAACAAAACCTCTTCTAAGACAAAGTATATGTTTTGGCCAATCGCAAAAGAATTCCAGCATTGATCATTGATGTTTCGACTTTAGTTAGACTATAAAAAGAGGTCAGTGATTTCCTATCAACACACTTGACCTCACGATAAATGTCGAAACATTTCTTTGACATGCTCAAGGCGCTGGTATTTTTTCCCTCGATCATTGGATGTCAATCTCAACGGCACATCGTATTATCAATCTCAACTCCCTGAGGAGTATACAACTCTTGCTGCCACTAGGCGCACCGAGTTATTGTGGCTTTCTCATCCTAACGAGGTACCCATTCACAGCTGGGTGGACACATAGTCACAGTACTTTGTCCAACTTCACTGCACGTTGCTGTACCCGCAACTGGGTGTTTGCACGTATTCATGTGACCACCATCTGGTCATATATCAACGGTTTCGAGTGCACAGGATTGGGTACTGTACACTAGGGGTTGTGACAACACGGAAAGAGTCTGCACACAAAGTTGACTCCAAGGTTTTTACACCCGGTCACAGACGGGATCGATCCCGGCACCTCAACCTCGCTAGATCAGTAGCTTGGCGTTATCTCAGTCGTTATTGAATATGTAAGAGAATTAGATGTGCTGTCATGGTTAGTTGTGCCTATGTTGCACCCATGCATGGACACATTAAATGTACAGTACATCATTAATATGCTGATAGTGAACTAATATATATATATAATTGGTTCAATGGCAAATATCGTTTTATCGATTTACATTACGACAGCCGAGGTGAGCAAATATAATCTATATTTGATTTATATGAGACAGCTTGGGTATAATATCGATATTTTTTACAATGATTATTATGCGAAGTTAGGTTGAAAGAAGAAATATGATTATTGCTGTGCTTACAAGCTCTACCGTTTGAGATACTGATTCACCATCAACACATGTACATAAGCTTATTGTTTGAAGATCTTTTATGCATAGGTATATATAACACACTTGATCCCACAATAGATATTTAAACCTCTCTGTGGATGATCATTGACTTACGGAATTCTCCCTTCTATTTTAAGGATTATAACTTGTTATCCCATAACAAGCCAGGTAACAAATGTTACAAATGTTATATTTCGAGTACACTTTCTCATAACTTCTTTGAGTGGCATGTTTAGAATCCGATTAAGGACAAACTTTATGGATGAACAACTTCTTTATTCGCATCATACGAAGGAAGAAGTTGTTCATCCATAATGTTCGTCCTTATCTGCACTTTCTCGGTACAGTAAATGTTCTAGTACTGTTGTTAGGCTGAGTTCCATCCGGGTTTCGGACCCTCACACTCAGAATCAGGCACCTGATCGCCAGTACACAAAGTCAGCGATCCAACCCACTCAGCCAGCGCTCGTTAAATCGCTGACTTGAACTTTTTAATTGCTGAGGGCATGTGGGGGTCTATGGGAAGACTCTTTTTCTCATTTTGTCTACAATTGTCTGTTTCGGCCCGAATAGGCTACTGGGGTCATTTACGCAGAAACTGATTTTCAAATTCAGCATGTAGGGGTGGTGATCGCATAGTGGTCAAAAACAGCTAAATGATTATATATATATATGCGTATATATATATATCAGCAATCGAAATGAAATCAGTTTTGTTCATAAACATTTTAATAAATATCATTGTTCAATACATATATTAGCCACATAAAGAAACTGTGCATTGTCAAAATATTATCCCAGTTGATAAGTACGATAACAATGTCAAAGGTACATATAAACTTTAATGGAGGGATCATGAGACCATAACAAGTCGGGGAATTTCAATTGAAAAGTCAATCACAATGACGTCACGAGTCCACAAGCGAGACAGGGGTCAAACGACCATGTCACAAGCTCAATAACGGGTATGCACACCATCGGCATTGAGAACAGCAGTGCATCGACGACGCATAGAGCCTATCAAACGTGCTAGGAAGGCCTGTGGGATGTCACGCCAGATTCTCTTGTTCTGTTGCAAGGTCAAGGACGTTATCTGGCGGATGAGGAAGACTGCGTTGACGTCGATCCATCTCGTCCCAAACATGCTCTATCGGGGAGAGATCCGGTGAATCAAGGCAGTAAGTCAACGTTGTGGTGTTGCAAGAAATCCATAGCAACCCTTGCAGTATGAGGGCTGGCATTGTCCTGTTGGAATGTTAATCCAGGGCCATGACGTTGCAGAAAAGGAAATGCCACAGGTCGAAGAATCTGATCCCTGTAGCCCACAGCAGTTAAGTTGCCCTGAACAATCACCAAAGGAGTTCTTTGGTGTGGTGTTATTCCACCCCAAATCATCACGGAACCACCACCAAAGCGATTCCTCTCCAAGACACAGGCCTGTGCATAACGTTCTCCTACGCGTCTTATAGGCACGTTGACGTCCATCACTATGGGAAATGTTAAACCTGGACTCATCTGTAAAAACAACATTTCTCCACCAAGACAAGGATCTGCGGACATAATTTCGGCACCACATTCGGCGAGCTTGTCGATGACGTTGTGTCAGGATAGGCCGTATGGCGGGACGTCGTGGTCTGATCCCGTGATGACGTAAACGTTGTCGAACTGTGTTGGGGTGGATACGGCGAAGTCCTGGGATGGTTCGGACAGTCATCACTGCAGTCTGAAACCTGTTGCGAAGATGGGTCACCCTTATCCATATGTCCTGTCTTGGCGTTGTTACACGTGGACGTCCAGAACATAGCCGATCGATGACGTCATTTGTGTTCTGGTAGCGTCTCACCAGTGCAGAAATGGTTTTCCAGTGGCAGTGGAAATATGCAGACATTCCCCCAATGGCCTCATGACGTTGTGCAGACGTAAGCCTTGGCATGCTATGCGTTTCAATAGCCGTTTAATTTTTTGAACGATCGCAAGGCAGGGGTTGAGCTTTCCAAAGTGACAGTATTGTGTGGCATTCATTTGCTCTGTTTCTCTTTCCTGGAATGCACGTGCAACAACGTATTGTACGTCTCAAGGACGAACCCACTGACGTCACGGAACGTGGCACGTGCATGCATGTTGGATACATGTCACTAATCTCTGAGTTTAAATCCTTATGTGTCTACACAGGTTTGATCAATTTAGATTTTAAATTTTTGTATGCACAGTTCCTTTATGTGCCTAGTATATTTTACTATTAATGTAATTTGACAAAGTAGTTGTAGTTTCTGTCGAACTATTATTGTATTTATATATTTCTTCCGTATACACTGAAGTTGTGGTTGCATTTAGGTGTAAATATGACCCACTTATTTATCATGAAGATCACGAAGTTGTAAGTACTACATGTATCATCGTATGTTGTATAATTGTTCCCTTGGTGGTACGTTTATATGTACCCAACCTACTGTTTTATTAATTAAGAAAACTTGGACTCACCCCTGAAATCCCACTCTCTCAGTTCCATTACAAATATGGATCCCCTGGCCAGATGAGTAGACTTATCTGGTCAAAACATATTCTCTTAATCAACCACGTGTTGACGACGTCGACGTCGTCGTATACATCTGCAACACTGCATGTTTACAATAGTGCACGCTTCCACCAAGTCATTAGCTCTGAATTCATGCTGTTGTTTAAACAACCAACACATACCTTCTAATCAAATATCACAATCCCATTTGTTATGCAACTTTAACGATATCTCGTATTTGTTTAGTCGATAATCGACCACATGAAGTCAGTTAGTCTGTCATACCAACCAAGAAAGCCCATGCCTAGAAAATGTGGCAAGTCTAGATTTCCACAGTTTCTGAAAATGAAGAAAGTCTGTGGGCTCCTTTTTTATTCTGTTTATAATTGTAATTTAAGAACTGTAAAATATGTTAATTTCAGAGTCTAGCTGTCAGTCTACAAGTCAGTAAACTGCTTCACAAATGTGATATGCTTGTTATAAATTTATCAGAATGTTTGAGAGCTGTAACAAACGGAAGAAATAAGTTCAGATTCATTAGAGCTTGTAAGAACATGCGTGAACATGCAATGAGGATGTACTTACTTGATTATTTCATTTTCCGATTTTGTTTTCAATTTTCAGGTTCAGAATTGCCAGCCTTGGACCAAAGGAGTGTCATAGAATGCACGTGTATAACTAATTCGAAATTAGTTTCTCGGACTCAGTACATTGAATGGTTTGAAGTCTTGATGAAAACCGGATGATCAAAACACAGTACTATCTTCCGATGTCTTCGTAGAAGAAGGTCCCGAACCTGATACAGAGTACTGGAAAGCGATCGAACGCTTAAAGGTCATGTAACAGCATTTATGTTGTTATCTGTTTTGACATAGCCCGTGTTTAATTTTTCCTCCAATATTCAGTTTGTCAAATTCAACTTTTCCGATATTAGAGTGAAATTCATGATTAGCCATGTGGCTGGGGGATTGTTTTGCGAGATGTTGTGGAGCCTTGAATGGCATCCCAGCTCGGATCCTTTGCATTCTGCTTCTACTCACACAAGGAGGTATTCTGGATTATTTCCTGGCCAAGCATCAGACACAAGCCAGCTGGGCATGGATAGCGTTCGACCTTGTCAACGTCGGCCTCTTCATCGCCTCCTTCGTCATATCACGACGACACCTTGCACTACAGAAAGCCGGTGACGAGCAAAGTAAAGCGGTCACAATTGGTTGGTTGGCATGGCTTGTGTACTCGGTAAGCCTAGTAGCAAGGATGGCCATAGCTTTCAACAAATTCTCCTTTAAGTTAAGCGAAGACACATTCTTTGGCCCCAATACATTAAAGACGTCTCTAGCCTTGGCATCGTGTGTATTCGTTTTGCTGTTGACGTCTCACCATGACGCTCCTCCTGCTAGTGAACGCAGGCGATTGATTGAAGAACTAACTGGAACCGTTGTCTTCGACGTGTTGGACACCGTGGATGTGTTAGAGGTGATGTTCGACAAGTCATCAAGGGACATGTTCCTCCCGGGACTTCAGGAAGCTGTTTTAGCGGTGGCAGGTCTCAATCTCTTTATTCCAACAGTGCCCCTGATCACACTCAGCCTCACCAACTTTGGGCACAAGAAGATGCCGAAACGTCTTGTGGCGCTACACAAGTTACTTGTGGTGCTTGTGGTGAATGTTCCCAATCTGATTGTTCGGTTAGTTCTCTGGCATGGCTTCAGTGTTGGAATCTCTCCCTTTATACTCAAAAACCTCATCCTCATCTGCATTGTCATGTACGAGTTTTACGAACACAAGAAGATGAAATATGATGAACACGCCGAGGCGATTGAAATGAGAAAGAAAGATTTGCTGCTCACTGCCAATCCAGCTGCGGTCAATGGACAAAGTGATATAACAGAATTCTCGATGCAAGAACGAATATAAATCTAATATGGCATAACACATGACTGTTTGAAGTCGCCGTGAAGAATCCTATCCAATACCAGTGCCATTATGTATTTCGTACACCGAATGACACAAGACTCTGGCAGCCACATTCGTGAACATCTCGTGCTAGTCCGTGTCAAGCCGAATGTAGGTTACGGAACAAGGCGAGTAGTGACGAATGTCACAGTCAGTCAAGTATTAGTGATGTAATCTGCTTGTCATATGGCTTAGTGGCTATTTCTAGGGGTCCAGGGTATTTATCGCAACAGTATTTAGATATAACTTACCATGTGTAGATTTAGGTTTTATATTTGTTTTCAGAGGTAGATTTACAATGGCTTCGATCTTTACGCATTTCCGGTGATTAGTCTGATTTGCATATCTGCTTCACAACTATCTGGTGCAATCACTGCATATGTACAAGTGTACTTTTATGGCAGTTAGAAATATCATACAATTCATAAACCATAAATTCTACATGTTTTGTTTGTTTCATTTATGAGACAAAGTATGATCACCACATTAAACCAGTATTACCTTCCACCATTACTTCCGTGTTACATGTGTGCCAGTTATAAAATGCTTTTTCATGTGTATTGTTGTTGTTGTTTGGTGGGTTTGTTTTAGCTTACGAATTGTAGCCCTACAAAAGCAGGCCAACAATCATCCTTTCATTCTTCTTTTTATTATATCACGAAAAGCGTGGAATATATAGTGGAGGACCAATATTTACACTTTCTACATTTCGAAACAAATTGTATCAATTGTATACATTTAAGAGCAATTGAAAGCATTTTCACTTTCTGAACTACAATCGCATGAATGGATGTCACGGAAACTAACCGAAGCATTATCTGATCTTTACATGAAATCGATCTGATTTTAACTCGAAAATGGTCTGATCTTCACATAAAACGATCTGATTTCAGCGAGGTAGATCCTGAAGCCTAGTATGAAGAATATTTTTCCGTCACCTTTTCTTGGCCGTGACGTCACATAGATATTTATGTAACATGCGTATGTTATGTTATGTTATACAGTGGAAACTCGATTTAATTTGAAGTGACTCGTCAAAATTGTTTACTTATCAGGTATTTTACTTATCCAAACTTATCAAAACCTGCAAATGACAACCATATGCATGTATATGTATACAACAGAATAACAGACAACATTTGTAAGTAATATGACATGTTTTATTCCATAAAATTTCATTGAGTTAAGTAATACATTTATAATACAAAGTAATAAAAAATGAATCAGAATCAAACAAAATATTTCCAATAGATTTCCAAAATATGTTATATTTAGAAACATGTATCTTTCAGATATATGTTTTTTTACAAGGAAATAGATGTAGCTTTTGCCAATCTATGTATATGTAGAGAGAGGTGTAGACTGAAACTGTTGTAGTATGGATTGTGTTTATTGTCTTTACGTGACTGCATGTGACGTCTCACTCAACACACACGCACACACACACACACAGAAAGAGAAGTACATTCAAACACTTTTCTTTGTGTGACGCAGCACTGATCAATATTCCAGCTATATGACGGCTGTCTGTATATAAACGAGTCTGGACCAGACAATCCAGTGATCAACATCATGAGCATCTATATACGCAGTTGAGATTCCACGGCATGTGTGAGCGAAGCCAGTTGGCCTAACCATTCACTCCTGTTAGTCACCTGGGTTGCTGAAGACCAATTCTGACCAATATATTCACGGGTACGCACTTTCGTGTTCTGCGTGTTCAACAAGTGACGGGTGGACAGAATGAACAGTCAGACAGGTCACACAATGTCATCATTGCAACCATCTGTTTTATTTCATCCCCATTGGGCGGTGGGGTAGCCTTGTGGTTTGATCCAGGTACAATGTGTGAGACCTATTTCTGGTGTCCACCGCCATGATAATACTGGGATATTGCTAAAAGCGTATTCACGCACCTGTTAGTCATCATCAATGAGAATCATGGATTCGAACCCACGTTTAACACGGAGTTTCATCCAACAAAGTGTAGAGCATAGTCCGCATCGCTTTGATTGTACAGTGGGTTATGTTCTTCACGTTTATATCTCGATACGTCAATATAACGGTTCTACATAATGATGTACATAAATTATCACTTGAAAAATCTCATTTATAGCTTGTCCAGGGAAGGAGATTATTTGTCCAAGCTTACATGAAAAAGGGTAATGTCCTTACTATCAAAATCAGTAATGATACACGACTTATCACAAGCAGGCTATTATTGACGTCACAGACGTTACATGTACAGATGGTGTATCCAAAGTATTTGACTTGATGCCCACGAATAACATACGAATGGGTAAGACAAACAAAATATGTATCACAATCATCAAGACGGTGCACGCTGCGTTTAAACAATGCTTCAGCGTGGAAAAACAGCTGATTGAGAGAGTATTCATTTCGAGTGTTCCTCGGACTATTTAAAAACATCACTTGAAAAGGGTTTTGCAGAATAACTGAAACTTAAATAATGGTAACAAGAAGAATTCTGTCATATTTCATTGTATCTCCGATATAATGTCGTGATATTTACCTTTCCAATGAAACAGTTCTCTCGCCTAAAACAAAAATTCCACTTCCGATTATTTCATTTGCATACCTATGTCATTGAGGTGTGACAAACGTGTTTTTATTATTAACTGAAGTCACATATAAAAGCTTAAGTAAAATGATAGACCACAATGGCAGTCCCCAGTAAAGCTGAAGCCGTCGGATCCTCGTAGCTACCACGACTATGACATTGAAACTTCATGTCCCATATAATCACGCCGCGGTTGATAAAGAGTGAGTGAGAGAGTTTAGTTTGACGCCGCTTTTAGCAATATTCCAGCAATACCACAGCGGGGGACACCAGAAATAAAGAGAAGAGTATGCATTTAAGCCGCCTTTGGCAGTATTTCAACAATATAACGGCGTGGAAAACTGGAAATCCCCGCCCTGATATTGCTGGAATATTGCTAAAAGCTGCCTAAACCCACTCACTCACACTGGCGCTGTACAAATGTGTTTCCCTTCGGTTTGGTTATCCTGCTAATCGAAAATACTCTGTTTTGTTAAATATACTCATGCCAATAATGGTTGTCACCCCCCTCCCCACCCCAACCCCACAAACACCTCACACACACACCCCACACACCCTCTCCAATTAAAAAAAATGAAGGGGGTGACAACCATTATTGGCATGAGTATATGTTGGGATAGTCAATGTTATAATGATGTAAATCGGAAACGTAGTTTTATGATTATATATGGATATAGAAAATGATTATTCACTCAGAGCGTGTTATGAATTTCGTGCAAACACGCATTTCATGCTGGCGTATGTTATAATGTCCAGGTGAACATGGTCGGGGTACAATTCCACATTTACAGTCAGAGTGTCTGTATGTTTCAGTACATTTCAGTGACAAGAACCAGGCTGGAATTTGTTCTGATTGTTTTAATCCCTTTTGCAGGTGTGTTTTTTCTTCTTTGCTTTTTTTTATTTATCTTTAACATGTTTGTCACATCAGAAAAGGCTACGTGCAAATGGCATGATGGAAGTTCGAACAAAACAGAGCATTGTTCCGCGAGCTCTTATTGTTCCACAGTCAGTAATAGTTGCAATAGTTGCAACACCTTTTTATTGAATATCCCTTATTTTGTTTCATAGTATGTGTTGTTAAACTGAAAGGCCGTATTTATTTTTATATGCAGTTTATAAGCCTCTCGTTTTCTCTCGTTAATTTCGTCTATTGAGTGCATAGTAAGACAACTGGACCAACACAGACTGTAATTAAGTTTGCATACGCTGATAATGTCATTGTGTTACCTACCGTTTTGTTTATTCGTTTTGTTTGTTTGGCCCAACAAGGAACTCACCGTTATCCTTCATTCTCCGGCGTTTTAATGTCGCTTTGCAAATGATAAATGTGTCAACCTGCCCCAATCTGCCATACAGACGCCTCTCTAAGCACGGCTCCAGCTAGGCTCCATGCAGGTAGCAAACGTAATGTAAGTCTCCATGGTCCTAGTATGGTGATCTTCCTTCAGATGCTGGCGATCTATAGCTGTGTTTTATTTTGTATTGTCTTCTATAATTACACTGTCTTACTTTTACATGCTAGTTTTATGTTCATATCTGTGATGCACTAGTATTTTTACTGTCTATCGTCGACAGGTTTAACTCTTCACAATGTTTTCACTTTTGTATTGTATAAATTGTTTTTGTCACGATATGGCTGAGATATTGCCGATGTGACGTTTAATATTAACTCACTCACTCACTCTAAGCACGGCACTCGCCATGCGCTTCAGTTTCCTACTTTTTAATAGCTCCGCTTTGTTTTTGGTGAACGAGATATCTCAAATTTATCCATCAAAGAAATAAGCAGTGGGCAAATGGCATGGTATCCAAAATAATACTAAAACAATAAGCTTCAATATCGGTTAGACCCGCAAAAATCCGGGTTAGAATTGATCTTCAGTAACCCATACTTGTCCGAAAAGGCGATCGGGTGGTCAGGCTCTCTGACTTGGCAGACACATCATCGTATCCCAATTGCGTAGATCGATGTTCATGCTGTTGATCACTGGATTGTCTCGTCTAGACTCGATTATTTACAGACCGCTGCCATATAGCTGGAATATTGCTGAGTGCGGCGTAAAACAACAAACGAAAAACCTAAACTTTCACGGCAGCTAATGAGTCCTAGGTGGCACTGTTGCAGCCACGTTGAAGCCATAGACAAGTGCCCCCCCTTCTTAATGCTGAACATAACCCTTCCTCCTCAAAACAAGTTCATTTAATAGGGCATTTATTAGAAGTTTTTTCAACAAAAAAACTACTTATACTCGAGTTAATGCTTGATTTATAAAGCAAAAACAAAAACAAAATCATCAAGTTTGATTAAGCTTTAATAAAAACTTTTAATCCTCACAAAATAAAAATGTAAATAATATTTGGCATGAATGAAACAAGGCAATATCCGAAGATTTCCGAGTGTATGTCAAGATACCGGTTTTCGATCAGCGTATCGCAATACGTATCGTTTTCATGTCTGAACCGGTAAATACCGGTAAACCGGTTATATTGCGCAGCCCTAGCATTTATGATGCTTAACGTACGTCGTGGACACCTTTGTGGACCCCAGAACTAATGTCATTCGTGACCAACTATTGTTATTCCGTGACGCCGTGTACGGAAATGATCTTTAGTCCGGTGCACGGTTGCACAAAACGATCTTAGCGCTACGTCTGTTGCAGTGGGAGTTAAGATCCTTTTGGCATTACCATCACAAACATCAGTGGACGGTACAGGCGCCACATGCCAGCCTGCAAGTTGATAGAGGCGCCCTGTCAATGTAAATCGCGTGGATGCTGCGAGGCTTCCTGGCTTCAGTTTCAGGCTGCTACTGTGGTGCATCATTTAACTTGAGCATTTATCCGCCACATCAGCTTATAACATAGATGACATGTATGTCATACCCAATAGCCCGAGTATGCAAATTAGATAATCGGAAGTGGAATCAGTTTGTGAGAGCACTGTTTGATTCGAAAGATAAATCAATGAAACCATATCGGAGACATAGAATCGTTGTTGTTGTTACCGTTGTTAAAGTTTCAGCTATTCTTTAAAACTCTGATCAACTATCGTTTTTAAGTAATCCGAGGAACGTTTTCTTCCACAGCGATTGAATATGTTAATATGGTGTTAACAGCTTGTACATTTTGGTTCACACGGCAATGGGGGCGGTGGGGTAGCCTAATGGTTAAAGCGTCGGCTCGTCACGCTGACGACTCGGGTTCGAATTCCTACATGGGCACAATGTGTGAAGACCATTTATGGTGTCCCCCGCCGTGGTATTGCTGGAATATTGCTAAAAGCGGCGTAAAACTAAACTCACTCACTCACTCACTCACACGGCAATGTCTACGTACGATATATAAGTAAGATTTCATGAAGTTTCTGCTGTTAATGGTGATGCATTAATTTCTTAAAAAGGATTCATTAATGGGAAAATGATCAGTAGAATTCATCACGAGTGTTTTTGTGTGGGATATCAAATATTAGTTGCAACTGGGCTGATCTTCTCTATTAATACAGCTTTCTACCCACGGATTATGTTCTTTATGAAAGCAAACTTTATATCCTGTCCATCAGTGTAGCTTCCTTGTTCGTTAAAGTATGAACATGTATGTCCATTAATTTAGCTACGCTGTCTGAACCGTATGAACTTGTATGATACTGTGTACTGGTGTACTGAAATAAAAAATAGATTATTATTTTTAAAAATCGGAAATACTGATAAACTTTAGCCTCTCTTGATTTTTCCCATATTACAAACAGTCTAACGTATTCAACCTTAATCAGCTGCCTTTCCACACCTAAGCATTGTTTATATACCAAGCTTGCACTATCTTGATTAGTATATGTATTATGTTTTGTATTACCAGGTCCAGGTGTATGATGTTTAAATTTCAGTAAATATACATAATCCCTGACGGAACCAGAAAATATACATATTTACTGATTATACATATTTACTGATGATACATATTTACTGATTATACATATTTACTGATGATACATATTTACTGATTATACATATTATTTACTGATTATACATATTTACTGATTATACATATTTACTGATTATACATATTATTTACTGATTATACATATTTACTGATTATACATATTTACTGATTATACATATTAACTGATTGTACATATTTACTGTAACATATATACGTCAAGCAATCGGTATACCGTTACATAAACCTGAGTGATGTAGTGTACAATCAGACGTCATGCGGTCTATAGCATCTCACTTTGCTGGATGAAACTCCGTGTTAGATGTGGGTTCGAATCCATGATTATCATTGATGATGACTAACAGGTGAGTGCGTTTTAGCAATATCCCCTCAATATCATGGCGGTGGATACCAGAAATAGGTCTCACACATTGTACCTGGATCGAACCACAAGGCAACCCCACCGCCCAAAGGTGATGAAATAAAACAGATGGTTGCAATGATGACATTGTGTGACCTGTCTGACTGCAGGAACCTTGCCGTGAGGATGTGTAACGCTGTTCCACTAAACTCTCTGTGTGTGTGTGTGTGTGTGTGTGTGTGTGTGTGTGTGTGTGTGTGTGTGTGTGTGTGTGTGTGTGTGTGTGTGTGTGTGTGTGTGTGTGTGTGTGTGTGTGTGTGTGTGTGTGTGTGTGTGTGTGTGTGTGTGTGTATGTATGTATGCTGCCTCGAGACAGTCTGAATATTACTGAGTGAGGCTTGAAAAAATAGTCACCCACTATTTTATCAGATTCAGTATGTGATCCAGCCACTTAAAGACAACAAACACAATCAATACGACAACCTGTATTTGGTCATAACACCGACATGGCCCTGGTATTGAATTGGATTCTTCATGGCGATTTCATACAGTAACGTGTTATGCCATTTTAGAATCTAATTCGTTCTTGCATCGAGAATTCTGTTATATCACTTTGTTCATTGACCGCAGCAGGATTGGTAGTGAGCAGCAAATTTTTGTTTCTCATTTCAATCGCCTCGGCATGTTTCTCATATTTCATCTCCTTGTGCTCGTAAAACTCGTACAGGACGATGCTGATGAGGATGAGGTTTTTGAGTATAAAGGGGGAGATTCCAACACTGAAGCCATGCCAGAGAACTAACCGAACGATCAGATTGGGAACATTCACCACAAGCACCACAAGTAACTTGTGTAGCGCCACAAGACGTTTCGGCATCTTCTTGTATCCAAAGTTGGTTAGGCTGAGTGTGATAAGGGGCACTGTTGGAATAATGAGATTTAGACCCGCTACCGCTAAAACAGCTTCCTGAAGTCCTGGGAGGAGCATGTCCCTTGATGACTTGTCGAACATCACCTCTAAGACATCCACGGTGTCCAACACGTCGAAGACAACGGTTCCAGTAAGCTGTTCAATATATCGCTTGCGTTCGCTACTAGGAGGAGCGTCATGGTGAGACGTCAACAGCAAGACGAATACACATGATGCCAAGGCTAGAGACGTATTTAATGTATTGGGGCCAAAGAATGTGTCTTCGCTTAACCTAAAGGAGAATTTGTTGAAAGCTATGGTCATCCTTGCTACTAGGCTTACCGAGTACACAAGCCATGCAAACCAACCAATTGTGACCGCTTTAGTTTGCTCGTTCCCGGCTTTTTGTAGAGCACGGTGTCGTCGTGATATGATGAAGGAGGCAATGAAGATACCGACGTTGACAAGGTCGAACGCTATCCATGCCCAGCTGGCTTGTGTCTGATATTTGGCCAGGTAATAATCCAGAATACCTCCTTGGGCGAGTAGGAGCAGAATGCACATGATCCGAGCTGGGATGCCATTCAAGGCTCCACAACATCTCACAAAACAATCCCCCAGCCACATGGCAAATCCTGAATTTCACACGAATATCGGGAAAGTTGAGTTTGACAAACTGAATATGGAAAAAAAAATTAAACACGGGCTATGTCAAAACAAATAACAACATAAATCCTGTTACATGACCTTTTCAGTACTCTGTATCAAGCTCTGCGTTCTGGACCCTCTTGTACTAAGGCATCGGAAGATTTGACAGTGTTTTGATCATCCGGTTTTCATCAAGATTTCAAACCATTCACTGTATTGAGTCCTAGAAACTAATTTCGAATTAGTTATGCACTTTAGTTATATCCGTGCGAATTGTTGTTACATTTTTTTTTTAAAAACCTAGAACTTTTGGCGGCCGTCCATCAGAGACTGTGCATTCTAGGACATTCCTGTGGTTCAATCTAGCCGAATGGATACAGGTCACAGGCTGGTAATTCTAAACCTGATAAAACGAAATACAATGGTAAAATGAATCAAGTAAATACATTCCCAATGCATGTTCACGCCATCTTTACACTCACTAATCAATCGTTCAGTTAATTCAGAGCTAGTTACTTGGTGGAAGCATGCACTGTTGTAAACATGCAATGTTACAGATGTATACGACCGACGTCGTCAGCATCCTGCTGCTTGGTGTCGATGGATCACGTGGACGATTAAGAGAATATTGATTGACCAGGTAAGTCTACCTATCTGGCCCAAGGGATCCCTATTTTAGTCGAACACGTAGCACCAAGTGAGGATTAGGAGTCACATCTAGAACATTTCTACAAAATACGACGATGAGTGTAATACGTACAGCAATCGTAATGAATAGACAAGTGGGTCATCTCTAAACAAACATGCAGCCACACCTTCAGTGTATACGGAAGACATCTATAAGTGCGGTAATGATTATACGGAAACTTTGAACATCACCACGACTTCGTTCGTCAAATTATATTGATAGTAAAATATGTATTTTGTTAAGAACAAAATTGGTTTCAATTTGATTGCTGATTTACAGCTTTAAACGTTTGTGACTGCTATGCGATCACCGCCCCAATTGCGCAGATCGCTGCTCATGCTGTTGATCACTGGATTGTGTTGTCCAGACTCGAATATTTAGAGACCGCCGCCATATAGCTGGAATATTGCTTAGTGCGGCGAAAAACTAAACTCACTCACTCACTCAGTAAACCTGCTGACTAATGTCATGCATTTATAAAACTAGAACCACTTATCAAATCTATTAAATGTCAAGAACTACAACAACAAATGTGACATCTTATGAGCCTTTGTTGAATAAACAATACATGTACCTTGTACAATTACCCATACTGTGTGACTGAGTTTTGGTTTTACGCCGCTTTTAGCAATATTCCAGCAACATAATGGCGGGGGACACCAGAAATGGGCTTCACACATTGTACCCATGTGGGGGTTCGAACCCGGGTCTTCAGCGTGACGAGCCAACGCTTTAACCACTAGGCTACCGCACCGCCCCACAATTACCCATAAGTCCCACAGACGTATCAGAAGTAATATAAGTAGAAAACTGTAATTTAGAGAGCTACTCATACTTGGAAGACAAAGACAGTACTTGTTTGAATGCATTTATCACTCAGTAATTCAAGTATTACATGTTTCACTATTGTTTTGCCTCGTGTGCTGTATTCTTCTGTTTTCACAGAAATATATAAAACGGAACCCGTAAAATAAGCACCGTAGACTATTGTGCTTTGGGACTCTCTTTTATTATTGTGACATATTTTTTAAAGCATTTGATGAATTTAAGAGTTCCATTACAAATACATATTAACAACAACCAAATAACGGGAATGTGCAAAACACATTTACCAGAACCTAAGTGTCACAGACAATTGAAGACAAAATGAGAATATGAATGAACCTCCCATAAACCCAACACGATCTCAGTCGTTATTTAAAAGTCCAAGTCAGAGATCTAACCAACGGTGGCTGAGTGGGTTAGATCGCTGATTTGTGTGCTGACTGAACATATTCTCAGCGTGAGGGGTTCGAATCCCGGATGGGGTTCAACCTAACAAAAGTACTAGAATCTGTACTGTACTGAGAAGGTGTAATAGACAATACAACTAATGTTACATTTGACTTTCTGGATGACATTGTGTATTTATAACATTGGATAAGTCTCACAGCAGGAATGCGTCCTCCAAACAGGTAAGAATTATATATCAAACAACCGCAAAGACCACCGAATACAACACATGCTGTTTCACATGCTTGTTCTTTTTTCATATTGGCGCCGTACAGACGGTCACCGCTCAATGTCGAGATCCACGTTTACTAAGCGTTTCACATTCATGTGCTTAATATGTAATGAAAATTAATCACACAGTAAGTAAGGCTGCACCTTACCTTCATGGTAAAATATATCACATAGCCCTTGATACACGGTCGTTTTCAGTTGACACCAGGGTTGGCAATGCACCGAGGAGACTGCAATGTTTGAGCACGATTTCTACTGCTGTTAACTCTGTCAGTTGTGGCTGCTTACAGCAGGGAGATTTCGCGTCCACCGTTTATGGAGAATGTAACGTGATACCTGGCTGCTATGGGATGGCGTGGTTGGTATTTGTTTTTATGGTTTGTTTTTGTATGTTTTTATAATGTTAGCACTAGTTGGTCACGTGGGATTATAAGCGACCTAAAAGGCCAGTTTTGATAAATAAAAATATACCTAAGGCTTTGAAGGTTCGAGCGTTATTTAGTAAGTGTTTGTAATGTTAGGTGCGTGTTTGTGTCCAGTGAACTCTGGTCGTTTGTGCAGTGTTCTGGGACGTGATCGGGCGTTTCTCTTTCGCTGCAGTGTGTGCCTTTGTCTGTTTGGCGTCTTAGGTAGATCTGTTTGTAATTTGGTTAGCGCCCTGTCTATATATATATCATGGTAGTTTTGTAGTGTTTAGTTAGTAGATTTTGAGTGTTGTTACTATGCCCCATTAATTCTGCAGATTGTCTGTCTGGGAGTTGGTATGATTTAGTTTGTCTTAAGGGTTGTGATGTGTGGGTGCCGAAACCTGTGCGTTTTGTACCCGGGTCAAAGGATCCATCTGTGTAAATGTGGCACCAATTCATTTGCTCAACACGAAAGAGTTTACCCGTGAAGATCCCTGGTACAATTAGGCTTCACCAACCCAGGCGACTAAGGGGATTGGATGGTCAGGCCCACTGCTTTGGCTCACACATGTCATGTCGAATACCAACTGCGTAGATCGATGGTCATGATATTGATCACTGGGCTGTCTGGTCCAGACTCGATTAATTACAGACCGCCGCAAATAGCTGAAATATTACTGAGTACGGCGTTAAACAACAAACAAACGTGTGTGTCTCTGTGTGAATGCTCGTATGTGTGTCCGTGTGTGGGAGGCGCGTAAAACAACCTTCACCCACTATCATATCGAATTCAGCAGACACATCAAGTGAGTGAGTGAGTTACAATTTACCGTCACATCGGCAATATTGCAGCCATATCGTGACGAGGATTTGAATAATAAACAAAGTCGCAATAATTTAAGTCAAATTTTAAAACCCTGTCAACGACGGACAGTAAAACAACTAGAGGATCACATATATAGATATAAAACTAGTATGAAAAACTGAAAACTTTAAACGATATAAGACAATACAATATAAAAACAGGCTATATATTGCCAACAACCAAAGGTAGATCACCATACTAGGGACCATGGGGAACAATACATTTGCTTCCTGCATGGACCCTAGCTGGATTTACAGCATCCCTTCAGCCGTTAGCAATTCAGTCAAAAGACACATAAAGACAATAACCACGATCGTTATTGTACTTTATTAATGACACCGCCATGTACAAGTCTCAGTCCATCTCTCTCTACACTCGAATAGACTGGGGAAAGCTTAATTTATTTCCTTGTGAGTAAAAATATATGTAAAACACGTGTTTCTAAATATAATATAACGTAACATAACATACGCATGGTCAACAAGCAAATGTGGGCAATATCTTGAACATTTTGTGTCTTTCGTAAGACAGAATTAAAGCCAACGTTACTATATGGCTGAAATATTGCCGAGGTGACGTTAAATTTGAACTCACTCACTCACTGTAAATGAAATGAAAAATGAACAGGATCATTGTTTCCACCATGCTTTTGTTGTGCTAAAATCCATAATACAAAACAAACCCACAACACGAAAAAACAAACATATATATGTTGGACTCAGGGGCCGTATTTATCAAACAACTAAGTTTTGACTTAAGAAAAAACTTAAGTTTCTTAAAACTGACTTAGCCCAGTCAAAAACATAAGTTGGTATTCACAAGCGGGCTAAGTCTGTAACTTCGCTAAGTCCGCCGACAAAAACTAAGTCAATTTCGCCGAACGCGATCACGTGATCACTAGGGACTATCCCGGTTATTTTTAGCCTGCCAGTGGAACTCTTTTTACTGAGACTCGAGGATGTTTTTCTGTCTCTCAGTGAGAGACAGAAAAACATCCTCGTGGGAAATTCCCGGACAGCGCAGACAGACGATACACGAACAGCATCCGACATAACCCGCTTGTTGTCAAGATACGAGAGTCGTGTGTTGAGCCAGGCCAACGTGTTACGATGTGGATGATCCGGTCGTCGCTGTCAATCACTATCTGTGTATTAATACTGTGGTAGTGATGCCTGTTCATTCTCATTAACTGATTAATTCATTATCATTAACTAATACCCAACAGCTTTCTGATATTTGAAAATTTTCCGGACTCCATCAAAAAAGTTCTTTAAGAAACTATCATTAAAATATCGACACAGTTCACTATTTGTTAGGAGGGAGGAGTGCAGAGAAAGGGACAGCCAGGTGTGCGAGAAAGGATGGAGACGGCACAGCACAGGCTAATGAATCAATAACTTGGTGGGCACTCGTGCACATGCTTCTCTAACACTCGTCCCGTTCCGTAACCTACATTCGGCTTGACCCGGAATATCTCGAGTTGTTCACGAATGTGACTGCGAGCGTCTTGTGTCATTCGGAGATTTCCCCCTCGTTTCAATATGCAAGACAAATTCTTTCTATTCGACATTTTTTCAAGCATGTCATAGATGGTTTTACGGCGCCTTTAGCAATATTCCAGCAATATCACGGCGGGAACAACAAAAATTGGCTTCACATATTGTGCCCATGTGGGGATTCGAACATACTGTGCCCATGTGGGGATTCGAACATACTGTGCCCATGTGGGGATTCGAACCCGGGTTTTCGGCGTGACGAGCGGACGCTTTAACCACTAAGCTACCCCACCGTCCCACACATCTCTAAAAATACATACATTAGACTAAGTGCATTTCTCTCAATAACACTAACTATTAGCCCTCAGGAAAGCTACCTTATAATTCATTCCCCAGAAATTGCGTATTCAAGTTGCAATATTACATTGGAAAGTTCAAATGAATTAATGGAACGTTGCATTAAATCGACTCTCTCGTCCTCTACCGGCCGAGCATTATTTCAAGCGAAACCCATAGAGTTGTGTCCCTTGGATCTCTCTTTACGAATTCCTACGCACTCCGCGTGATTGAAACCAGTTCGGCAAACACCGACAACACCGCGTGCGACAGTTTTCGATGTACGAAGCAATTGTTTACATTCCATATATGGCAAGTATTATCTGTTTGGAAGTTGTTCGCCTCGAAGTTTCAAGTATCGATTTCAGGCAAGCCGTAAGGGATAATAAGTCTTTTATTGCATCAACAGGAAGCCAGGGAGACTCTATATGTTGTAGAGTATCCCTGAGGAAGCTAAAGAGAGTGCATATGCCCCCAATATATAAAATATAGGTCAAAATATTGTCGAAAATGTGTGACATAGTGCCTTTAATTACCAAACATATGTCACATGCTTACGTAGCCAAGTATTTGTTTCCATCAGTTTTCTAACCATAACTTTCATCAGAGGATAGATTGCCAGGTCAAGTAAGCTTATGTTAAGTTCCACTTGTTACTCGGAGTGAGTGAGTGAGTATGATTTTACGCCGCTTTTAGAAATATTCCGGAAATATCAAGGCGGGCGACACCAGATATGGGCTCCACACATTGACATATAACTTGGGGGTTTGGGTTCAACATGTAAAACTTCCAACACAATACCTAAACATGTTCAAACCTAAACATTTTAAAAGTATGGGACACAGGAAGTGTTGTGATATGTAGTGAAAATGAAAAAACTACGGACACAGTCCTTTACATTTTCAGACATGTCGACATTATGGGACACAAAAGGTGTTGCGATTTGGGATGAACTCGAAAATCTTCGGACATAATCCAATCATACTCAGACCTAAACATCTTAAGAGTATGGACACGGAAAGTGTTGGGGTTTCGGGTGAACATAATAATAATAATTTCTTAATTAATTAATGATTAATTAATTAATATATTCATTTATATAGCGCCATGTGACTAGTTTCTAAATGGACGCTGTAATCAGAATCTGATTATTATTACCCCGGATAACTCAAGGGGCAGGGCAGAAGTCCTAGAAACTGTCAGGAGTCAATCTGCCAAACACGGTCACCCATGCAAGGACTTTCCAAGGTCGACGTTGCTTAACTTCAACTGAATCGTGGCCTGAGCTCTACGCACAGGACCACACGCCGCCATAACCTGTAAACCCTCGCACACAGTCCTATACATTTTCAGACCTAGACATAAAAGTATGGGACACAGAGAGCCTTGTAAATTCTGATGAAAATGTAAACAGTCTCAAACATGTTGAAACCTAAACATGTCGAAAAATATTGGACACGGAAAGTGCTGGGGTTTGGGTTGAAAAATATACAACCTCGAACGCAATCTTAAACATATTCAGAGCTAAACATGTCGATTTTATGGAAAACCTTAAAGACAATCCTAAAAATGTCAATAGTATGGGGCATAGAAAGTGTTGGGGTTTTGTTGAACATGTAAAATTTCGAACACAATCCTACTGAACACGGAAAGGGCTGAAGCCTTTGTCTACACACATTTTTCACATTGTTAGTTTGGCAAAATCAGTATTGTTGTGGACTAGTACAAGCAATCACACACTATATCGCACACACATACGCGCGCACGTGCACACACACATGCACACACAGAACAAAAAACACCCCTGAAAATCTGGTTTGGAATTCGATTCGAATAGAATTCTGCTGAAAGCCAAACACCGTGACAAACACATTGTCTCCATCTTGGAAATAAAGACAACGTTAAGTTAAATACAACAATAGAAAACACCTCAGTGGTATAACTGTTTGTAAAACGCGACTGACTGACTTACTGAGTTTGGTTTTACGCCGCTATTAGCAGTATTCCAGCAACATTACGGTGGGGGACACCAGAAATGGGCTTCACACATTGTACCCATGTCGGGAATCGAACCTGGGTCTTCGGCGTGACAGGCCAACGCTTTAACCACAGGGCTACCCCACCGCCCTGTAAAACGCGGAGTTGAGCGAACATTTTTTACACTGCTTTAAGCAATATTCCAGCAATATCACGGCTGGGGACACAAGAAATGGGCTTCACGCGTTGTGCCCATGTGGGGAATCGAACCCGGGCTTTCAGCGTGACCAGCGGACGCTTTAACCACTAGGTTATCCCAACGCCCCAACGCGAAGACGAACATAATCAAAAGGGCACCGATCGATTAATGTTTCCAGCCAACAGCCAAATTACGAAACCTAGCTGCAAACTGGTCAGCCCCTGCTCCCTCGACCGTGATGGACACGGGGACTTGGCTACTGTCCACCTTGGCAGAATTTCTTCAACCTAAACAGTGGGACATTAGGAAGGATGGATCATCAGATGCCGTCATTTGAAAATATCCCCGGTAGTTCTTGTCTGATTGTAATAAAATATCCCAGCACTGTTGGCTTTTTCAGATTTTCAAATGTTTGGATCTGATCCAATTTGATCCTATTTTTGTGGGGATTTTTACCTCAATACTTATATCATGTAAAAATAGTATGTCTATTATCTGTGCTAAGATGTCAAAAACACAAATTTGATGTATTTGAATCCGTAAACTAAACAACCCCACTGCTAAAAATATCTAATATATTACTTAGGTACACAGGTATATACAGTTTTTAACTAAGTACAGAGCAAATGCTTATACGTAGTTCTTATGCAACAATGAAGTCCCGTTCGTATCCTCAAAACGGTGTCGTGCCGGGAAGGCTAAAATGTATGTTTCGGATTTCCCGGGAGAGCTAATTTCCAAAGGGGTAGGGGAGTACCGCCAAAGCTAAAGATACGGTGCCGGGAAGCATAATCCATGTCGGGAGTAGAAACATTAAATTTCTTTTCAAAACATGGTTATAGTATTCGATTCGTATAGCAAGCAAAGCTTCTGATGTTTTGTTTCGTTTAAGAAAATGTTTCAACAGAGTTTGGCATACTTATTTAACTGACATGATGTAACGGGACATGATTATTTTTTGCCCTGAATAATTGCAAATTAAGACATACTTGTGTTTTCTAAAAAAAAAATGAATGATGACATATCGTGTTTGTTCTTTGACAAGAACATACCTAGAATATATAATGTGACGTGCAATGATTGTTTGTTCTTTTGTACTTACCGGGTATTTATACAGACCGCTGGAATAGGGTTGATGGCGGAGATTAACACCAAACAAATGATGTATGCAGCCCGATTACTACAGCAAACACGATCTAAGGGAGATAACCAATGTCATTTCACCCATCAGTAAATCGTCGCCCTAAAACTATAAAACCAACCAACCCTTCAGTAAACATTAACAGTACAGGGGGAGATGGTGTCACATCAAGATTGTTATGTTCATATGGGACGCAATGATGACACGATTATGAGGGTATTCCTTTTTCTAACTGATTAGTTTTTGATAAATGTGCAGGCCTATTTGCTTTTCAAAAATGAAATGTCACCACATGACTGAAATATTGTTGAGGTGACGCTAATTTTTAAATTTTCACCCACTCGCTCAGACATGAAACACTGTTTTAATTAAGCTTCAAGCAAAAAGTATACTTCTATGTTTGATGGTGCTTAAAAGAAATCAAACAAGAATTGGTGATGCAAAGGGAATTATAAAAATCAAGGATTAAAATCTATTTCAAATGTAATTACGTAGTCACAATGCTTGTTTCCTCAAGGATATATATAGCTGTCGCCAGGTCGCAGAACATACAATAGCAATAAATGTGAGAGAGAAGTGTTTAACGCTCCTTTCAGCATTATTCAAGTCATCACGGCTCGGATTACCAAGTAGATGCTCATGATGCTGATCACCGGATTGTCTGTTCTAAATCCAATTATTTACAGACTGCCGCCATATAGCTGGAATACAGCTGGGGTTGATGTTAAACAAAAGGCAAACACAAAAACCAAACCTCAGAAAACTGGTTACAGTCTGATAATAATTCCTAACTGTAAAATATGCAAGTAGGTATTCTTCCTACCTCTTCAATGTTATACTCCAACGAAAATCAAGTGGCCTAATGCTATAAATGTGTGCGACGTTACACAACCAACCAATCAATTAAATATGGGCTTTACACACTGCAATCATAATGACCCGTGAAGTTCCGGGTTAGAATGAATCCTCAGTAAACCATGCTTGTCGTAATAGGCGACTAATGGGATCGGGTGGTCAGGCTCACTGGCTTGGTTGACATATGTCATCGGTTCCCAATTGCGCAGATCGATGCTCATGCTGTTGATAACTGGATTGTCTGGTCCAGACTGATTATTTACAGACCGCTACTACATAACTGTATATTGCTGAGTGCAAGCGTAAAACTGAACTCACTCACTCACTGCAATCATATAGCAGGAAAATTGGTCCCTTATATCTCTCCAAACAAATTAGGCTACCACTGAAGCATCCTGATGCCCCAGTTCCTTCACCAGAAATGGACTTCACACAGTGTACCCATGTGGGAATTGAACCCGGGTCTTCGGCGTGACGAGCGAACGCTTAAACCACAAGGCTACCCCACCGCCAGCTGATTATATAAACAAATGTCTTATCAGATTTGAACTGTTGTATATTTCACGCAGGTGTTCGCCAGCATTGTCACGTGATGTCATAGTAACGCTTTAAACCAATCGGAACACACTTCCGGTGCACGAGTTTTTAATGCGCGTTAATTCATACTCAAGGAAGCAGACGTGTACAAAACAACAAGGTGACGCATATTCTACAACACGGGTGGATTAATTCAACAAACGGGTAAGATTTCATTTATAACATAGACGAATATTTTCTTTGACAGTCTATGCTTATACTGTTTACACGTTACAATGAACCTCTCACTAATTGAGGAAATATTCATTTGGAAACACTTTCAGCGTGATTCTTGCCCTGTTGACGGGACATTGGAAACAACGATAAGTTTAAGAATATGTCAATTATCAATTTGCGGCCGTGACGTGTACAATAACCATGATGTATGGTAATATTGTATGTGTAAATGAGAGTTATACGTCGCTTTAAACAATACGAAAGAGATGTAACAAATGTTATATTTGGGATTACAGTTTCTCAGTAAAGTACAGATTCTAGTGCTTTTTGGGGGTGAGTCCCATCAGGGATTCGAACCTACAACCTCAGAGTCAGGCACAGGGGCTTGTATCGCTGAAAATAATACGTCCTGGGTCCTACAAGCGTACACTGATATCCATATACATATAAAGAGTGAGTGAGAGAGTGAGTTTCGTTTTACGCCGCTTTTAGCAATATTCCATATCAGTGTACGGGCTTCACACATTGTACGTATTATCGAACCCAGCAATACAACGAGCCAACGCTTTAACCAATAGGCTACCCCACCGCACCTAATCGGACCTTCTTTATATGTATATGGAAGTTAGCTTGTAGGACGTATTATTTTCAACCCAAGCTCAGCCACCGCTGAGAACGTGTAATCCCAAATATAACAGATGTTACATTAGACCACTTTCTAAATGGCATTGTGTATTCATACAAATCAGCTGTTTTCATTAACAATCATATCATCGCGATACTAATGTAAATACAAACAGCACATGCGTACACGTGAAGAACATTGTTGTATATCGTAACAAACACTGGTAAATCTACTGACATCCCTTTGATAATGGGGTGTGTGAGTAAGTTTAGTTTTGCGCTGCACTCAGCAATATTCCAGCAAAATGGCGACTGTAAATAATCGAGTCTGGACCAGACAATCCAGTGATCAACATCATGAGCATCGATCTGCGCAATTGGGAACCGATGACATGTGTCAACCAAGCCAGCGAGCCTGACCACCCGATCCCGTTAGTCGCCTCTTACGACAAGTATGGGTTGCTGAAGATTCATTCAAACCCGGACCTTCACGGGTTCTTTGATAATGGAACAGAGTTACACGTGGGGTGGAAGTGGTGGGGTGGAGGTGGTCGGGTAAACTAGTGGTTAAGGCATTCGCTCATCACGCCCCCCGGTTCGATTCCCCACATGGTACAATGTGTGAAACCCATTTATGGTGTCCCCCGCAGTGATATTGCTTTAATATTGTAAATGCGGCGTAAAACCAAACTCACTCACTCCACGTGTAGTTAGTATTATCACACATCGTGTCGCATCACTGCCTTGTCCACATAAAGTGTTCCTAAAACGCAACAACAGAACAGCAGTGTAGTTAATACGTTCGCTAATGCTGTGTTTGATTTCGATATTATGTGGGTTCTTCGTGTGAAATCCGTATGGACAACTACGGAAGATGTACTTATATTAAAAGCGAATTCACTCCATGATACAAAAAAGTTCAATATTACGAACCGCGCCGATACGATGTGCAGTTTGTCAGAGCTTGTTATAGGTACTGATCCGTTGGAAAGGTCTGTAGAAACAGGAAAAGGGTCTTTTTGTCAGTTTGGCAATGGAGAATGTAAAGGTGTGACAAGTATCCTAATTTAAACTATCAAATAGCATTTTATAAATGATTCCCATAATTACTGACCCGTGAATATCCGGGCTAGGATTGATCTTCAGTGACCCATGCTTGTCGTAAGAGGCGACTAACGGGATTTGGTTGACACATGTCATCGTATTCCATTTGCGTAGATCAATGCTCATGATGTTGATCACTGGATTGTCTGGTCTAGACTCGATTATTTACAGACCGCCGCCATATAGCTGAAATGTTGCTGAGTGCGGCGTAAAACTAAACTCACTCACATAATAACTGCCTCACGGTTAGGCTTATATGTCCCTGAGATACACATGTGAGGGTTGGCCTGGTGTCGCTTTTCCCCTTCATAGTCATGAGACAGTAGAACTTCCTACACATACGGTCATACCATATGACAATTTATTGTAGTCTCAGAGCCCGAATCCCTAAAAAATACATAATTTGACATGCAAGGATCACAAAACACATAACGACAATAAAAACGTTGTAAACAAATTATACATGTACATGCATTGGGAGAATTAATATTAATTAATTAATACCGAATCGAATTATTACCCCTTGTACATATTATTTCACTTTTGTTTGTTTGTTGTTTAACGCGGAACTCAACAACATTCCATCTATCTGGCGCTCTGTAAATTATTGAGTCTGGACCAGACAATCCAGAGACCACCATGAGAAAGCATGAGCATCGATCTATGCAGTTGGGATACGATGACTTGTGTCAACCATATCACCGAGCCTGACCACCCGATCCCGTTAGTCGCCTCTTACGACTAGCATGGGTTGCTGAAGACTAACCCGGTAGTGAGTGCAGAAATGAGACAGTTCTCTTAAAATAACTATGCCTTCTTCAGTTTTCAGTTTGATGTGTGCTTTTGTTGTGCAAGATGAGAATGTAATTCATGCAGACAATTTCGTAAATACTCTCCCCTGTGAAATTCGTAGATTTTCATTCACAACGCTCTATGATATAGTTTTGGATTAATTCATAGAAATCGATATCACTGACTATCAAATTATAACCTTTCTATAATTGGTTTTGGCAATGCAGTCAGATAATATTATGAAGCTATTTTCACTTTTATTCGGTTGTGATGAGTATAAACCAGACACCATGCTTTCGCAACATTGTTACAGTGTGAAATGTCCTGTCAGGGCCCAAAGGCGACAATACTGTGAATATCAGAGTGTGGATACGCTTTTCGTTTATTGACAAAAGTTTATAATCAATCCATTTATTTCTTAAGAGGAGTTGCAAGTGCACCTAGATGACCGAGGTGCCTGGACATGGGTTACACACTGAAAATGTCCGTGGTCACGTGGGCTCCATTCCGAGAAAGCCATGTTATGTTGGACTTTCCCTCTGAAGAACGTGGTCAGTAGATATAGGGGGTGTATTTTGCTGGTTAGAATATTCCGAGTAGCTGAGAAAGTATAACCCTCCGCATGCATGGTGAAGTGTTGGAAAGAGTTGCAGGTGCTGTCCACACCCAATGATACCCCAGTTACCGTAGAAAGGCAGTTGTAGTGTCAGCTGAGGTCGTCTGTAAGACTGATTGGATGTTTTCATATAATAGCTCGTGCCTGTTAGCTCAACAGTCATGTAGTGACAGTGAAACATCGTCTACTTCAGCTCTGTGACCTGCAGTATCGTGTTTGACGCAGAACTTCAGTCTCTGCACAGATCTTACTGGTTGGTCGGCAAAAATGCATGGAACTCATCTGGTGGTTTATCCCCATCTTGGCAGACAAGCATGGGTCTCATTTGGTGGTTTATCACCATCTTGGCAGACAAGCATGGGTCTCATCTGGTGGTTTATCCCCATCTTGGCAGACAAGCATAGTTCTCATCTGGTGGTTTATCACCATCTTGGCAGACAAGCATAGTTCTCATCTGGTGGTTTATCACCATCTTGGCAGACAAGCATGGGTTTCCTGGCGGTTTATCCCCTTCTTCGCAGACAAGCATGGGTCTCATCTGGTGGTTTATCCCTATCTTGGCAGACAAGCATGGTCTGGTGGTTTATCACCATCTTGGCAGACAAGCATAGTTCTCATCTGGTGGTTTATCACCATCTTGGCAGACAAGCATGGGTTTCCTGGCGGTTTATCCCCTTCTTCGCAGACAAGCATGGGTCTCATCTGGTGGTTTATCCCTATCTTGGCAGACAAGCATAGTTCTCATCTGGTGGTTTATCACCATCTTGGCAGACAAGCATGGGTCTCATCTGGCGGTTTATCCCCTTCTTCGCAGACAAGCATGGGTCTCATCTGGTGGTTTATCCCTATCTTGGCAGACAAGCACGGGTCTCATCTGGTGGTTTATCCCCATCTTGGCAGACATGCATGGGTCTCATCTAGTGGTTTCTCCCCATCTTTGCAGACAAGCATGGGTCTCATCCCATCTAGGTGGTTTATGTATTGGTTTATCCCCATCTTGGCAGACAAGCATAGGGTCTCATCTGGTGGTTTATCCCCATCTTGGCAGACAAGCATGGGTCTCATCTGGTGGTTTATCCTATCTTGGCAGACAAGCATGGGTCTCATCTGGTGGTTTATCCCCATCTTGGCAGACAAGCATGGGTCTCATCTGGTGGTTCATCCCCATCTTGGCAGACAAGCATGGGTCTCATCTGGTGGTTTATCCCAATCTTGGCAGAGACAAGCCTTGGCAGACAAGCATGGGTCTCTTCTGAGTGGTGGTTCATCCCCAATCTTGGCAGACAAGCATGGGTCTCATCTGGTGGTTTCTGGTGGTTTATCCCCATCTTGGCAGACAAGCATGGGTCTCATCTGGTGGTTTATCCCCATCTTGGCAGACAAGCATGGGTCTCATCTGGTGGTTTATCCCCATCTTGGCAGACAAGCATGGGTCTCATCTGGTGGTTTATCCCCATCTTGGCAGACAAGCATGTGGTTTATCCCTCTCATCTGGTGGTTTTATCCCCATCTTGGCAGACATGCATGGGTCTCAGCTAGTGGTTTATCTCCATCTTGGCAGAGAAGCATGGGTCTCATCTGGTGGTTTATCCCCATCTTGGCAGACAAGCATGGGTCTCATCTGCTGGTTTATCCCCATCTTGGACAGACGGTCTCATCTTCTGGTGCATGGATCTCATCTGGTGGTTTTTCCCCATCTTGGCAGACAAGCATGGGTCTCATCTGGTGGTTTTATCCCCATCTTGGGAGACAAGCATGGGTCTCATCTGGTGGTGTTTATCCATCTTGGCATACATACACGGGTCTCATGTAGTGGTTCATGCCGATCTTGGCAGACATACACAGATCTCACATGGTGGTTTATCCCCATCTTGTTTGATGCAACATATATCAACAGAACCTGGACAAGACACTCCACTGATCGGTACTGTGAGAAACAATAACATACAATCAAGCAAGTCACCATGCCTGACATCGATTTGTCATTCAGCTCGATAAAATTCATGTGTGATGAGGTAAGATGGTTGCGTCAAGATTCACTTACACAGTGACCTTAAGGCATGTGTGAGACTGAACAAGACCTGAGATAGATTTATAGAGCAGGCCAGGCGAGACACTGTCGTACATCGATATCCCATTCAGCCACAGAATACCCACTCTGAGCCGACCAGTAACTGTTAAAAGCTCATAACAAGAATTACCATCTTTTAACTTGCAGGGGATTGAACCACAAACCTTTCGTTCTCCAGGCAGGTGCTCTATCAGCAACACCAGGGGAGTGGTGACAATTAGATAGACATGTGACCAGGAACTATACTTGTCCACTGTTCTAAACTAGCTTTTTGCAAAATATTCCATACTGTTTAAAGGTACTGTTTAGTTATGAACTGGTGTATTGTAAAACATATGCATAACATTGAAAAGATTATTGTCATTAGTTCAGTAAATGATTAAAATCTGTGAAAATTGGCGAATTCTTAACAAAACTTTACACCAAAACGAATCTGTTCACATGCACGACATTTGCTCATGCCTTTCGCAATTTGAAGCATCATCCTTGTGCAATTCATCTGCATAAGGTTTTCAGTTGGTTCCCCCAAGTTGGTGGAGAAATTCATCTTCGATGTCACCACATACATATACATAACATATAGTGAGTGCTTTAAGTGAGTCTAAACTTTTGATGGGTAGTATAGATTAGTCCAAGTCTCAGGTAACCTAACAACAATCACTTACTCGCCCATGTCCCAAGAGGCAAATAACACAATTTGATGGTCAGGCCCGCTGCCTCGGTTGATGCATGTCATCACATCCCAATTGGGTAGATCTAAACCAATAACTGGTCCAGACTGTTTTGGGAATTGGTTATTATCTCATAATTGATGATTGCTTCATTACAACCGATCAATCATCGAAAATAATTGGTTAGCGTCATTTATCACATTTTCCTGGTTATGTTTGTTAATGCACAGAAATAGAGAAACAAACGTACTTCTTTCTTCTTTTTTTTTCAAATTTCACATCCTTAAATGATGGTTAGTATGTTCTATAAGATAAATTCAATCATGACTTGGAACGAGCTAGCTTGTAGTGCTTATGAAATGTAACAGACATAACCAACCTTGTGAAAAATATTGTAAATGCAAACATGTGTTCCATAACTTCCAAAGTTGTTTGTGTTCGATTATGAGAAAACATGATCGATTGCTTGGTTGTTTAGTCATTGCGACCAATCTTCGATCATTTCAATTAATCGGACCACCACTAGTCCAGACTGTATAATTTTCCGACCACTGTCCCAGTGCTGAAGCACTGTAGAGTGCAGTGTTAAAAAGAAACACAAAACAAAACATTAGCTGGCTCACCTCATTCTAATACAATGACAAAGAACACAAAATGGATTTCAGTCATATATTTTGCACATAATGTAAATCTGTGTAAATACAAGTATGGAGTTTACACACAGCGAAATTCAACCTGACAGTGTTGGGATGACCTGAGAAACAACCAGATATTCCTGTGCATAGATACTCACTGAAGTGACAGTCGGCTGGGACTCCACTAGAGAGGCTGTCAAGACATGACGATAGACTCACCTTACACATACTTCAAATATTACAACACTGGAGTCAAAGGGAAAAGCATCAAAGAACTGAGATCAAAATTAAGATTAAAATGGTTTTAGTTAGACTACATTTCATAGTCATTCAAGAGGTGTTGACAAAAGAGGGCATAAATATGGGCAGTTGAGTAGCTAAGTCATTTCAAGTTCACAATAAGTCCTCATCATCCTTGATTATCATATAATCAAATCTCCATCCCATTGTGATATACTAAAGAACCCAAGGCATAATCAGATATGTCATTACAATTATTATTGTTATTATTATAGGATATTTATATAGGGCACATATCCAGGCAACTAGTGCATGCTCAAGGCGCTGGCATTTTTCCCCTCGATGTCAATCTCAACGGCACATCGTATTATCAATCTCAACTCCCTGGGGAGTATACAACTCTTGCAGCCACTAGGCGCACCGAGTTATTGAAGCTTTCTCATTCTAACAAGGTAAAAAAAATTAGAACAATATTAATCAGATTTATGTATCATGATAAGAAATATGACATCCCCAATCAAAAGAGTGAGTTTAGTTTTACGACGCTTTTAGCAATATTCCAGCAATATCATGGTGGGGGACACCAGAAATGGGCTTCACACATTGTACCCATGTGGTGAATGTAACTCGGGTCTTCAGCGTGACAAACGAACGCTACTATAGGCAGACAAGTGTGACGTCACGGCAGAGGTAGCATAATTTGTGAACAAATTCTCACTGCCACTGTATCCTCCATCATCCATCATCCTCCATTATATTATCATAAATATCCTGAACCCATTTGCTGCAATAGTTGTATTTGGGGTCTAATTAGAATAGAGTAAAAGTCAACCAATCAAATTACAATCATGTGCCAGAAAGTGGAATCGGAATAACATGGTCACCCAATCAAAATGCAATCATGTGCCAGAAAGTGGAATTACAATAACATGGTCGACCAATCAAAAACCAATCGTGCCAGAAAGTGGAAATAGAATAACATGATCAACCAATCAGTGAGTGAGTATGGTTTTACGCCGCTTTTAGCAATATTCCAGCAATATCATGGTGGGGGACACCAGAAATGGGCTTCACACATTGTACCCATGTGGGGAATCGAACCCTGGTCAACCAATCAAAATGCAATCATGTGACAGAAAGTAAAGTAAGCTGGGGTTAATGCTGTTTAGCACTATTCAAGCAACCTCAAGGCAGGGGACACCAGAAATGGACTTCACACACTGTAACCATGTTGGAAATTAAACTGGTGCCTTTGGCATGAAAAGCGAAATGCTTTAACCACTGAGCTACCTTGCCACCCCTCATGTGCCAGAGAACTTGTGTGTTAAGTTAACATCAAAATGGAGACATGACTTCCAAAATGGATCAATGTTATGGAATAGGTCCAGATCTTATTTACTGACAGAGAATACAGGGATAATAACTGTATAATCCTCTGTGTGCCACAATAATGCCCTGCGTGGTTAGACAAATTTTAAATTATCCAATATCATGCTTGATAGTTTGCTTTTACAAATCTCTTTAGCTTGCTTTGTAGCTTTGTATGGATATAAAATACACAAGAAACTGGAGGAGGGAAATGGAACCATTTTACAAAATGAGCAGGATGTGAGGACTGTAAAATAGATTGTTGGTATCAGGAGTATACACATGGATCACCCACCCATGGATCACCCACCCTCGGCCACCCACCATGGATCACACACCATGGGCCCACCCACCCCTGGTGTTTGTGAGGTACACAAGAAATGGGCTTCACACATTATACCCATGTGGGGAATTGAACCTGGGTCTTTGGTGAGATGAGGGAATGCTTTAATCACACTAGGCTACCCCACTGCCCCCGTAAGCATCAGACTACATCCAGACAACACACGGCTCCATTTAAGGAAATGAAACCCACCGACACATGGTGCAACCTTAGGCAACACTAACTTCCTGTTAAACCTGAGTGTGATGCTTTTTCCAGCATGTCAGAAGCAGATATGTTTTAAATCCATTTTGTGGCATCAATATTAGCAACTAAGTAATGTGGAACACACAGATGCTTTGAGTTTGATCATTCATTGATCAATATTCAATAAACAAACAAAAAAACTGTGGTAGCCCAACATCATTAACAGAAACCATCAGAACAAAGAACGTACAGACAATAATGGGAAGAAATATACCTAAAAAACCACTCAATTTTTTCAGATTCCTACAGTTAATCTGTCTTTACACAAGTAGTATACAGTTGATAATCAGACGGGGATTTTACCTTGAGTCCTGTTTTTGAGGGTCCCTGGGACTCTTAAATTTCAGGGGTTGGACAACAAAATGGGGCACCAGACAATTAAATATTATTATTATTAATAGTGTTATTGTCTTGTGTATCATGATCATCACATTATTTGTTACAGGAATTGAATAGCAAATGACACCATACAGACTAATAACCCAGCTAGTAGCAAACTCTTTGGTAACTTTTTGTTACTTGATTGGAATTTGTACAAAAAGTATTTGGACTTGTGCGTCCCTGTGGATGTGCTAATAAATTTTGTTGCATCCATTGTCAATTTTATGTGTATAGGATGCAGGAATTCGCATCCTGTAAATCCCTGTTAAGATTAATGACATTTTGTTTTAGTTCTATAGGATCAACACACACCTTTCCATTTGCCAGTTGTCTTAAATGACAAAGGTCCATGATTAAACAGTGCACATACTTTGTATCTTCCAATTGTCAACCAGTTTCACGTTTCTGTGGGTTTAGGGTGTTTTTTTGTTTGACCTGAAATGACATGATTATTTTTTAAAAACATATTTTGTCAAACATATTAGGAGATTAAAAATCTCTAGTTTAAAATGTGGTGGGCCCCGTGACCAAGTTGGAAAATTAAAGTTACTTGCCCTTGGTCTAACATCCACAAAGAACAGAAGATGTAGTGAGGTGAAAATAAATTTTTTAAACTAATTTGTCAGGGGCCATAGTAAATCTCCATCCATTAATCAACATCCTAAGCTATTTCAACTTAGAAAAAAATATGTAATACTGTTTCCATCATCCTACACAAAATAGGGAGGTTATTGCAATACAATATTGTTCAACTTGTGTGACAAAAACAATGATTGTTTATATGCTGCTATAAAGAGACATCAAATTTAAGAAATATTCCAACACCACAATAATAATCAAAACAGTATTAATATTTGGAAGCTGAAAATACACAATATTAAAAACAAATAATTATGAAGGAAGTGCCCATAAATGCAACCGTTTATCAATACTTTCACCGTCTTGACAATCCTGATTAGGAATTGATATGTGCCAATATTTCTCCATGTTCTATTTCACACAGGTACTATCAACTAACATATTCAGAACAAATGGAGCGTTGAAAGTAAAGTATTCGTAAGTTTACACACAAATATCTATAAAGCAACTTTGGTGACTTGTTTCTCTTGTGCAGCAACCATACATAATGGAGCCAATATGATACATTATGTGCCACTGAGCTTCAATATGACACGTGTGATATATAGTTGCAACATATCACAAAAAAGGACACATACTGACAGTATATCATGTAGACACAATGTGATACAAAGTCACAGAAAATGTTTGTGATACTAAGACACATCTGATACACAATGTGCCACTAAGCCTCAATATCATATACATGTATGTGATACTTAGTTACAGTATAACACATTGTGTGGTTCAGTCACATATCATATACATGGTGATAACAAATCACATGATTCATAGTCACATGACACTAAATGTGATATTAAGTCACATATCATTGAAAAATGTGATCAAATGAAACAATGTGATAATAAGTCACACAAGTTACATAATGTTACGCTGCATCACATATGATACATACAGTCACTTAAGATACATATAGTGATACTGAGTCTAAAAATAATGAATCATGTGAGAAGTCACAATACTAAATGAGATTGGGCTCAATATGTGATACTTTGTTGATTTATAACACATAGGTGCAATATGACACATTGTCACACGAGACAGGATATAAGACATTTCTATGTCAAGTTGATACATAATTTGGTGCTAATTAGGTCACATGGTCTGTTTCCTAGACACAAAGTAAAGTAAAAAAATGAAGCACAACATGAAACAATTTCACAAAAGACTCCATACAGCAATCTTAAGTTTTGAGCCATTCATTTCAGGGCAAATTTGGTTGGATATGAGCAAACAGTGACGTATTCTACATTCTTTATTTTCCACATAAATAAATACATCTTTGTACAAGCCATGTAAATCACTATCATGTCATTATCATTTTGTTGTGCGTACCATTAACATGGATTGCACGAGTGGTCTCACTAAAATGACAATAAACTGTTTTGATACTGTTTAAGGTCTAAGAGTATAAAACAACTGGTTGTCATGTTGTCAGTTGCAAGAGCAGATAGCCACAGTTGTTTAAAAGGAACAAAGAGTGTCTCTTCAAATGACCTGAAACATCAATACAGGAACACAAGTTAATGTGGCCATTGCCAAGGCCTTGGTATTTTATATCTTAAGCAGCCTACACCAATTTTAAAACTTGAATTTCATAATTTTATCAAGCATGATTTTTTATCAAAAGTTAGTTCATGACTCCAATGCTAAGTAAAAAGGGAACACAAAAATAATCCTACTTTTGATTCAACCCACAGATGAGTTAACGATTCAGCACAAATAATGATGCACACAATACCTTTGACTGCGAGATAAACAAGTCAGGCTTCATAAACACTTCAAACAGGTCAAAATTTGAAACCATCTCTTCAAGGACAAATATGAAATCTAAATTCTCATATAATTACTGCTTTACATTTTACTTCAAAATATGGTGTCCGACTGACCAGTTGCATGCATCTTTTCCGAAAAACTAAATTGAAACCAAATCAGAACTGATCAAATTAAACAAGGAAAATTAGTTACTTTACAGCCAATAAAATATTTAAATTCAGTGAGTGAGTGAGTGGTTATGGTATTACCCATGTGGGGAATTTAACTCGGGCCTTCAGCAAGATGAGCGCATGCTTTAACCATTAAGCTACCCCACCACCCTATTTATATTCAGAGGGACACAGGACCTCTTTAGCAAATAAGAGAAAATCAAGTTGCAGATTGACACAAAAAGTTATGAAATTAGTCTAAACTCATAGGATCTTCATATAATCACAGGTTACTAGAGTGTATCACAGAACGGTTCAGTTGGGACAAACGTAACATAACAAAACAGCACTATCAACAGGTAGGGGATCCTGATAAGACCGAGTGAGCACATCGCACTATGGAGGTGAATGTGGACATTGGAAGTAACACATAACCCTGCAGTAAGTCTGAGAAAAAAACATTAGACAACAGGGGAGCTTGAAAAACAAAGTAGAACTATTAACATGGAAAATGTTGTCTGACTTATTTCACACCTTTAACAAAAACTGGGAAAATGTCTGAATATACGCTTGCTGAAAGTGTAGTGAGTGAGTGAGTGAGTATGGTTGGTTGGTTTGTTTGTTGTTTAACGCCGCCCTCACCAATATTCCAGCTATATGGCGGTGATCTGTACATAATCGGGTCTGGACCAGACAATCCAGTGATCAACAGCATCAGCATCGACCTACACAATTAGGATATGATGACATATGTCAACCAGGTCAGTTGGCCTGACCACCTTTCCTGTTCGTCGCCTCTTATGACAAGCATAGGTTACTAAAAACACTAAATTTTGACATGGATTTTCATGGGTCAGTGAGTATGATTTTAGCAATAATCCAGCAATATCCTATTGGGTGATACCAGAAACGCATTTCACATGCAGGAGTGGAAGAATACAACATCCTCAAAAAACTTTGTGATTATTCACTTTCAGCTATCATCTCTCATATACAAGTGAGTATCCTCTTAACATACTAGTTGCCATGGTAACCCAGACAAAAGGGACATAACAGAAGTTTACTCACATTTTGTCTTGTAGGCATAACAACACGAACATGAGAGACTTAGTGGGGAACTTAGTGGGGGAGTTAGTGGGCTCTTCTTGTAGTCATATTAACCATACCCAGCATTTGTTACTTACATGATGTCCTTCAAAGTTAACTTTGTTGTCATGGTAACCAGGCATCAGGATGTGATGATGACTTAACTCACAGACCAGGCCCCGATTTCTCGAAACAAACTTAAGTCTGGGTTTTGACTTAAGTTCGAGTTTTTACTCAAATTTGAGAAAATGCAGGAACATGCATTTCACAGAATGAACTGAAATCGGTATTAAACTCAAACTATAGAAGATAATTTGAGTTTGGTGGATAGATTAGTTTAGTTGTTTGGGCTTTTATAATTAAAAAATGCAGTTGAGTTAAAAATTCAGCTGTTCCAAATTGTGAACTCAGTTTGAGATTTGAGTAAAAACTTAAGTTTGTTTCGAGAAATGGGGGCCTGGCCTTTGTTGGACTGTACTTGCAACAAACACTCACTCTATATTTCTATGACTAGCTGTTTGAGTCTCCTGATCAGGTATCGCGTTACTATATCTGGAAACTATGTCTTAAAGTTGGTCTACTTCAAAATACATCTTTATACTACAAAATCTAATTCTGTTCACAAGTTTAATATATGATTCATGTCAGTCTAGTACTAAAAATAATTCTGTAGCAAGTCTTAAAAATGGAAATACAAGTCCATGATCAGATCCTAAATAACAAAAGAAAAGAAACCGTTACACAAGTTCAGACTTAATGCCAAGTTACATCTCTGAACATGTCCAGATACAAATGGAATCGTTCTCTATCACATGGGCTAGCACCTGCATGTTCACTGTCAACATTCCAAGCACCCTGCTCACTTCATGTCAGTGAGGTAGCTGACAAACTGTGTAGGGATAAGGTTCAGTGGTATCCATGCAACAGATGGTATTCTGCTTACAATGTGTGACCCACAATCCTTTGCAACAGACCTATCCAATACCTGAAAAACTACACCATTTGATACAGGCCTTTATTACACATTGATGGATGACAAAGTAGACAAAAGTTTATGGAAAATAACTTACACTGAAAAGAAAGTGTTATCCATTTGATAGAAAAACTGAGTGAAGGCTGGTGTTAATTATCAACAGGATGAGCGGCGGCAAACTGGGGTTTAACAAGTAGAGAAAAGCTCTTGTGAAACAATTTCTTTATCACATTGAAAGGTTCCCTCTCAAAACTTCTCCATGCCAAAACTTCTTCATCCCAAAATTTCAGCAGAAAGTTCAGGGAGAAAAATGAGATTACCTGTTTATCACAATGAAAAGAGGTTGTTACTCATAAAACTATCATCTACATTGAGTTAACAAACAGAAAATCCTGATACGAACTATTGTCGGGATGGGAGATGCAGTTCAGCAAAGATGCAGTTCAGCACTGCTTTAAACAACAGTATACGGAGCTTTGGAAAGTACAACCATTTATCCACATCCAAGCCAATACCTGAAATGGTCTTCACACATTGTACCCATGTGGGGAATCAAACCTAGGTCTTTGGCATGATAAGCGAACACTCTAACCATTAGGATACCCCACCGCCCCTACACAGCATGAAGTGAATTGTATGAATATTGACAATGTAACACATCAGGTTGCCAGTACATTATTGAGCATATGCATATATTCCTAGTTAACAAAGTCGGTAAACAGTGGAAGACTGGCACTTTCGAGCTGTGCAGGAACCTATACAGGGTTCTGTCTCTTGATACCACAAGTCCAACGGGTACAGAATGTCTGCTCACAAAGTTTCACTTGACAGGGGCATCTCAAAACCTGTTGGATCAATAACAGACAACCAAACATCAAACAAAACAACAATCAAACTGTATTCAAAACTAAGGCGGTACTTGGGCTCTATTATGTTGGCTATTAGAATCCAGGGTCTGCTTAAACTTTTGACATTAAGACTAAGACTTCTTGACATCCATGCTTGATTTTCAAAACTGCAACGAGTTGATGGCCAGTTGATACTAAACACCAAATACATATTTGGGTTGCTTTTTGTTCGTTGAAACACGTTCAGGTTAAAAATGTGTGACAAGACAAAGCCTATACAGACAACTTTTTAAGAAAATCAGTGATTGGGAAACGTAACAAAAACATTAAAAACAGAAACATTGATTTGGTCTTACAAGCTAAACTCATTTCAACTCGTTTGTTTTTGTGCAAAACAAAAACAATTTATTATAACAAAAACAAAAGAATGCTAAAATATTTTACAAACACCCTGATAGAATATTATCTCGGAAGTCACAAACAGTGAAACTAATTACTCTACCTTCCACAACTGATTTCATTGTTTGTTTGATTAATATAGCAGTGTGAACCAGATAATCCAATGATTGACATCATCAAGATCAATGTACACAACTGATATAGGATGTCAGGTATCAAACACATCAGTGAGTCTTTCTATCCTATCCATTTTGTCAGCATGGTTTGCAGTAGATCGATCTATTCTTACCCAGATCTTCACAAGGTCTTATTTCTGAGGAAATCGTTACCATGGAAATCAGTCAAGTAAGGAAACAAAACAATTCATGGCAGTAAAGTGGCACAAATATAAATATGTTGTATGATTCAGAGGGCATAATAAAAATATCACATCACTATGAACTGTAAGTACACAGACGTTCCTGTACAAAACGGGTTTATTTGGTTATTGAAGGTTTATAGCAGTGTATTGTTGGGTCTGAATATTATCCTACCATTATCCAGAGTCAACCCAGTAGCAGATTAGCAGAATCAATTTCTTCTAATACCAAACAAATCCTTGACTCTCCTATAAATCAATCACTCTGCCCTGAACAAAGGCCAAGCTCACTCCCTGCAAGTTTAGTCAGAATAAATTAGCCAATAAGAACACGACATGCCAGTCCCTGACCAATCAAATGCTACCACGCGTCATCAGAATCACTACTTGAATCACTATCTAACATAATATCTAACAGGAGGTGTGACAAGAACTCCTCTTCTAGGATCCATAAATTGTGCCTCATGTCCCTCTCCTCGAAGAAGTCCCACAAGCTGATCCGCCTAACAATGTCCGTCTCGCCATCTGCGTTCCTCCGCCTCCGGACCTTCCGGGGCTGGGGTTCCGCTATCCGCCCGTCTGGATATGCATGAAGGTAAAAGCACTTTTCATTGAAGGGACACTCGCCTCTTCCCTGATCGAAATACCGACATGGTTTTGAACTGAAAGGAAACAGCTTTGTTTAGTACTGGTTCATCATCTTGGATAATAGTGCATTGGTATTCCTAACATTAGCTTTGAGTGTGGTTAGATTGGTCTCAGGATTTCATCATATGTTTTTCCATCCCCAAGTTGTTCATGCCTTTCACACACTGTCTGAATACTTTTATGAATCTGGAAAATGGACAACTAAAAAAGAAAATGAAAAGTGGAAGGTGACTGAATGTGCTTGATTCCCCAAATGATGTGCCTGAATGCAACTGGTTATTCAGCACATTTACATGCAATACAAGACAAGTAACAGTCAATTTGGGTATAAAAGGATTCATTCCAGAGCAAATGAACTACACTCTTGAAGTTGAAAATGCAATGACTTTTCAATACATTTATCTATAATTGCTATTGACCTGGTCCCTGTCCCACAAAGTGATCGTAACTCCCATACTTTAACATAAACTTACGACAGTGGCAGCGCTAATGATGCTGCATACAAATGATCGCAATGTTACAAAAATCTATGGAATTCCTTGAACAATGTCATTGGGAAACCCCCAGTTATTTTCCTTCCATCCAAAAGAGTTCACTGCTTTAACTAAGATTTGTGTGGAAAGATAACATTGGGATAGTTTTATGACATACTCAGGAAAAGCACAATCTTTGGTTTTTTCTCATAAGTCGCCAAGCACAGACAGCTTCAGTAACAGGTCATCTGGTTATTACTGTTTTACAAAGTGACAACTTTCATAGACCCATGTTGATACCTATGATAAACACTTGATTCTCTCAAGATTCCCTGACTCTCAAGATTCCCTGACTCTCAAGATACTCTGACTCTCAAGATTCTCTGACTCACAGGATTCTCTGACTCTCAAGATTCTGTCAAGATTCTCTGTCTCTCAAGATTCCCTGACTCTCAAGATTCTCTGACTCACAAGATACTCTGACTCTCAAGATTCCCTGACTCTCAAGATACTCTGACTCTCAAGATTCTCTGACTCACAGGATTCTCTGACCCTCAAGATTCCCTGACTCTCAATATACTCTGACTCTCAAGATTCTCTGACTCACAGGATTCTCTGTCAAGATTCTCTGTCTCTCAAGATTCCCTGACTCTCAAGATACTCTGACTCTCAAGATTTTCTGACTCACAGGATTCTCTGACTCTCAAGATTCCCTGACTCTCAAGATACTCTGACTCTCAAGATTCTCTGACTCACAGGATTCTGTCAAGATTCTCTGTCTCTCAAGATACTCTGACTCTCAAGATTCTCTGACTCTCAAGATTCTCTGACTCACAGGATACTCTGACTCTCAAGATTCTCTGACTCACAGGATACTCTGACTCTCAAGATTCTCTGACTCACAGGATTCCCTGACTCTCAAGATACTCTGACTCTCAAGATACTCTGACTCTCAAGATTCTCTGACTCACAAGATACTCTGACTCTCAAGATTCTCTGACTCTCAAGATTCCCTGACTCGCAAGATTCTCTGACTCTCAAGATTCTGACTCACAGGATACTCTGACTCTCAAGATTCTCTGACTCACAGGATTCTCTGACTCTCAAGATTCCCTGACTCTCAAGATACTCTGACTCTCAAGATTCCCTGACTCACAGGATTCTGTCAAGATTCTCTGTCTCTCAAGATTCTGACTCTCAAGATTCTCTGACTCTCAAGATTCTGACTCACAGGATACTCTGACTTTCAAGATTCTCTGACTCACAAGATACTCTGACTCTCAAGATTCTCTGACTCACAAGATACTCTGACTCTCAAGATTCCCTGACTCTCAAGATACTCTGACTCTCAAGATTCTCTGACTCAAGATTCTCTGACTCACAGGATTCTCTGTCAAGATTCTGACTCTCAAGATTCTCTGACTCTCAAGATTCTCTTACTCTCAAGATTCTGTTAAGATTCTCTGACTCTCAAGATTCTCTGACTCAAGATTCTCTGTCTCTCAAGATTCTCTGACTCAAGATACTCTGTCTCTCAAGATTCTCTGACTCAAGATTCTCTGTCTCTCAAGATATTCTGACTCTCAAGATACTCTCACTCTCAAGATTCTCTGTCTCTCAAGATTCCCTGACTCTCAAGATACTCTGACTCTCAAGATTCTCTGTCAAGATACTCTGTCTCTCAAGATTCTCTGACTCAAGATTCTCTGTCTCTCAAGATACTCTGACTCTCAAGATTTTCTGTCTCTCAAGATTCTCTTGGAGAAAAGGTCAAAGAAAAAGCACCAGACAAGCGATGATCCACGCAGTTGGTGCATGATGACATCCAGGCTGTCATCCAATCAGAACCACCCTTTCCACCTTTCGTCAACTTTTACAACAAGCATTACATACAGGGGAGAATAATTCAACGGCCAACATAGCAAGATGTTTGATGGGTCAGTGATTAACATGGCAGCAATAAACACTTACAGTAAACTACAGTTACTCAATGTGAACTCAAAGTGTCCCTGATTTAAGTTTGTCATAACTGCAGTTCGGTAAACGCATAAACATATACAGCAAGTGACACGACCAAACAGTTTGTTATATCAACATGTTCATCAATAAACATAGTTTGCTGTATTCAAAATCATTAAGGCCATGGACATGTTCCAAGAAGACTAAAATTTCTACAACCATTTTCATGCCTACAGCACATACTTTGTGCTAAATTCAAAATATCAAGCTCTCGTTAAACAAGGTCTCTTAATAAATGCAAGGGCTACTGTCGTCCTACAGTACCTTAATGCTCCCTTATAACCTTCAATTAGTTTCTCTTTGTCTTCTTTGGTCTCGTACCAGTACTGGCTGGGTGTCACAAAGTCGGACTGAAGCCGACACTCAGGACATGCTCTGAAACACAACAAATGTACCACGTTTTACACCATCGACTGTCACAACAAACTCTGCTGAATCCGGCCGTACTGTGGAAGATTCAGAATATACACTGATGGAAGCGAATATGGGAACACATGAAAGTACAAGTGTTGGTATATCCTCTTTCTTTGCATACTTTGATATATACTGTGAGTGAAAATCTGTGCATAATTAAGGAGCACTTGTGCTTTCATGACTTTCCTTATATGTTTCCATCAGTACATTTAGTATAACTTAAAGAAACACTCACTGTACAGGCATACAGTGTGTGCAATAAATGTGCACATGAAAACTTTGTCTTCGTGATTGAAAAGCTAAGTCACAGAAGTAACTTCTTTGATTGGCATTCTAGAAGTTGGGTAGATGAAGAATGAGGACTATTTTTATGGATATACAACTTCTTTATTCTATATAGGCGATGTTTCGACATAGATTCTGACCAAGACATTAGAATCTATGTGGAAACGTCGCCTATATGGAATAAAGAAGTTGTATATCCATTAAAAATAGTCCTCATTCTTCACAAAAGTAACTGTCTAGTTGTGAAGCTCCAGATTCCACACACTGTTTTGTTGTTGTTTTTATAATGCCACACTCATCAATATTCCAGCTATTTAACGGCATTCTGTAAATAATCGAGTCTGGGCCAGGCATTCCAGGGAAAGACATCATGAACATTGATATAACTGGGATACAATGACATGTGTCAAGCAAGCTAGTGTGTCTGTCCACACAATCCTGTTAGTTGCCTTTTGTGACAAGCATGGGTTGTTCAATATCATTTCTAACTAAGGTCTTCATGTGTATCATCCCCACTATGTACACAAATGACTAAAAAATACTAGAATCTGTGAGTGAGTTTAGTTTTATGCCGCACTCAGCAATATTCCAGCTATATGGCAACAGTCTGTAAATAATCCAGTCTGCACCAGACAATCCAGTGATCAACAGCTTGAGCATCGATCTACACAATTGCAATACGATGACATATGTCAACCAAGTCAGCGAGCCTGACGACCCGATCCTGTTAATCGCCTCTTACGACAAACATGTGTTACTGAAGACAAATTCTAACCCAAATCTTCACAGATACTAGAATCTGTAAAAATTATTCCTACCTGATTATTTTATTTTCAAATTGCTTGGCACACCTCCACTTGCGTATACAGGAGAGACAGAAGCAGTGGTTGCAGCCGGGCAGAATCCCGAAGCGCCGCTCGCTGACTGGATTCTTCTCCACCACCACATCCATACATATACCGCAGGCCTTGTCTTTACTGCGAGCAATAGCGAAGGACAACTCCATGTCCTTTTCATGGCGCGCGCTCTATACATTCCTGTAAAATGAGACACCATCTTAGTGGATCAACATCTTTAACTACCAAAATCAGTATTTACAACATAGGCACACTAATCCTGATGCAACATACTGGAAGCGACTTTTTCAGTTGATCAGTTGTCAACTACAACCCAAAATGTGCCTCTTCATCAGGGTGCCTATTATTTTGTTATATCATAACAATGAATGAGATCTAACGCCTCTCTAAGCAGTATTCCAGTTATATCCAAGCATATCAGCCTACGGGTGAGGTGAGGTGAAATGGGGTTTAACGTCGCACTTAAGAATATTTCGGTCATATGTGTATGTGTGGCTGCTTGTACCAGCCCAGACTTCAGCTGGTTTCACAGTGCTAGCTCACTGAGATACCATGCCACAGTTAAGCATGAATACCCCACTCAGACACATTATACTGACTTTGAGCCGACCAATCCTTGTTGTACCCATCTACTATGGGAAGAACGCCCCCACTTCATCCACCCCACCCCCACCCCATAGGTCTCAGACACTTTGGTGTAGTGTGAGTGAGTGAGTGTTAGTTTTATGCTGCTTTCGCAATATTCAGTCAATATCACAATAGAGGACACCAGAAATGGGAACGCTTTAACCACTAAGCTAACCCACTGCCCCAACTTTGCTGTTACCCACAGACTTTGGGCTGACAAACCTAGAAACATACTCTGGGCTGACAAACCCATGATCATGGGGTCTTGACATGAGTTTGGGCCATACCCAAAGGACTGAACTGTGCACAACAAATTACTGCGTCTTGGCAAGCCTTGCCCTTCTCATATCATCATAGTATGGGCTAGGGCTGTTAAGATTCACTCAAATATTCGATGAATCCAATGCTATCCCTTCATGAATTCAATTCGTTATTTGCAGTCACAAGAAACGAATATTACTGATTTGTGTAAAAAGGAGTGTTTGTATTGTCCTTGATAGGCATTTAGAAGTTTGACGAACATGAATACATAACCAGTTTATGGATAACTACGTACTTTCTATTTTACCGGAGAAATGTCGTATAAAGAATACAAAAGAAGTTGTGATCCATAAAACGTCATGTATTCAGAAGTGTTTTTACTTGAATTTAGGTGTGTGTTTTTTTATTAAAGCAAGATACGCAAAATGGAATATATGGATAAGTGAGTCTGTTAGTGGGCGGCCTGCACCACCATGTCAAGCAGCACTCCCCAGGGCCTTACCTTCCTGTGCTGTTCCTGCTGGTCGGGTTCGTCAGGGTGAAGGACAGCAAGGCCACAAAGGTCACAGATATTGCCATGGAGGTACTCGCAGTTGTCACCATACCAACACTCTCCGTGGGCAGCAAATGGGCACAGCATCTTCGAGTTATCTGTTGCTTCATACGCACCATCATCATCTGCAGCTGGGGTCTCTTCTTCCTCGGGCTTGCCGACCTTGGCTGCTTTGGCATAGGAGCTTGGAACTGGAACAAGGTGGCATTTGCGATCTGTTTATAATGTACACTTGCGTGGTGCGGATGCATGTTTTGTGTCGATAATTGCTTAGTGGAGCCTTTACCGGCTGTGAAGAGATTATGCCCTTTTACTTTTAGCATAGTTTGATTGGTTGGTTTGTTGTTTAATGCCACACTCAGCAATATTCCAGCTATATGGGGGTGGTCTGTAAATAATCAAGTCTGGACCAGACAATCCAGTGATTATCAGTATGGGCATCAATCTACGCAATTGGAATACGAAGACGATGTGTAAACCAAGGTAGCGAGCCTGACAACCCAATCCTGTTAGTCGCCTCTTACGACAAGGGTTGTCGTAAGCAAGGGTTGTTGAAGACCAATTCTAAATCTGATCTTTATGGGTCCCTTTTTTCATAGCCTACGCTTGCATTGTCAAGCCTGTGCTAGTCTGTTCTTGGACTGTGTAGCATGACTGCTACCATTTGCCAGTGTATGTTTTGTGTATCCTGTAACATACCTGCTAGGTGTAATTATGATGTACTAGCTTTGTGAAATCTACACTTATTTAGTCTATAACTTGCAGTTTTGCATAGCCAATGCATGCTTTGTGTAGCCTATGCTTGTCTTATGTGGCATGGCGTACTCTGTGTAGCTTACAATATGTGAAGTCATTGCTTGCTTAGCCCTTGCTTAGCCCATGCTCTGCATGCTTTGCCTATGTGAAGGGTTTGCTTGCTTAGTGTAGCCCATAAAATGCTTCCTTTCAGCAGCTTTTTGTAAGCATAGGGTAGCAACTATTGTTTATGGTCAAGGGGAGATAACTATGACAGCGGAAGTGATAATGAATGTAATGGTGCGGTCCCAGTGGCGACCTCGCAAACTACTCAACCTGTCTCGACCTGGGGGGTATCTCGACCTCACAACGACCTCACGACTTCAAAACGACGTCGTAAGGACCTTTAAGACCTTAGTTCGATTTTACTTCGACTTCTGTCGACCTATATCGACTCAGGTCGGCCAAGTTGAGAAGACATGTACTCCACCAGCTAGATCTTTATATCGACCTAATTTCAAATTAATTTCGCCCTAAGTCGACCGGCCCGACCTCTACGCGACCTGTGTTCAACCGGAGAGTGACTGGTTCTAGAGGGAAATTACATTTTTCTGCCAAGTAGACCCTTGGTTTCCAAACTGTATAAATTACAGGGTGCATTTTCACCAGGTACCCATTCAATTAGAGGAGTGCAAAGTAGTAACATCACCATCAGGAACCTTTACGTAAACATGGTGAGCCCCAAGAAGCGAAGACTGCTTACCATTTGGGTGCAGATAGCCTAGCACCTGCTTACACTGGTGGATGACCTGGAGAATGCCAACCCTCCTCCAAAGCCAAAGCCTCAGCCGTAGGCACATCAATCCCATCCTTGACGCCTTCAAAGCTGAGTATCGGTCAGATGAGTGGGATCAGAGCAGATGGAATACTGTCGCCCATGCTTTCAAGGAAAGGTGGCAATTTCTATATTGCACCGGTGCTTTTGACGGCAAGCACATACCCATCAAGAAGCCTCCCAAAAGCATGTCCCTCTTCTACTACTACAAGTACTTCTTCTCTATTGTCTTGCTGGCACTCGCGGATGCCGATTACAAGTTCCCATGGGTCAACGTCAGGGCCAAGGGATCAGCATCAGACGCTGATGGTCTTCAACCATTCACGAAATCGGATGGAGGGCGATGGTCTTGTATTCCCTGTATGGTGTGCCATACTTCATCATCGGCGACGATTCCTTTCCACTCCGCCCCCTGGATGATGAAGTCATTTTCCATGCATCAGATAGACCCCGATCAGCAGATCTTCAACTGCAGGTAATTATTCTTTTCCATAAATACCTAAATCAAATTATAACTTAGTATCTTTTGGTGTATGCAATATTATATCAAAGGTTTTGAATTTTTAATGCATTTGACCTAAAAATGTTTAATTTGTGACTTTTGCAGACTGTTTCGGGCCATACGAGTGGTGGAGAATACCTTCGGGATTCTGGCTATGAGGTTCCAGATCCTCCTCGGCTCCCTAAATAGCACTGCAGACAGAGCTGAACAGATAACCCTGGACTGCGTCACTTTACACAACATGCTGAGAACGAGGAACCGGAACAGTCAGATGAACCTCATAGACAAGGGGAATGAGGACTGTTCACTCACCCCAGGCGAGTGGCGCACCTGCACACAGCTGCTTGATGGGGATAACCGGTGTGCGAGGAACGTTACCGCACTACCACTAGATGGCGCCAACCAAAGGAAATATTTGAAGGACTATTTCATGGGCACAGGAGCTGTTCGTTGGCAAGAGAAGATGATATCCAAATGACTTTAAAGTGTACTCTTTTATTTAGGACTACTTCATTTACAAAGGAACTTTTGTTTGTTTTTTATTTACACTATTTACAATTGGTAAATGCGTGAAAAAATAAAATGAAAACTAACTATATACATGATGAACAAAACAAATTGTATTACAATCGTACAAGATGTATTTACATTAACACTTAGCAATGGATGGAAAATACCAAAAAAAATCAGATGAAAAAAGCTGTTAAATCTTTTATTGGAAACTCATTTACATAATCTGAAGGTAACATTTCACGTCAGTATAAAGGGCTCATGACAATATATGAGTATCAAGTTCTACTTCTCAGTTTCACTGTCTTTGCTGAGAGTCCTGAACATGTGACTGATCCTCTGAGGTGCGTGTAGAGTCCAAGAGACCGCTTGGCAGGTACAGAAATATACCTGCTGCAGCACTGGAGTCTAAGCTGGGGAAGATACCAGCCTGTTCCGCTGCTTTGTTGGAGAGAGTGGTGTGCTCAGAGTGGACCTCTGGGTGGCAGCAGGTTGGTGTGGAGATGATGTGCTACCACTGGCTGCCGTTTGGCTTTTATGAAGCAATTTGGAAGATGGCGACCATTTATGCGGTCGGCGCGGACTCGATTAGTTTGAGTTGAGGTCGAGATAGGTTGACTTCAGGTCGAGTCCAGTCCAGTTCGAGTAGGTCGACTCAAGGTCAAGTCGAGGCCGAGTACAGATCGACTCTAAGACGAACACAGATCGGCATGTCAGGCCAGCTCGACCTTCAACTCAACCTTTTTTCGACCTACCTAGACCTATTCTCGACCCCATCTCGCACCGAAGGTAGAGGAGGAAGTCGGGGACATTTTTTGACATGTCAAAATATTTTCAAAAACTTGTTGACCTGACTCGATCTGATTCAACCTTACTCGTTCTTCAACTCAACCAGGTCGACCCCCAACTTGACCTTCAGGTCGAGAAGGTCGAGTAGCGTAAGGTCGGCACTGGGACTGCACCATAAGGGACCATTCATAATTTGTGGCTAGGGTTTTTATGTAGAAGCATGTACAATATGAATGACCCTCCCAAAATTTATGTACAAAATCAATGACCCCCCCCTCCTCTTCCCATAATTTCTAAGCATACTTTTAAACATATTTTTATGTACAAAATTGCTGACCCCCCTCTAGTATGTGTGTACAAAATTGCTGACACCCCCTCCCCCCAACAAAATGTAACCCCCTAACCATAAATTATGAACGTTCCCTAAACGCTATCAGTGGGGGGGAATTCTAATATTGTTATCTCCTTCATGCAGCAACGTGAACAGAACTTAAGTTGGTTTTATAGTGTTAGCCTACCTGAGAAGATCTGGATTAGAATTGGTCTTCAGCAACCTATGCTTGTTCTAAGAGGCGACTAACATGATCGGGTGGTCAGGAAAGCACACTTGATGGACACATGTCATCGTATCCCAATTGTGTAGATTGATGCTCATGCTGTTAATCACTGGATTATCTGGTCCAGATCTGATTATTTACAGACCGAGTGAGTGAGTGAGTTTAGTTTTACGCTGCTTTAGCAATATTCCAGCAATATCACAGCTGGAGACACCAGAAATGGGATTCACACATTGTGCCCATGTGGGCAATCAAACCCGGGTCATTGGTGTGACAATCGATGTTTCAACCACTAGGCCACCCCCATTTTCAACATGCGCAGCCAACTCCGACACAGGACACTGACTCTGACCCAACGGGTCCTTATTTCATCCCCTATATTTCAAGTGCGAAGTATTTTGGTTCGACCCAGATGATGATTAAACCACTGACTTCCCAATATCCTGGCAAAGCCTCTATCAACCAAACCAAGGTGAGAGTCTCGTAAATCTAGGATAGGCAAACAGACTATCGGTCAGTTGCCCTAGATGAATTCAGCTGGGGTTGAACCTCACCTGCACCCTCATAGGGCTGTCCTGGGACAAATTCTTTAGCCTTGACCCACTCCTCTGCTGGCTTCCCCAGGGAGGATAAGGTCACCTGAGGCTGAGGACTTGGCGCCACGCCCTTCTTTAGGGACACCATGTTACTCTTGAAGTCGGCGTTACAACAGCTGCTGAATGGCGGGGGCTTGTGTGACTGTGAGTTGCTTACAGCTGACTTGGGATTTACGTCATTTGATGAGATCTTGTTGGAAGGTTGGTGTTTTGAGACATCTTTTTGTGGTTTTACGTGGTCATATCTGAAAAAGTCATACGTCGTTTCAAGTACAAACTACAAACTATGATTACCATAGCAACACATGCCTGGTATCACATGATTTGAAATACTAATGAATACACACCACAATAGATTGCAGCTTCACAATGTTGGTACATTTTTTTCAAACATTTTCATCAAAGTTTACATGAGTGACATTTCTGGTGTTGAAACATAAGCAACTACTTACTGACTGACTGAGTGTGGTTTTACGCCGCTTTTTTATAAACCGCTTTTAGCAATATTCCTGCAACATCACGGCGGGGGTAAACTTAAGATAAACATACTGTACTGCCAAAGTAGAGCTGCTTTTAACAGATAGTTTGTTCAAAGTAATTCTGATAAATCATCTACTCTTTGCTACTTAGGTGTGGCCAAGAGCTGTATCGTCATAACAACGGCAAATCTGGGGTCCTGGTGATTTTAAGGGACACAACTGAGTGAGTGAGCAATTTTAGTTTTACACTGCACTCAGCAATATTCCAGCTATGTGGCAGCAATCTGTAAATAATGGAGTCTGGACCAGACAAACCAGTGATCAACAGCATGAGCATCGATCTATGCAATTGATGACACTTAATTGATGTCTACTTAATCAGCGAGCCTGACCACCCGATCCCGTTAGTCACCTTTTGTGACAGGCATGGGTTGCTAAAGACCAGTTCTAACCTGGATCTTCAAGGGTTGGCTAGCACTATAAAATCAGCTTATGTGCAGCCACAGAGACCTGAATGCACATCACATGTGTCAACCAAATCAGCGAGTCGGACCACCAGATCCCGTTAGTCGCCTCTCATGACACAACTCAGCATAGCAAAGCTGAATAAGGTTGATAAAGACCAAGTGAAGATTAAACAACCAACATAAAACCCAGTTTGTTTTAAGGCTCATACAAAACATGAGGAACTCAAAATAGCCATCCAATCTAATTTCACCACTGAGAATGAAACATTTGGGGAGAAGTTACCTATAAAAGAGATGGCAGTCTGAAAGAAGCTAAAGGAAGCAAACAGAACCAGGATATTTACCACACCTGCATGGAGATATAATACACTGGTTTATACAGGATATTCCTCATTGTAGTTTGTTATATGGTTTTCTGCTCACCTGCATTTGTCTCCATATGTGCAGTTGCCCTTGAGATAGAAGCGGCATACCATGGAGGCTTGGGCGGAACGGTCATGGGAGTAGCGGCAACTATCGCCTTCACGACACACACCATGGAGATAGTACCTAGTCAAAACAAACATCTCAATCACTGCCAATCACATAGATGCATGCACACTGTCATGAACAAAAATTCAAATTTTGATGATTGGTTCTGACATTTTCTGCAGACATGGGCTCAATATTGGCCTCTGAGTATATCCTTCTATGTGCTCGACTAATGTGGATTATTATGAAACCTATGTTAACATAATACAATAAGATATAGTTATAGTTATAACAAATTCAAAGTGAACACTAGTTTTAGTTTTATGTAACCAAGTTTTGTTAAAACTAAGCATTTTGACAAAATGTACAGCCAGTGGTTAGGATCAAACACAGAAATGTTTGTTATATCCATCAGTTTGTTATAAACTAGTTCATTATAAACATAGTTTACTGTATTTGTAATGATACCCATGACAACACCCCCCAAATAATCTAAAAATAAAAGCTGAATGCAAAGTAAAATATTATTAAACAGCTACTCATGAAAATGTCCCAGTTCTATTGTTCATAAAGATAGGAAAAAGAATATTTTGAAACATGGATTTTACAAGCCCTTGTATCATAGAAGAAATATGTTGAATAAATAAAAACAATTAATTCTCTTCATCATGCTTATGATGAATATTTCTTCAGTATGCGTAACACGCTATGTATTACAATACATGTTTCCCCTAACAATCATACAAGGTCTATTATTCTGATGAAGGAGTAAGAATACACGCTGAAATGTCATGTTCCTCATATCATAGAGGCTGACATCCATAAATTTTCATCCTTTATATTGGGGCTGTGACGATGCATCGAACTATCGATGGATTGCAATTGTTGAGTCTCAGATAGCAATTTATAGATGGTAGAAAAAAAACACTATCAACGCATCGATAGTATTTGTGACTATTGATAATTTAGTGATTGTCTTCCATTGAGAAATGCACAGCACAAAATACAGGATGTACCAGATTCGTTCACATTGTTTTTTTAGTTTTCCACCCGTTACCTCTTAAACAAACATGACTGTTTACTTGATCTGGGTTTCAAGTGTCTTGTCAGTTATTTAAAGGGACAGAAACTACTTCAGCCTGTTTTTATTTCATACAAACTATACATTCATTGGGGAAATGACTTCAAATGAGACAATTCAAGGAGAAAAACCTTTTTCAATAGTATTGCAATATAATTTGGTTGCAATAGACTATCACTATCACAATAGTTAAAAATGTTTCCCCCTCAATAGTTACCCCTACTTTATATGTACCACTTTATCATCGATCTCACCTCACTTAGTCACACATATAGTTCTATATGTAAGACTACTAAGAGGCATTGCATTTCTTCCAAATTTGTATTGGTCTGGAAAGGGTGCAAATTAACACCTTTTGATTTATATCAGTAACTATATTGATTATCTCTATTACACTGAGACAATATCTAGATTTCATACAGGGCTTTAGTTTATTCATCAAATCCTAGGTTCAAACTGTAACGGATCTCCAGATCATTGGAAATCTCCCTTTAATGGTTTTCACTTTCAATAACATGACTGAGATCCTGGCAATTCTGTAAAACTATTTGTCAATTGGGGTTGACAATTCATAGAAATTAATAAAAAAATATCAACACAATCAATTTCCAAAGTAAAGTATAAAAAAAATAACTTGTCTGCAAAAATAATATGTGCATGTCAACATACACAACCAAAAATTAATATTAGTGAATCGCAATAGTATATGAATGGAGACTTGGTACTTGTGTTTAGCTGGCTCGGATGCTATACTGGCAATCGTATCCCACAAAGTACTCAACGGATATGAACAAATACAGTTTCCCTACCTATCTTTAGCTAATCAGCTGATCGGGCAGTTGTCCCGGACTCGCGGCTTTTCGCGAGTTCATTGCAAACAAATGTGAACCATTTCTTTCAGTGCGTGACTTCAAAATAGTATGGTCTTATTATAATATCTCTGATAAATGCAATATGCCTATGGTGTTGCCACATTCATTGCACCCTGGTGATGAAAACATGAAATTATTTTTAGACCAGATCCAATGGTTCAAGCAAAGGGCACGCGGCTCAATAACAATTTCTCAGTGAAAGAAAGCCCTTTCCCTGAATTAACACAAAAAGTCGTGTTCTATATATGAACATGACATTGGCACATGATTGCCTTCCCCTTCAAAAGTTTCACCTGCAAAATATGTCTTTGCTCCAGACGGGTGTTTCAGGCTGGCTATCGCAACCTTCCGCCATGTTTTCAACTCGATTATCCATACATGCACCTGCTATGTATCTTTCATGTCTAGGTTGTCTGTATATCTGAGCTTGCGATGACACAATATTAGGTAATTGCGCATATATCTGCAAATCGTATACAGCATGATAACACTACATTAATGCATTATATTTATTTTCAGGTTTATGTTGATCCTTCAGCCTAATTAACACCTTCTATGTGTACGAAACTGCAATAGGTTAAGATACTATTGCATGAAAACTAATAAACGCAGATTGCATCAACTAGACACTCAGGCGAACTCTTCTTCAGACAGGGTTTTCGTGTATCGCCCAGAATCGAATATGTTTGACAGTAGTGAAACTCTAAGAATATTTATTCGGTGAGTATATGAAAAGCAACATTTTAATTTTGTTAATCATTTTTATGTCTGACGCTCTTGTTTTATTGTAAAGCATTCAAGTGTAAATGAAATTACGTCTTTATGTAACTGAAAGAATTCGATCGTTTCTGTTTGATAGTCACTCATTCTTGCATCAGTTTGTAAAAGATAATCTGTTGCTGGGTAATTTTAAAGAAAACTATTTTGGTTCATTAAAGGCTGGGATAAGGAATGAAGTTACAATCACAAGTGATAAATCATGACTGACATGTAGTAAATTTGTGCCTATGGAAGAACATTAATTGATTTTCAAAGATTTCTAAGATAGCTTTCAGCAGCTGGGTATAATGCAAGAATTAGATTTTAAAGATTTAAATCAAACAACATGTTGAACGATTCAACCATTTTGAAGTATTCTTGGAGTGCTGTACTGTTCATGTTTGGATACATTATTTCCTACATAAGATGTTTTCAGTTAGAAATTAAACATATGATAAAATCAACTCACAGTGAAAAAGGTACATAGTATGGGCAGTTATAACTATCACTTCATGCATGTTGTTAAAACGTCCTTCAAACTTTTTATTCGTGACAAGAATTAAACAAATGATCTCCCAGCATTGAATTACAGAAAATATTTGCAAGCAATACTTGCTGTATCTAAATCTCCAATTAATCTGTACCTTTAATTTAATAACCTGTATTAGAGATGAAACGATCTTAAAACTCGTTATTCAGTTCTTTTTCTTTAATACATTTAGGAACAAACTTAGATTGTTCAAAACAATTGTACTAATGTTTATATCAACCAACAGATACATATCTCCTAGGTAATATTTTGATAAAATTGTATTTTTATATCTGTTTCGACCACGAATCTAATACGGTACGGGGGCGGTGGGGTAGCTTAGTGGTTAAGGCGTTTGCTGGTCGCGCTGAAGACCCGGGTTCGATTCCCCACATTGGTACAATGTGTGAAGCCCATTTCTGGTTTCCCCCGCCGTGATATTGCTGGAATATTGCTAAAAGCGGCGTAAAACCCAACTCACTCAATAATACGATACAACGGATAAAAGATAACTTAGATTGCATACTTTTTCACAACGTAAGGCAAATAGTATGTGACAAAAATGAATAGGAACATAGAAACATATCATTATGTGTGAGTGAGTGAGTTTAGTTTTACGCCGCTTTTAGCAGTATTCTAGCAATATCACGGCGGGGACACCAGAAATGGGCTTCACACATTGTACCCATGTGGGGAATCGAACCCGGGTTTTCGGCGTGACGAGCAAATGCTTTAACCACTAGGCTACCCCACCGCCCCCATTATGTAAGAAATATATTTTCAAGTACTATTCTAACAATGTATTTATAATACCTACCAGCAAAATTATCCCAATGTATCAATTTTATGAATCATTCACTCATTTGTTATCAATACATGTTTCCATATAATTCCAATATTACACAAAACATGGATTCTTGTTCTTTTCATTTATAACCCGCATATATGTTGGTGGTACATTGTTCCTTGGGTTGTGATATTTAGCATACATGTCTCGTTATCACTGAACGTTTATTAATTGTCACTTGAGGCTCAACTAAAATTTGTAATTTTGACACTGAATACATTTTCTGCCCCAGGGGCGAGTGTTCTTTTCTTCATCGTCTTATAACCACATGTGTGCTAATGGCTAACATGAACATATTTAGTAATAAATCAAGTAAAGGTTGGTGAAAGAGTGCACTTCAATTTCAACACGTCGGATTTCTAGGATGTGTACCATAATATTGTACTCGGGTTTGAGTCAAATGACTTTCACTCGTCACTAGGTCCATTATATATACTCTTTGGACCAGTCCAGCTAAGACAGTGTTATATTTCTAATTTTCGCGACAGTTAAGAAAACGACGAAAGATTGTGGTGTATGTACAACAGACTCCCCTAAAACTGAATAGCAACAGAGCTAGTCGGCAAGATAATATTACTTCCAAAAACATGTTATTTTTAGCGCGGAAACTCAAAACAATGTTATCTAATATTAGCAAACAATCTCTCCAACATGCGTTCAAGGTCGCTATGGAATAACAGGAAGCCATCTGTGGAAACGTAAGTATTATGTTGTAATGGTGTTATGATTTGGTGTCTTTTTTCAGCTTATTCACGGTTTGATAGGTCAACAGCTGGTCATTTACAAATTACATCGGTCATCATCTGGAAATAAATCGACAAAGAGCGGATATGTGTTCTGATTTGGCCATGGGTAATTTTTGTGATTATGATTAGGTCACTCAGCGAAACTTGAACATCCCCTCGTTATAATACATAAATGATATGCCATATGACAACACAGGGATTGAATAAGTAGAACCCATAGCCATGAAGATTCGTGAAAGAATTGGTCTTCAGCATTCCGTCAGCAGTGCTGACAAGAGGAGTGGTCAAGCTCGTTGACTTGGTTGATCGTATCTCAGTTAAATAGACTGATGCTCAATTTCAATCACTAGATTGTCTTATCCAGAGTCAGTTCAGTTATTTACAGAATGCTGTCATTAAGCTATCTAGAAGATTGTTCAGGCTTGAACAACAAGCAAACCAAGTTGAAGCCAATTACTGAATCAGTGCTTCGTATCAGTGTGATCTAGTATTTACATTTTGCATCGTATTATGGGTCAAATATCAAGGGCCGGTTTGGGTCAAATATCAGTGGCCGGTTCGGGGTTAATCACGTCATATGTAAGATACAGAAGAAAACTCTTTTCCTTAATTAACAAATAATATTGTCTTAGGTGAGACTATTTCTGTATCATCAACATGGCACTAGGAGAAATGAATACTACAAGAAGCTACAAAATTCAGACAGAATAATGTTTGAAATATAAAGTTTATGATCTTGTATTACAAGGGAGTATGCATATCAAATGAAACACCGAGAACGACAAGGGTTGTTCTAAGTTAACACTCTTCATGTACCGCACATGTGTTTGTTTCACTGTTCCAACTACAGCGCTTACCCCCTTGTAATACAAACCAGTAATATCGATTTGAATCTATGATCGTTTGTTAAACAACTTTTATCCTAAGTTGAATAAAATTCTGAGATTTAAATGTTCAATTGGCAAGGTAAAATTATGAGGATTCGCAATCTTAATTTCACTTTATTTGATTTACTTTTTTGCTTAAAGGGGAAGTGTACACGAATAAATCACATTTATTCTTATGTGAATCAAAGTGAACTGTTTTAATTAGTTAATACCAATGTTTGAAAATATACACTCATTTTTCTTACAATGTAAGTATAACCCTCAAAATAAGTGCTGAAATGTTATGCCAATATGAGGTATTTGTTTGCCGAGCTAAACAGGCCAGAGTTACCGCCCTTTGATTATGACGTAATTGGTGCCACTTGATTTTAAACTGGTCTCCTGTCTAGTCCCAAATCAAAAGATAACAATACTGATATTAATCACGTAAAAAAAAAGTTTGTGAAAATACTGAAGAAGCATAAGAACAGAAAATGTAAGCAGCAGGACGGATTGATCGTGGTGTATTTTCATTCATAAACTTCGCCTCAATGAAAATACCAAATATGTATAACAATGTTGACGTCCGTATGACATCACTATCGGGAAGCGACTTTTTCAAAATGGCGTGTTCACTGACATGAGTACGCCGGAGTTTTCGAGGAAATTTTCGTTGTTTCAAGCAAACGTGACATGTAAGTAGTCCAAAATTCTGTCAGTCTGCTGTTTGTTATTTTCTTTTGTTTTATTGTGACCAAGGGAAACAGTCATAAATTAAGAGAAGTACCGTCATCGTTGTGCGTGAGTTTGCGTCAGTTATGGCGTCATGCTTTCAAAAACTATAATATGTTGTGACGAATCTAGAAAATCATTGGAATACACCTATTTTATTTAACTATCGCTTGCTACGATACCTTTCCCACGCATGTTCTAAAACTAATGAGCAATTGTATGCAACAAGTAGGCGAACGGATACACAGTGTAAAATCTGAGACTGGCTTTGTATACATTTCAAACAAGTATTCTTTCACAGCGCGGCATCTTATATCCTCGATATATTTCGTTAGATTTCACTGAAACACTTCGTCTTTGTATTGGTGACAGAGTCACTTTGGGAGTTTATTTTGAACTGTATGAGGAATTCAGGGATTCATGTAAGGAAGATGGTGTTGAATTATACAATTGATTTTATGGACGAAACATAACCGACATAGACATGTGACGTGATTTTATAAACACTATGTAATATAGGTGAAAATTCACTTTGACGTTTGCGTATTTTCCAAAACATTCTCAGCGATTCTCGGTTCATCGATAATGTTTCAGAACGAGCATTGGTGATTCGATCATACAACAACAAAACTATCGCTGATCACAATGATCACGCTCTTTCTCCCAGTAAAATTTGACATTTGAATTAAGACATACCATAAATTACGCAAAAACGCAGTGAATGGTGATTTAGTAATGTGTCAAAACTGGCGAGATTTACGATGCATGTAATTTTCAGTAAATTTTATCTACAATGAGCCGGATGATATCATAGAAAACGAATTTCAAACAGTGTTCAAAACTGCAAATTGCATTTATCTGCGTGATGTATTTGGATATGTACTATCGATATCAAAGTGAAGGTGCGATGAATCGTGCGATTTATGTAAGAACTTTAGTAACAAACGTAGAATGCCGCACATTCACTGATGGCAAGCAAGATGTAGTGCATAAACGCTTTTAGGTTTCATGAAAAAGATACTGTTGGAAAGGCGACCGACTCAGGTTGAATATGTTATACAATTTGGTTACGTGGTAACACTTTTAGTACAATGTATACTGCAACGTCATTACAGTGTAGAACTGACCACATAGTCAGCTGACGGCCAAGCAACAGGTGGATTAAAACAGTAGCCTGCGCATCGAGACACAAGAACCACACCTATACCTGCACCACGTGAAATGGGTCTAATTAGGTCTGACGACGTCATTCGTTTATCGTTTGGGCACCAATGACGTCATTTCCAAGGGACATAAGCCATAGTGTGTTTATTGTGGATATAGAACTCTTGGTAAATGTTGAAAATATGAATTGATATAACGCAAATAATAAATTAGTTACTTCTGATATATGTACGGGTTTGGATATAAAACTACTTGATAAATACTTTTTATGATGAAAAAGTGCAAGACAAAAAGGTTAATTTTCGTGTACACTTGCCATTTAAAGTGAAATTCATCGGTACGCTTTCACTGCAAACAGACTATACATCCGTTTTATAACAGTGTATACACACATTACCAGTATATATTTTCTGTTGTATATACTATTAAGTCATCATAAACCATAAACAAGAATAGATCAATAGATCAACATTCGTTGGTTTCACATTAATTTTCGACTCGGCTGTGCGCATGCGTGCGTAGAGCGTGTAAAAATATCCACTGGTCAATTCCGGTTTGGTCATATTAGCGATATTGTAAACACGCTCTAAATAAATGCTGTATACAAATTATTTACGCGTGACAACTGTTCATAGTTGAGTACATACATCCATTTGCCTATGCTTTTCAATAATTGATATCCTATTTTGGTGGCATTGCATCAGAGATGTGCTTTTTTACTTGTGAGAAGGGGATGTGTAGGAAGGATGGTGGACGGGTGGTGGTGAGATGTGTTTATACAAGAGCTTGTTAACAAACGTTAAGCTATTTATTTAACTAATTCCGGTCCCTTCCATTCATAAATGAATTGAGATTAGTTAAATTCGACATAAAACCATATATTTGTTTTGATTTTTGATTTTTCTTAAGAGTGCGTTTACACTATTGGTAAAGCTTACGACCAAACCGGAAGTTGGCCTGAGGATATTTTTACACGCTCTGCGCATGCGCACAGCGAGTCTAAAATTAATGTGAAACCAACTAATGTGCTGGTAATACCCTAGTCTACCAAAACAGATGATGATAGGTCATTTCAACATGCTGGTTCACTGGTATGGAACAATCTGTCACAAATGGAGAAGCAGAAAATCTCACAAACATTGAAGCAACACTCAAGGCCTGTCTTTTCAAACATGTCAAAGGTGTTTTGACCATATCAATCCTGGTGTTAGCAAATATAAGCAGTTGTTAGGAAAATGAGCTATTGAAATCCTTGATTTGATTTGATAACACATGAACAAGTTTGATAACTTTATATAGTTCTAGACATTTTGCTCAATCTTTTTATTTTTAAATCTCAGGTTCCAATATTACAACAAGGATTAAAAAGCTGAACTGAATGTTGTGTTCATTGTCACCCTTAAATCGTGTGATGTATGATTTCATGACATACTATAGGGGTGAAACAGTATACTGCAGTATTTGTAGAACCACAGTATCTTGTCTTCGGTTAGGTACACGGTAATGCTGTAAATGAATTCTGTATCTTCGGTTTTCGTATTATCATTTTATTAACCATTTTAAACCTTTTCTAAAAGCCTAGAAATTGAATCATTTTGTCAAAATCTATGCATTTCTTTGCTAGATTCAATTTCTGCATTATGATCTCATATACCGAACCGAAACTGACAGAACCGAAGGCCTTGTACCGCAATACGTACTGTACAGTGGTAAGAGCATACCATTTCACCCCTCCTTATTTTATCTTGTGGGAAATTGGCATAGACAGTAAGTGCAATTTTGTGACTATCACTTTATCATAACAAGTTGGAGCAAATGTCATTCAAGTTAACTAGTTGTGGAAAAAGACGTGAGAGTGTAAAGCATTTTATTGGGTTGATCATGTAATCATAATATCAAGATTAAGTTTGATTAGCCTCAGCTGAGTTGAGACCACTGTTGTCATGTCTTAAAACAGAAATCTGATTTTCCTCTTTCCTATGATTCATGGCATGTCTCCTGAAATGAAATGTTAATCAACACTGAAATTTGGAAAATATGAACTTATAAATATGCCTATACTCAAACATGATAAAATGATAGCTTTTCCCCAATGCCCAGACACTGAAATTACTGAAGTTTTTAATCCACGATAAATCCCTGGAAACACATGCTCCAGTCTGGTAATTGACAACCATGTAATCAATAACATGTCAGAGGTCACTAGGTCATAGTGACATTTATTGAGAAAGCAGGAAGTTGAGAAAAAGCCACAAGGAAGCAGTTGTACAGGGACCAGTTGTCTTCCAGGTCAGAATCTGTGAACCTCTAAACATCACTGCCATGTGTGCTGCATGTGTTTGTTGGGTCAATATGGGATCATGTGCTGTGACCTTTGTGTGAGTAATGCTGTCACAATTTTGCTGTTGGCTGTCGAATAAGGGCCAGACATTGTTTTACAGCTTTTCTGAGGCAAGTAAACCGTTCTTATCTCTTATCTCTGTTAATCTACATGTCCAGGTTAGAAGCAGGTTGCCTTTTAGTACTTCTCCTAGCATGTTAAATTTAAGTTGAAAGTAACAATAACTTTTCAAAGTATCCCTGTTTTGCACAGGGGCGGTGGGGTAGGCTAGTGGGTAAGGTGTTCGCTCGTCACACTGAAGACCCGGGTTCAATTCCCCACATGGGTACAATGTGTAAAACCCATTTCTGGTGTCCCCTGCCATGATATTGCTGGAATATTGCTAAAAGCGACGTAAGGCTAAACTCACTCACTCACTCACTCTTTTGCACAATTTGCTTGAACCACTCACTTCGAAATCTGTTTATTTGTTGTTTATTGCTGCACTCAGCAATATTCCTGCTCCAAATAAATCTGTAAAAACTCAAGTCAACAATCTAAGCACTGATATCATGTGCGTTGTATACACAGGATTCAATGACCACTCAGCAAGCTCTAAAGTGGTCTCTTTTGATAGGTAAGTTGCTGGAGATTCCTGTATGTACTCTCTACCCTTCTACAACAAGAAATGCATTGATTACAAGAAATGCATTGATTATATATGCAATATGTGAACATCCGAAATAAAGGTAAAATACTTCCTGTATAATTACTTTATTCAATTATCATGCTCAGTGTTCACGAATGCTGTTTCAAAGTAACAGGACATAGGGTCCTGTAAGTTTCAGATGTCTGTCTGACCCATTGAAAATTCACAGGACCCATAGAATAAAATTAAACACACATTTCAGATTTAACATTCTTATAATTGGCATTGAAATTATTAACAAGCGTAATATTTATAAACAGCAAACAAGTGTCACATGTCACATATAACAACTTCGGTCAAAGTCATTGTGAAATATACAGTCGGACATTGGGACCGGCGGATGGTAGACTTCTATCGGACCATTGGCGAATCTGCCGGATTTGTCAGAGGGTCAGACGCTATTCGTAAACACTGCATGCTTGCTTTAGGTTAGATATTTCACATTTCTCAAAATAAAGAATATGAAAAGCAACACGAGTTGAGCGTTCCTCTTTACTCGGCCGTCTGAGTGACCCAGTGACTACATGGTTCTGTTGAAGAGCTCTATTTACATTTTGGCACACCTGGTTAGTATTACCCTTCAAGAAGTCCTCACTTCAAGACAAGATCTAAAGTTTTTAAAGTTGCATTTAATATAATAAATGAAACATTCCTTGAAGATCACTCCCATGACCTCACTGCTTTCAGAGGTCAGTAAAGCTATGTGCTTATGTAACACAGTGTTTCTTTGAGTGGCAATACAATATTACCTCGTTTATCATCTTGCCATCTTGTGATCTTGCTGTGGTCTGACCCTCAACAGGGCTTCAGAGACTCTCTTCAACCATTGAATATATCTCTTACATGTTCTTATTCCCTTTGGAGGGGACTTGGGGTAGCATTGTGGTTAAATCGTTCGCTCGGCATGTCGAAGACCTGGATTTGATTCTCCAAATGGGTACAATGTGTGAAGCCCATTTCTGGTGTCCCCCGCTGGGATATTGCTGCAATATTTCTTAAAGCGGCGTAAAACTAGACTCACTCACTATTCTCTTTGGGGTTGGCAGTGGGTTAGTGCGTTCGCTCGTCACACTGAAGATACGTGTTTGATTCCCCACATGGGTACAATGTGTTAAGCTGTCATGTTGCTGGAATAGGCCTGAAAAAATATGTTGACTTGAATTCTGGTGATGACCCTATTTTTTTTAAGCAGTATGAATGAAATAAGCTTTCAGATACCATTGTTTTCTTCAGGCACCAACAGACATCTGTCAGTCATTCTGATAGAGAAAGTCGACATGATGGCCGCAAGTTTGCTTGAATAAACAATTACACATTGATAAATGTGTTGTTAGTTTGTACTTTGCTTCTAAAAGAATTTTTTTTTAAAATATCCTACCTACCATCCCTAAATTTTAAAGAGGTGTAATGGGAACACAACATTTTTCTTATTTGGCCTAATTGCTAAAAGCAGTGTAAAACTGAACTCACTCACTCACTTATTCCCTTTGTTTATTCATAGCTGGAGGGGCGGTGGGGTAGCCTAATGGTTAAAGCGTTGGCTCGTCACGCTGAAGATCCGGGTTCGAATCCCCACATACAATGTGTGAAGCCCATTTCTGGTGTCCCCCGCCGTGATGTTGCTGGAATATTGCTAAAAGCGTCGTAAAACCAAACTCAGTCAGTCAGTCAGTCATAGCTGGAATATTGCTGAGTGCGGCATAAAACTAAACTCACTCACTTTAAGGAAGTCAGTATTTTTAATCATGTTTATGCTGTCTTTTTTTAATTAGTTGGGTAATTTGTAACCTGTCTTCTTGACCTTGTTCCGCTTTAAATGCTGTTTCAGATAACCTCTAGTGTACAACTGGCCATGTAATGACCCCAGTCTGCAACACATCACATCAACTCCCAACCAGCATCTCATGTCAGAGTGACAATACCTGGTACGTGATACGTAGCACTTTCTGTAGTCATGTAACTCACATGTACTTGATGCCTGCACAAGATCAGTTGTTTATATACCAAGATCTGTACAGAGATACAGATATGTAAACTGGAGGGCTACATGGGTAATTACTCATAGTGTCATTGTGTAGGGGTGAAGTTTTTAGGGGGGTTGTTTTTGTGCATGTTTGTATGCAAAGATGTAATTTATCTAAATTTGTGCCAGACTTGATTATTTATACGTTACCATGATCATGAGCACATTCACTGTTCTCCATGGAGGACAAATGCCCAGCAGCCCTTTCTGGTCAACAGATATGACTTCATGGATCAACTATCCAGTCTCAGTCACTGGATTGTCGGGTTCAGACGTGATTATGTAGTGTCAACTTTCACGTTTCTCAAATATTGCTGCATAATCATAATAAATATCAGTGTTTATATCATGATATACATTGACATAATCATGATAAATATCAGTGTTTATATCATGATATACATTGACATAATCACGATAAATATCAGTGGTTATATCATGATATACAATTACATAATCATGATAAATATCAGTGGTTATATCATGATATACATTGACATAATCATGATAAATATCAGTGGTTATATCATGATATACATTGACATAATCATGATAAATATCAGTGGTTATATCATGATATACATTGACATAATCATGATAAATATCAGTGGTTATATCATGATATACATTGACATAATCATGATAAATATCAGTGTTTATATCATGATATAAATTGACATAATGATAAATATCAGTGGTTATATCATGATATACATTGACATAATCATGATAAATATCAGTGGTTATATCATGATATACATTGACATAATCATGATAAATATCAGTGGTTATATCATGATATACATTGACATAATCATGATAAATGTCAGTGGTTATATCATGATATAAATTGACATAATGATAAATATCAGTGTTTATATCATGATATAAATTGACATAATCATGATAAATATCAGTGGTTATATCATGATATACATTGACATAATCACGATAAATATCAGTGGTTATATCATGATATACAATTACATAATCATGATAAATATCAGTGGTTATATCATGATATACATGGACATAATCATGATAAATATCAGTGGTTATATCATGATATACATTAACATAATCATGATAAATATCAGTGGTTATATCATGATATACATTGACATCATAAATATCAGTGGTTATATCATGATATACATTGACATAATCATGATAAATATCAGTGGTTATATCATGATATACATTGACATAATCATGATAAATATCAGTGTTTATATCATGATATAAATTGACATAATGATAAATATCAGTGGTTATATCATGATATATATGACATAATCATGATAAATATCAGTGGTCATATCATGATATACATTGACATAATCATGTAAATAAACACTGATAAATAACAGTGTTTAATAAGGGTGTAACGATGCATCAAACTATCGATTGATCCCGATTGTGAGCCCCCCAATAGTACTTTATCGATAGGTGTATGAAATGACGATCCAATGACTATCGCTTTCGTTTGTTTTATAAATAATGGTAACTTGAAAACATGTTCTGTCCTACAGTCCCACCCCCGATTGGGATTAATCTCTATTTGCTGTAAGCGACAGCATTTTGCAGTGATAACAGCGGCATGTAGAGTTACACAACCCCCTCGCGACAGTATTTCTCAGATTCTGCCTTGCCCATGTTGTATGAGACTGTTAAAACTGAGGTCAGGAATGACCTTTCCTGTGCTGAGAATGTTTCACTCACAACTGATGGATGGACTAGCAGATTCTTAAATCTGCACATGTGGACAGACTCTCAGTGGCGGATCCATAGCGGGGGTTCAAAACACACACACACACACCCACTTTTTGAAAATGACTTAAGATCACATTGACGATTTTTTGGCATTGGCAGAGCCAATGGGGGGGTTCAGGGGGTTCGACCCCCCTGAACCCTCTCTTTTCAAAATTCCTGGATCCGCCCATGGACTCTTGTTTCTAAAGAAGAATTGGAAAGTTGGAAACCAAGATAAAAAATAAACTATTATCTGCCTTCATCACACTATTTGAGTAAAATCAGAGTTAATGTGAAATATTGCCATTTGCCAATTATGTTAACCTATCTTTCAACTTGAGTCACCAAGTTATCTGCTGACAGGTTTATTTGTGAGATTTCTTGATACTTTTAGTGACAAAAGATTATTGTCTTCTTTAAATCTGTTGAGTCTGTTGACTGTTCAGTGCATTGGATATATTTTTTCATCTTCATGTTGTTAAAACTAAAACATATCTACCTGCGAACTGTTTAATTTTCAACCATTACACACAGTAAGTGTTTTCTATTGAAACTGAAAGGTGACCATTTGTCTAAAATGTGACCGAGCCACAGAGCCAGTATTTATTCTTTATTTTTTTCTATGTTGTTTTACATACAAAGTTGCAGGGATCAAAGAGTCTGCAAACCACAGTTTTGTAATAAATAGTATTAAATCCTATGTGAATGTGTTGGCTTGTTGTAGAATGTTTTAATAACTAAGTCATGTTCATGAAGAAGTCATCATGACAACTTGACCAATACTGACCTGAAAGTTGTAAGGAACTGAAGGCATTTTATGGTTTAAGTAGTTTAATGTAGAAGAAGTTGGTAGAAAATGGCAATATATCTGAAATTTGAATTTTGTCTGGACAATCGCAATAGTTATCGCAATAGTAGCATGCAATAGTCTATCGACATCTCAATAGTAGCATGCAATAGTCTATCGACATCGCAATAGTAGCATGCAATAGTCTATCGACATCGCAATAGTAGCATGCAATAGTCTATCGACATCGCAATAGTAGCATGCAATAGTCTATCGACATCGCAATAGTAGCATGCAATAGTCTATCGACATAGCAATAGTAGCATGCAATAGACTATCAACATCGCAATAGTAGCTTGCAATAGTCTATCAACATCGCAATAGTAGCATGCAATAGTCTATCAACATCGCAATAATAGTAGCAATGTAGCATGCAATAGTCTATCGACATCGCTAATAGTAGCATGCAATAGTCTATCGACATCGCAATAGTAGCATGCAATAGTCTATCGACATCGCAATAGTAGCGTGCAATAGACTATCGACATCGCAATAGTAGCATGCAATAGACTATCAACATCGCAATAGTAGCATGCAATAGTCTATCGACATCGCAATAGTAGCATGCAATAGTCTATCGACATCGCAATAGTAGCATGCAATAGTCTATCGACATCGCAATAGTAGCATGCAATAGTCTATCGACATGGCAATAGTAGCATGCAATAGACTATCGACATCGCAATAGTAGCATGCAATAGACTATCGACATTGCGATAGTAGCGTGCAATAGACTATCGACATCGCAATAGTAGCATGCAATAGACTATCAACATCGCAATAGTAGCATGCAATAGTCTATCGACATAGCAATAGTAGCATACAATAGACTATCAACATCGCAATAGTAGCTTGCAATAGTCTATCGACATCGCAATAGTAGCATGCAATAGACTATCAACATCGCAATAGTAGCATGCAATAGTCTATCGACATCGCAATAGTAGCATGCAATAGACTATCAACATCGCAATAGTAGCATGCAATAGTCTATCGACATCGCAATAGTAGCATGCAATAGTCTATCGACATCGCAATAGTAGCATACAATAGACTATCAACATCGCAATAGTAGCATGCAATAGTCTATCGACATCGCAATAGTAGCATGCAATAGACTATCAACATCGCAATAGTAGCATGCAATAGTCTATCGACATCGCAATAGTAGCATGCAATAGACTATCAACATCGCAATAGTAGCATGCAATAGTCTATCGACATAGCAATAGTAGCATACAATAGACTATCAACATCGCAATAGTAGCATGCAATACTCTATCGACATCGCAATAGTAGCATGCAATAGTCTATCGACATCGCAATAGTAGCATGCAATAGTCTATCGACATCGCAATAGTAGCATGCAATAGTCTATCGACATCGCAATAGTAGCATGCAATAGTCTATCGACATCGCAATAGTAGCTTGCAATAGTCTATCGACATCGCAATAGTAGCATGCAATAGACTATCGACATCGCAATAGTAGCATGCAATAGTCTATCGACATAGCAATAGTAGCATGCAATAGACTATCGACATCGCAATAGTAGCTTGCAATAGACTATCGACATCACAATAGTAGCATGCAATAGTCTATCGACATCGCAATAGTAGCATGCAATAGTCTATCGACATCGCAATAGTAGCATGCAATAGACTGTCGACATCGCAATAGTAGCTTGCAATAGACTATCGACATCGCAATAGTAGCATGCAATAGACTATCAACATCGCAATAGTAGCATGCAATAGTCTATCGACATAGCAATAGTAGCATACAATAGACTATCAACATCGCAATAGAAGCATGCAATACTCTATCGACATCGCAATAGTAGCATGCAATAGTCTATCGACATCGCAATAGTAGCATGCAATAGTCTATCGACATCGCAATAGTAGCATGCAATAGTCTATCGACATCGCAATAGTAGCTTGCAATAGTCTATCGACATCGCAATAGTAGCATGCAATAGACTATCGACATCGCAATGGTAGCATGCAATAGTCTATCGACATAGCAATAGTAGCATGCAATAGACTATCGACATCGCAATAGTAGCTTGCAATAGACTATCGACATCACAATAGTAGCATGCAATAGTCTATCGACATCGCAATAGTAGCATGCAATAGTCTATCGACATCGCAATAGTAGCATGCAATAGACTATCGACATCGCAATAGTAGCTTGCAATAGACTATCGACATCGCAATAGTAGCATGCAATAGACTATCGACATCGCAATAGTAGCTTGCAATAGACTATCAACATCGCAATAGTAGCATGCAATAGTCTATCGACATCGCAATAGTAGCATAGTAGCATGCAATAGTCTATCGACATCGCAATAGTAGCATGCAATAGTCTATCGACATCGCAATAGTAGCTTGCAATAGTCTATCGACATCGCAATAGTAGCATGCAATAGTCTATCGACATCGCAATAGTAGCATGCAATAGACTATCGACATCGCAATAGTAGCTTGCAATAGACTATCGACATCGCAATAGTAGCATGCAATAGACTATCGACATCGCAATAGTAGCTTGCAATAGACTATCAACATCGCAATAGTAGCTTGCAATAGTCTATCGACATCGCAATAGTAGCATGCAATAGACTATCAACATCGCAATAGTAGCTTGCAATAGTCTATCGACATCGCAATAGTAGCATGCAATAGACTATCGACATAGCAATAGTAGCTTGCAATAGTTTATCGACATCGCAATAGTGGCATGCAATAGTCTATCGATATCTCAATAGTTCCATAGACCTCAATAGTCACCCCTAGTGTTTTATATCATGATGTACACTGGCATAATCATAATAAATATCAGTGTTTATATCATGATATACACTGGCATAATCAGGATAATCAGAAAATCATAGCCATGACAACCCATCTTTTTAGTTTATGGGTATTTTTGTCTTAATGTATTCAAAAGTTTGAAATATTTTTAGTGTGACTACAATGTCTTTCAAGCAGAATTTTATTATATGGTACATTTGAATATCCCCAGAGTGATACTTGTGTAGTAACGCAACATCCCAATATTCAGATTATACAGTCAAACACTGGTGTGTTGAAACTGATAGGACCTATGTAAATACTTCGAGTAATCCCAGGTTCTGCACTAATGCAAACTGATGACTAAAGAAGGAATACACAGGATGAAGCCTTCACTTCAAAACAACCGCAGGATCTACATATCAGTTCAATGAAACAATGTTTGGTTGTACATTTAATTTTGTCTATATTTAGACATTGTTAAACGTAAAAATTTTATAAATCTGTTTCTAAAAATTTTCAACCCATTCATATAGATTTGTTTTTATGGAGGAAGTTTGCCTATTAACCTTGTTACACTTTACTTTATGACAAAGGTCATTCCGGTAACTAAAGTACTGTCGGAAATAGAAAAAAAACTGTTTTTAGGCTGTTACTTTGTATCCCTAAAATTGACAAATTTAGCATAGCATATATCGAAATAACCCACATCGGCCTAACTGGGCATTCAGTGGGATGCGTAATAGTATATCCAGAAAATCTTGTTTACTCGTAAAATCGGGCAAAACGTAGATTAAATATGAATAGCTGTTCAAAACAATAGATCGGACTATAGATGACACTTAAGACGCTCAGCCAGGTATGACGACAGGCCGTCGACTCACACCTGGCATGAAATGCTCGTCCTGCCTACAAGCACAAGGGGTCATCTCAAAGATATTTTATGCTTTTCATGTGTGTTGAATATGTCTCATTTATTGATCATAAAGTTTATGTTGAGATACGTAAAAGCCATCGTATTAAATGTCTCAAAATATATAGGTGGCATGACCACCCGAAGATTGACAGGACTGGATATTATTGTAAATTGTTATGACATGCTGTTTAATTCCCCTAAAGGATTATCTTATCTCAGCTTATATCTCTATCCCCCAGCCCGACCCCAATCACTGTCTGTGACAGCCGTCCTGGATTTGCTTTTGAGACGACCCCTCCTACCTGTTTCTTTTTATAGTGATAGTGAGACTCCATGGCAGCGACATCCTTCATAGTTTCAGTATTAAAGTTATTATTTTTTACGTCAGCTATCCTTTATAATGAAGCTAAGTTAAATTTCAAAATGGACATTTAAGAATTGTCATTTGTAATATAATCTCATCGCACACTAATTTGCATAAAGCCATGGCCTGTTCAGAATAAGTCGATTTGGACTTTTGAAAAAAACCCGCATTTCTCATTTCTGCACTAATCTCCTCAGTAAAGTCCTTTTTCTACATTTCCTATCTCCCTACCACTGAGACTGTAGTTAGGCCGAACTTAGTTTAACAGATATTTCACACTTACACATATTAACTACATAAATTGTAGATATCAATGTGAAAAAAACAGTTTTTTCTATTTCTGACAGTACTTTAGCAGTTATATGTTGAATTGAAATACATCATACTCCATTTCAGATACATAATGGCACCAGACTGGCGATAAGCCCTTCAAGAGATTTTTAACCTACAGAGCTGCAGCAAGATCTGACTTGACACCACCATGGATCTGAGTCCCTATAAGCGTTGTGATGCCTGTTATCTGATCCCCACACGTGTCCTGTGTATTGGGCTCGTTATTCTACAGGGTGCTATACTCGACTACTACCTGATCCATCACAACAACAGCTACTGGTACGCCTGGATTGCAGGAGATGTAGCACTGGTCGTTGTGTTCATCATGGCATTCCTCATATCATACCGTCATCTCCAACTTGTTAGAAGTACGTCAAACGAACAGGCTCCAGTTCGGGCAGGAAGTCTCCCTCTAGCTTTTTTTCGCCTGGTCAGTGTACTCGATCATTCTTGCAGTTCGAGTTGGAATAATATTTAAAAACTTTGCTTGGAAGCTTGATGAAAAGGATTTCTTTGGTCCAAATACTCTCAAGATCACTGTTGCTCTTTCAGCAATAGTTTTCGTAATGCTGTTGTTATCTCATCATGATGCACCTCCGAAAAGTGAACGGCAGAAACACATTGACATTCTTACACAGACAGTTGTGTTTGATATTTTAGATTCTGTTGACATGCTGGATGTGTTCTTTGAAAAGGAAAATGTGGATGCTCTGAAAGTTCTTCCAGGACTTAACTGGGGGATCATCTGCATTGCGTGTGCTAACCTCATCATCCCGACTCTCCCTCTAATGGGACTAAGTCGGATACACTTCGGGTACAAGTTCCTTCCAGAAACACTGGAGACGTTACACAAGATGCTGCTGTTGATTGTCATCAACACGCCTCTGTTTACGCTGCGTCTCATCCTCTGGCATCGACTGGATCAAGACGTGTCCACTTTCATCATGAAGAACTTCCTGGTCATGAGTCTGGTGATCTACGACTTCTACAATAAAGGTCGATTCCGGCGAATGCGTGGTGTTACGGAAGAGACGGATGGTGTGAAGGAAAGGGAGATGGAAGAGATAATGTTGAGAGATCATAATGCAAGCTTTGATAAGAGCCTTCAAACATGAAGATGAAGGTTGTCATCAGGTGAAGGTCATCAAAAGGTGAAGGTCATCAACAGGGAAATAGTAAACCCAAGGGCAAGAGTGGTGACGTCTCACTCTCTTGATGCAATGGGTGAATGTTATTGATGGGTGAAGGACAGACATCTCAGAGGCAAGGGTCATGACATCTCACCTGTTTGATTCATTGGGTGAAGGTCATCACAAGGGCAAAGGTCAATACAAGAGCAAGGTCAATACAAGAGCATCATGACATTGCTCTCTTTTACTTCTACTGCAGCTATGATGGGACAAAATTGCAATTGACAGTTGAAACAGTATCATTCTGTTCATTGAATTTAAATACTTTGTTTACAATATGAATTTGACAATCATAATATTACATAGTAATTGTCTTTCAAAAAGACCTCAAGTTTTTTAAATTGAATTTCAGTATGCACAACCTGTGTATAGAATTCCCCACAACAGCGCTGACACTTTGCAAACTAACCAGCCATCTGGTGGATTGTCAACTTAGTAAGTTTACTTGTTCAAGTATTATCAATCAAATTCCATCTCTGAATCAAGTGCAGGTATCCATGAATGAGGCATTTCTGCCTGAATCAAAATACACGGAAATGACTGAATAATATGTTTAACATTTACATTTAATTTAATTCTTACATTGAATTAAAACTAGAATGATTTGGAAAGTTAGGGAATACAATAATAGCTTGACCATTTGGTGTGCATCTTTTTAAAACTGTCAGTGAAATAGATTTCTCAAGCTGTCAGATATTTTTAACACCAGCATTACCAGTCATCATCATGTATTTTAAATATTCATTTTCATAGTTTTCTCGAACATACTCAGCTCTTGTCACCATTGTATTAATGTGAAGTATTTGTCATTTGTTAATGTTGTGTGATGTGTTGAAATAGTACTTTGTAACCATGGTAACATTAGCATCATGATTCATTGTCTGCAGTGGCCTGAAAAGCTGTGGAATCGTGTTTTTTAAAATTGTTATTAGATGTTTTCCATGAATGAAAGGAACATTGCATCAACTAGTGGTGGTCCGATTAATTGAAATAATCGAAGATTGGTCGTAGTGACTAAACGACCAAGCAATCGATCATGTTTTCTCATAATCGAACACATACAATTCTGGAACACTTGTTTTCATTAACAGTAATTTTCACTAGGTTGGTTTTGTCTGTTACATTTCATAAGCACTACAAGCTCGTTCCAAGTCATGATTGAATTTATCTTAAAGACTCTAAGAAATCCATGTTCCTAACATACTAGTCATCCTTTAAAGACGTGAAATTTTGCCAAAAAACCCCCAAAGAACTACATGGTTTTTTCCGTATTTTTTTGTGTATTAACAAATTTCATAAATGGCGCTAACCAATTATTTTCGATGATTGATCGGTTGTAATGAAACAATCATCAATTATGAGATTTTAACCAATTCCCAACACTAGTATCAACCAACAGGTCTGGGATGAGGCCATAACAAATATATTGATCACCCATGGTTTTCATGTACCATGTTTACCTGAGACTGAGATGCAAATCATCTATTATCATTGTTCCAAATTGTTTAAATTTATGCCTCCTAATATCTGAGAGGTATTAAACATTACACAACACTGTATGGAGCTTGAATCACAGAGAATCCTTTATAGCTGTACATCCACCACAATGCTGTAGTAGGGTATATGGAAATTGATCTAAAGATCATTGACCAATGAATTTGGTATTTTTCGTGTTACGTAAGATAGTACATGGTTTCAGTTTATTCACAAATATTTGTGCCTGAAATACATGATGTATTCTATACCGAAATAGACAAGATGAAGCACCGGTCTTCACAATTAACTTCAGTCCATTTGTCCCAGAATAGAAATTTCAGGAAGGACAGGGTTTTACACAACACAGATATGTACATTCAATATGCACAAATGTAAAAATTGATCCAGAAAATACATATCCCGGGGGATGCACTAATATATAAGGGACCAAGTTCTTAATAAGAAATATTAAGTTCCTGTAATTGTAGAAGAAATATTACAGTGTTGGACACAGCACCACTATTACAGGATTCTCACATTTTCTGTAAGGACCTTTGAATTTAGTAAGTAGGATCCTTTGGACCCCTAACTCTAGGTGAATGTAAAACCTGGTGAAGGTCAAGGTCACTGGTGTTATTTCCTTGTGGACTAACACTTTGTCTTAAAATATATTGGGTCAGGTCATTAGTTGTATACAAGTGGAAATATAATGTTTCACTGAACTGGCATACTTAGCTTTCTAGTTTGTCTAGTCATTGCTAGTTAATATATGTATGTAGTAAGTGAGTGAGTTAATGTCTGTATGTTGTGTTATCTGTTTCCGCTGAGTCCATTTAGTGTGTCCATATATCCTGAAATCCAGTGACAGCTCCACGTCATGGTCAGACATTAGGGCTGGATAATAAGAATGAGTAACATGACAGAAGGTTTGATGGCTACTATATGAAAGCAGGTACTACAACTCCTGGATCCACCCTGCACGGACACAGAACGTAGGTCCTGGCTGCTGTTATTCAGCTGCATGTTGCTGACTGCCTTGTCACTCACTCACTCTCACTTTTTCACACTCATTCATTCACTCACTCAGTTCAGACATTGTCACTTACTCATGCTTTCACTCACGCTCACTTTTCACTCTCACTCACTCACTTGCATCATACATTGTCACTCACTCATGCTTTCACTCACTCACTCTCACTCATGTTGATCATCATCCCAGTGTTTTTAAACTACCTGACATTGTGCTTGCTTTATAATTGTTTTACAGAAGTATTGGTGATTGTTAGCAGATAAAGTATTTTTTTTGTACAAAACCACTTTAGTGACTGATTGTGTATCTGAAAGTATTCTGTGAAGAATGCAGTATTTAGTTTCTCAGGTTATGTATAGAGTCAACATAAGCATCATCCTTTCACTCACTATCATTACACTTGTGCCTCCATACCTGTGACTAGCAACAGTATATAGAAATAATCAGTAAGTTTCTTTTCTTTGACTGGTATTCCGGTGTCCCCTGCCGTGATATTGCTGGAATATTGCTAAAATCGGCATAAAACCACACTCACTCACTCTTTGACTGGTAAGAAGCTTTTAAACTCTGTAAGCTGTACATTTTTTTTGCCATCTCTCTATTTCTACATGTTACTTTATGAAGGAATGTTTTGGCCAGTTCCACAAAGTATTTGAGAAAATCTTTTGAGATATTCCAGTTATATGGCGGCGGTCTGTAAATAATCGAGTGTGGAGCAGACAATCCAGTGATAAACAGCATGAGCATCGATCTACGCAATTTGGATATGATGACGTGTCAACCAAGTCAGCGAGCCTGACCGCCCGATCTCTTGAGTCGCCTCTTACGACAAGCATATGGTGCTGAAGATCAATTCTAACCCAGATCTTCACGGGTATATTAGTGAATAGTGGGATTTCTAATAACATCAACTCCTAGCACTGGATCTAGTGGATTGCTATTGGTACAGCTGTACTCGTTATGTTTGGGTTTGGGATATCCCTGTTTTGAGCAGTGAGTCAATTCTGTCCAGTACAACCTCTATATCTCCAGGGCTACATCCCATCAACACTTCACTAACCCCAGCATCCATTCCAGTAGTTCAGTCTCAAATCATCTGCCCTTAATGTGCATTGGCCAATATGATTGGCTACTCAAGTATTCCTATCATATGGGTAACTTTGAAAAAATAAAAGAACACTTGAAGGGATTCATGGGTTATTATATGCTTACTGGAATTTGAGCCCTGGAGATATTGAGGATGGTCTCACTGTGGATGTTGAACAATTTAAACAGTCACTAAGATCGTAAAGTTTGTCTCTTGACATCTTTATTCATGAAGAATGTAGGCGTCCGGCCCATGTTCATACATAAATGTGGTCAGTCAGCATATACTGTATATGACAATGTATAGAGAGAGAGAGAAAAAGAGAAAATAATAATTAATCAGCAGGTTATTCTGAAACAGTTTGCATAATAGATATACATGGCCAACTTTCTAAGGACATTAACATCAGCTGATCCCCAAAGCATGTTAAATTTATCATGCGTAGGGTATGAATCATTAATATAGTAGGTATATACCTCTCACACACTGTTTTATACCGAACACAAACCATCAAAAAATGAAACCCACCCCCAACGGACAAAACAGGGATCTTTATCTTATAATGTCTGATTTTGACAATTGATCAGCAGATACTTGTATGGGTAAGGGACGTAACTCTGCTCAGCAGATACCCTTCTATGTAATATCTTTATGAAGAAATATTTGCTACATCCAGATTTTTTTGTATACAGTATATATAGACTGCTTCTTTCTTTGTTACGTCCATACCAGCCTGGAGGTCAAAGATGGCCAAGATGTCAAGGGCAGCACAATTTGCTGTGCCCTTTGCGGAAGCCACAGACCTATAACTGTGGAGTCAGATTCTGGCTGGGTCCATTTTGTGTCTAGGTGCCCATGGGTTTCACTGCAGTGTTAAACATCTTAGACGTGCAGCATTTTGAGCTTATGTGCTATAGGCGGACACACTGTTACATAATTGGAATCGTGTTTAGAGTAGTTTTAGAGCAATATACCCCACTCCAATGGCAAGTTTGTTTTGATATTGAAAATATTGTAAAAACCATGGTGTTTAGAGTGGTTTTAGAGCAATATACCCCACTCCAATGGCAAGTTTGTTTTGATATTGAAAATATTGTAAAAACCATGGTGTTTAGAGTGGTTTTAGAGCAATATACCCCACTCAAATGGCAAGTTTATTTTGATATTGAAAATATTTTTAAAACCATGGTTTTTATATTTTTAAGTTTCATTTTTAAATTGATGTCCTTTTTGAAGAAATGTACGGTACCTACTTGTAGTCATGTTATACCCTTGATAACCAGCAAATACCATATGAAATGTTATCATATATTTTTGAGGTCCTATATACAAATGAAACTATGCATGTACTTACCTCTGCCCAGAACCATTATCATATACTGTTGTTTTAATAGATCTGTCACTAAAGTCGAGTTTGGTGATGCTATGTTTTAACTGTTCAGCAAAACATGAGTTATAATAGTGATTTTAATGTCCACTGCTTGACTATCATATGAATCTTATTTCTGTAGTTTGGAGGTTACATCAGTCTCTTGTTGAAGAGAAATGCTTTCATTACATATTGATTTTAAGTGTTTAAATGCGTTTCTGACATGTCTCAAGAATGTGCTCAATTTATATAACTGACATTCTGTATTTTCCTGAACTATTTTAATGATGACATGTTTGTACAGAAAGTTATCTTTTTATTAGTTTCTGAAATCAAATAAATGAAATTTCATTATTAGCGGTAATATTTTGGCAGCATTTTCTTGGCAGATATGTAAGTACAACATGTTAGCACATGGTCAGTATATACAAGAACAAATTGATGCTCCATATTGCAATGTTGCATAAACCTGAATATTCATATCTGTTATATTTCTGTTTCATGTGCCATGTTATTTTGTAAAGAAAATCCTTTACAATATATATAGATGGATCCCAGGACTTTATCTGTAAAACGAACAGTTGTGAAAACAAAGCTTCTCCGTATGTTCTGGCAACAGTATATTTATATCCGGATTAAGTATCAGCACCCATTCTCTGTGTTTTATAGAGCACAGGCAATTACATGTACTTTTGTTCCACAAACTGCCATTTTTTATTTGAAGCAAGTGTTTGTTGTTTTAGACCTGTCATGACCCAATATACACGTTTAACGAAGCACAAGGGTTTCATGCCATGTATGAAGTGTATGCTTTACTTTATCAGCTCATAAATGAACTCCACCTGACCAAAATACTGGCCACCAATTACAGTATTTGCCTGTGTGTGTGCCGTGTGTTCCAGTCATGTTAATGCATTAAATGTACCAAGCAAGGTATCCAAGAAACACCTGTTTCATTCATCTGTGAAAGTCCACTGCATCATATCTCAGTTGTCTAACATTCCCTCGATATCTTTGTGTCATTTTGCGACCTGTGTCAATTAACATTGTGCTGTAAATGGTCCTAAAACAAATTACACATCTTTTTTGAATCACCTATGTTTGACTCAGAACCAGGACACACTGAATGTCTTCCCTCTTGTAAAAGTATTGAATAAATGAGAAAGTATATCCTAGATAAAAAAGAATGCATGTGAGCAGAACCTAGATGAAATCAATCATTGATAAAAGGATGACCCAGTCATCAAACGCTGCAGTTCACAATGGAGAGTTGCATCCCTTGAGCTGCCAGAAACCTGTGACTGGGTTCAAATCCTGGTCACCTGATTGCGTGTCTAAGTTAGTCAGCACCATGCATGGGGTTGTAAAATGTCGCAAACATCTGAGACATGCAGCACTTCTGGCCTCCCTCCAACATTCGGCTGAAAAAAACCTTCCCTGTTTGGATGAGTTTAAATAGGAAACACGTATATTACAACTCAGACAGAATGTTCTTGAACTTCCAACCACTTGGCAAGCATGTTGGCTCCATGTATATTTCAGCATGTTCAACATTAGCGCCTCACAGACACACTACTCAAAAGAAGTTCAGAAAACACCTGATTGTTTTGCTACTACAGTTAATCTTTCCTGTCACTGCTGAGTGCAGCATTACTGGCAGACAGGAACCAAGCAATGAATACAGTTACCTGTTTCTAAACTTATTTGAGATGTGTTTTTTACGTCAGTATAGTACATGTACACTGCCATTTTCTTTTACTGCAAGGTATAGACCTGTAGCATGTCTACGTTGGATACTCTTACAATTCCTGTTTCGGGCCATGTTTAATGTTATTTGATATAAACATTTTAATAATGATCTCTTTGTGTAACGAATGGCACTTTTCTCATTCATTGTTCATGTCAGACTGGATTGTTTTGAAAAACCTGTAACACATGCTTCTGGTTTGGTAAGGATTACTTTTGTGTTAATTTATGTACTATTAATTGATGTTGATTACAGGTTAGTTTGACTGATGCTGCCATAACCACTTATAATTTTTGGTGGTATTACTGTATATTCATTATCATAGGGCATGTGAGCTGTTGATAGATTTATCAGTTTGACCATTCCCTCATTACGCTGAAGATCTGGGTTCTCATTCCCTAGATGGGTATAGTTTGTGAAGCCCATTTCTGGAGAATTGCTTTAAGTAGTGTAAAATTCAACTCACTCTTTTGTTACCTGTCTACCCAGTAGCTTGCAATAAAAATTTCTTTACACCAGTGACCAGTGTATTTGTTGTTAAATCTGTGGTGGCTGGGTTATTTAGTTGATTATGTGTCCTCTTGACAGCATGGGACGTGGTATAAAGTATCAGTCATTTGTTTGTGTGGTTCACAGTGAATTAATCCCAGGTGTCTGACAATCCTGGGGTCCTCCTGTTCTTCCCTAGAAAACTCACATGGGGGACAACCCGGGGGTCCAGTTCTGCCCTAGAATATCCACATGGGGGGCAACCCGGGGGTCAAGTTCTGCCCTGGAATATCCACATCAGAACAACCCGGGGGTCCAGTTCTGCCCTGGAATATCCACATCAGAACAACCCGGGGGTCCAGTTCTGCCCTGAAATATCCACATGAGGGAGCAACTCGGGGGTCAAGTTCTGCCCTAGAATATCCACATGGGGGGTAACCCGGGGGTCAAGTTCTGCCCTAGAATATCCACATGGGGGGTAACCCGGGGGTCCAGTTCTGCCCTGGAATATCCACATCAGAACAACCCGGGGGTCCAGTTCTGCCCTAAAATATCCACATGAGGGAGCAACCCGGGGGTCAAGTTCTGCCCTAGAATATCCACATGGGGGGTAACCCGGGGGTCAAGTTCTGCCCTAGAATATCCATATGGGGGGTAACCCGGGGGTCCAGTTCTACCCTGGAATATCCACATGGGAACAACCCGGGTGTCCAGTTCTGCCCTAAAATACAAACATGGGGGACAACCCGGGGGTCCTCTTCTGCCCTAGGATACCCACATGGAGAACAACACTGGGGTCCTCTCCTGCCCTGGAATATCCACTTGAGAACAACCCTGGGGTCGTCTTCTGCCCTAGAATACCCACATGGAGAACAACCCTGGGATCGTCTTCTGCCCTAGAATGTCCACACGGATAACAACCCTGGAGTCCTCTTCTGCCGTAGAATGCACACATGGAAAACAACCCTGTGGTCCTCTTCTGCCCAAGAATACCCACATGGAGAACAACACTGGGGTCGTCTTCTGCCCAAGAATACCCACATGGAGAACAACACTGGGGTCCTCTTCTGCCCAAGAATACCCTCATGGAGAACAACACTGGGGTCGTCTTCTGCCCAAGAATACCCACTTGGAGAACAACACTGGGGTCCTCTTCTGCCCTAGAATACCCACATGGAGAACAACCCTGGGGTCGTCTTCTGCCCTAGAATGTCCACACGGAGAACAACCCTGGGGTCGTCTTCTGCCCTAGAATGTCCACGCGGAGAACAACCCTGGAGTCCTCTTCTTACCCAAGAATATCCACGTGGCTGACAACCCTGGGGTCATGTTCTGCCATAGAATACCCACATAGGGGACAACACTTGGGTTCTCTTCTGGTCTAGAATACCCACATGGGGGACAACCCCGGGGTCCTCTGCCCCATAACAGCACAGGATAATACAGGGCTGGCTGACAACAAGTATACCCCATGCTGTTTTGTTGTGATATTTGTCTCTCCAAATATTGGACTCCCATCAGTGTGTCCACCTACGCCTGATCCGTTTATATAACTACATGGCAGTACAGTTACAGCCATGCAGCATCTCAGAGGCAATCGTCACTTGTCCTGCCTTGCCGCTGTCCGTGGGTCAAGTCCCTCTCAGAATTCAACGTATATGCTGACTGTTAGGTACATGTATGGACAGCTAGACTAACAACTAGTCTCTGAAATGAACATATCTTACAGATAAAATAGTTCATAATAAAAAAAATATATAATGAAAAGGAGCCCTAAGACTTCCTTCATTTTCTAGACTAGACTACTACATTCTAGGGTTTTCTTGGATATATTTGTTTCAGGGTCTGTATGACTAATGGCTAGCCTGCAGTATCCAGCATCTCATCCACAATGTTAAGCTTCCGTGGCCATACCGAACTGCACATGTCTGTGCTGATGGTCATGATAATACTAGTCAAGCTGCTGTTAATTCATGTGTCTTGACAGCACTGTAAAGATTTAGATATACTACTTTAACTTAACTCGGAGAATATACAAACATATATAAACCCTCTGTTAATAACCATATCCCACCACAGTGCCTAAGATACTTGCCGCAGATCTGGACTGACTTCCCTGAAGCCTTTCCCAACAATCTTGTTTTCAACAAAAAGAGGTTGTAGTTATAGAACAACTGCAACATAATTTTAAAGATATTCCTGTTCATGTGTTGTTTTCACTTTTTGATTGTAAAATAAAACCAATATTGCTGTTCAGGCAGAGGTCCACATGGGTACATTGTGTGAAACCCATTTCTGGTGTCCCCCGCCGTGATGTTGCTGGAATATTGCTAAAAGCGGCGTAAAACCAAACTCGGTCAGTCAGTCAGGCAGAGGTGCGGGGATTTCAAGAAAGAAGGTGTTGTTGAAAAATAATTTTTGTAAATTTGTTTTAGGGGTTGGTAATTATACATCAGGTAATGCAGCATAAGCTGAATGCGGACGATATGGTATGAATGTAGATTATCATCTTAAATGTGTTACATTTTTGTGTAAACTATTAAGAATTTCTAATGATCGTTATCCTAAACAATGTTGTAATTATGTACTTAGATTAGATTCTATTGGTAGGATTACTTGGGTTTCAAAAATACGTATTCTTTTAAATGAGTATGGATTTTGTTATGTTTGGCTTTCGCAAGACATTGGAAATGTGTCATTATTTTTATCATTATTTAAGCAGAGGTTAGTTGATTGTTCAAACCAAAATATCAGTAGCAGTATCATGGATTCAGTCTTGTACATTATATCATCATTACGGTTGATAATCACATTTTAACCGGTATGTAACGCTACGAAACGTATTTTACCTTTATGGAATAATTTTACAAATGATTGTATATTCACAAAGTTAATAACTTCTAATGACATGGTACTTTTATTGAATTGTGCTAAATTTATCAAATCATCTCTAAAATGTCGATCTTCTGTAAATTGACAACTCAATTGTCTGCCTATTACCATTATGCATAGTATCATTTGTATTGCTTTTTTTACGTGGGCCGATGGCCTACTAACTGAAATCAGCTTCATTCATTCATTCAGGTCATAGTCACCTACTGCAAATGGTGCACCATTTCCATTGCCTGATTCTGACTTGTGACTTGACACCATCCGACATTAAGCCTGACGTGACCTTGATATGACACATGTGTTGGCTGCTATGAGATGATTACATGTAGTTTGACGGTGTAACAGGGACATCGGACTAATATTTGTGGTAGTTGTTGGACGTCCGATTTGTTTGATGACAACCCTGGGGTTTGTTTGATGACTATCTAAGGCTAAAGTGTCCATCACGTCAAATCTGTTAATACAAGTGAATCCACATCTATTCTCAAGACAATCCCGGATTCAGCAACACATGCTCTTCAAAGGTCCCAGGACAGCTTGTATATTCCACCTCATTCTTCCTGCAGGGCAGCGCTAAGTTCGTTGGGAGTGGACAAACACACTGTCCAAGGATATCTCAGATATGTCCGATGTGGGACAACTGAGGCCTGTGTGTTGGCTATAGTAAGATGGCTGTGTTCACTCAAAAGTACTCAGTGACAATACGATCCCTGTGTGCTCTTGTGGTCTCATCCTGAAGAACAAAACGACGTCCATGTCGGCGCCCAAATGGTACCACATGTGCCTCCACATGTAACACGTCTGCAAATAACAGTTAAAGGTGTTCTATCAGCACACGCCATGGAAACGCCCATTCCGTCTACGCCACACTTTGTTGCGTCGTGTCAAGGTTGTTGGCGTGTTTGCACGAAATGCATATCAAGTGGCTAACATGTACCTCTAATTCTCATCAGATTCGTAGCATTTTTAGTCAACCCGTACCCAACTATAGATGACTCCTACGTACAGGTGGAGGACTCACCCTAATTTGCTATTATTATTTGGTGGTACGATTCACGAAAATCAGTAAAAAATGATTTGTGATTAAAAATGCTTGGCAGTACAATACTTTATCATGAATTTACAATGTGTCAAAATGTTCTCTAACTTGTTCAGGCTCCCTGGAATTCCGATCGGAACTCTCTGCTGGAGCACATGGACAGATCTGGATACCAGATAATACAGCACTCTGAGGAGCCATTCGGATGGGTTCCAACAGTGGATAATCTTTATAGACTTCAAATTCAATGTATCTCAATAGACTTGCAGCCCCGTCAGGCCGAGGTGAACGTACCAAAATACAGAGTTTTTGTGGTTATTTGTAAACGTTTTATGTTCGGTTGAGTTTAAGAATTAGAACATAAGTAGTGAAATACAATGAAATTTACACAAGAAGCAATACAGGAGCACGTAACCCGAATGTGATATGTTGATCAATGTGAAAGAATTCTGTACAAAACGCGAAAATGGCAAATATGCCAAAAGCACACTTACCTCCGTGAGAAAGGGGAAGAAAAGTTTCTATGTTACTTCGTAATACCACAACAGATGTACACAGCGAAACCCTATTCCGTTAAAGTTCATTAAGTAATAAAGACTATTAAATGTCACATAACATGACCACATACGATGAGATAATTCCCTAGAATACCCACATGGGGACAACATGTCACATAACATGACCACATACGATGAGATCATTCCCTAGAATACCCACATGGGGGACAACATGTCACATAACATGACCACATATGATGAGATCATTCCCTAGAATACCCACATGGGGGACAACCCTGAGGTCCTCTTCTGCCCTGGAATATCCACATGAGAACAACCCTGGGGTCCTCTCCTGCTCTAGAATACCCACATGGGGGACAACATGTCACATAACATGACCACATACGATGAGATCATTCACAAAAGTTCACTTGTCATCGGTCCCAAAACGAAGTTACTGGCACTATCTTGGTCAGGAAACGTTAAAGCATTAGCGGTCCGGTATTGACACCGAACTCCACAACGAAGAGTCATAGGCGAAACACACTGCCTTTCCAGATCCCACAATACGTTCTTGGAATGGAGCTTCGTAGTAAGAGGAGAAGAGTCCGCACACGGGTAGAATGTCATGGGCAAACATGTCGTTCGTCTGAGGATCAACAGACCATGTCGAACTATGTTGTCCGAGGTATGTTGAGGAACAACTTCATCTGGACTGTGATGGTAACCCATATATAGGGCCTTAGATCTTCATCAAATTTTGTGAGCTTGTTTCTCTTGGCAAGTTATTAAAGGAATGGGGTGTCATTTTACCTGTAAATAATTTGTTCCGTAATTTCTTTACATCGCAAAAGTGCGTCATATAAATGGGACGATATGCACAGATGGGTACAGGGTTATTTCCCAATGTTGGGTAGGTACATTCACACGCGCGATAAAATGGCAGCACCAGTGTAAGCATTCTCTTGGAGAAAGTGAAGAGCCTTGATTAAATAGTAGGTATTATGTGGTAAAAATATAATGATTGATTATATTTGCTTGAATAAATAGTAATTTTTACTCAGAGTACATCACAACAGTTTTTAGAAGTTGTGAACTACCTGTTGTTTTTAATGTTTCTTAAACTCTGGGACATAATTGGATGAAGACGAATGCTTGGTGAGAGTGTCACCAAGTTTGTTGGTGGTGTCAGCTCTATCAGTTAACAAATTATTACCGTCCTTCAAATGGTGAACGGTAGATTTTGAACCTTTGCCCATATTTCCCTGTACAGTGTTCCAGATTTTTTAAATCGGTGTGGGTGAATTTATTTTGGAAACACAATTTCTCAAAGAATGACGCTTATTCTGTTTCATTGCTCGTCTAGCCTTGGCACTTAAGAGTTTAACTGTATTCAAATTTTGCGCGGTTGTATGTCGTCGAAACTACTTTTTGGCTTTCTTCCTAAACGTTCTGCATGTTTGCATTCATTATTGAACCATGGTTTACGAATATATGAAGTTGCAGAGGACTGTGGAATTGTTTTGTCAGCAATGTTGTTAAGTATATCCGAAAATGGCTGTATAAGATCCTCACTGTTGATGAAAAAGTCATGTGACAAGCGTTCAATACACAGAGTCTTATATAATGACCAATCAGCCTTGTTGACTGTCCTTCTTGGTAAATGAGGATCATCACCAGGGTTGAGTGTTTTAAGAATGGTTGGGAAGTGATCATTCCCACATAGGTCATCATGGCCCAGTCATTCAAATTCATTATACAAGGCTGAATCGGTGAGTGCCAGATCGAGGGCAGAGTATGTTCCAGTAGCTGGATGTAGAATAGTGTTTGATTCATCGTTAAATTTACAAAGGTATTCTCTGAAATAGATTCCTCAAGGATTTTACCTCTATTGTTAGTATGGACACTTCCCACAAGCGGGTTGTGTCCGTTTAGATCACCCATGATGATACATGCTTTTGGAAGTACAGATCCTAACCAATTACCAAATATAAGTACACTAATCTGCATGATGTCTCATTTTTGGGACGGTATTTTAGCGAAAATTGAGTATGGAAAAATGCAAACCATTTTCATATTATTTTTCTACTTGAATAACGAAACATTTAAACACATTCTATGAACTTACATAGTTAAAATGTGGACCAAGAAAAAAATCATCTGACCTCACACTTCGCCGAATTGGCAGGGGAGCTGCCTTGTCACTGGAGGTCGCCATGCTTAAAGGGACGTGACTTTACAAGTAATGTGAATGGTTCAACCACTAAACAATTTACTCAGCTTCGTTTACTTCCCTACTGCAAGTTTCTATCTTGAACAATAAGAGAGAAATGCTTTTTTGAAATACCCGTCCCCAAAAAGGGACAAATGGGTTAAATGCGACCACAGGAACCATACTGTCTTGTGGCGTATGGAGTGTGTAATGACTGTGCCCGGTGTATAGTGGTCGTCGTCACCTGAAGTATGGAGTCAGATGATTGATGGTTGAGGGGTCCGCCGACAGTGAAGGAAATGACTTCTGTCCCAACAGAACGTGGGCCGGTTATGGAGCTGCAACACTTGAGAAAAAGTGTTAAGCCACACAAAAACATGTGTGACATGAAGCGAATGTAAACAGTGTATTAAGGTATGGAGACATATGTCAGCAAGGAGTGCAACGGCCTCTTCTGGACACAACGCTATGGAGGTATGTATTACATACTATATCAGCTTATTAAGATAAAGTGCGATACTAATGGACAATATCGAAGTATAAGATGACTCATCGTCCAATTCATACTTGTCAGACGCATAACATGGAACTGATCTGGAGATACACGTATGTAACTTATAGAAGGCATGGACGTGTTCTGTAATCGTCGACAAGATCCTAAACAATTAAGATACAACATTATAGAAGGAACAACATATAGGGAATGAAGTGAAACACTGATGAAAATCGATCCTAGCAAGTAATATTGAAGAGCAGCCACTGGAGAATAATGTAATGTAGATAACTACCGCTGTCCATAATATATGAGATACGCATCGAATACAAGTAGTATCTCTGTAGCAATGTATTACAATACTGTTGTAAGAATGAGTATTAATATACGACTGAATATTCCTCTGGCGATTCCGTAGTTATGATACAGATAAAACATGATGGTATTTCATATGACTGACTGACTGAGTTTGGTTTTACGCCGCTTTTAGCAATATTCCAGCAACATCACGGCGGGGGACACCAGAAATGGGCTTCACACAATGTACCCATGTGGGGATTCGAACCCGGGTCTTCTATTTCATATGAAAAAGAATACAATATTAATACAATTTTAGAGTATCTATCAGATAGTAGCACCGGTGAAATTCTAAAGTATTACGTCGTCTCAACTGCTCAATGTGGCCTGCTGACAAGTGTTCATAAGGCTGACAAATGACGTATAGAAATAGCAAAAAAGGACAAAGAAAATGCTGCCTTTGTCTACACATGCCAGATGGCACGACCGGGCGGTTAAAGTAGCTTCAATATGATGGGCAGGGTGCTGCCTCCAATATGGATTATGTCAGAGGTAAGGGGGAAACTACTCCACAATGTTGGAAGACCATGAATTACTTTGTCTAGTAGGAAGAAAAACCTTTTACCAACCGATATTAATCTTCCCAGAAATATGTAGAATATGTAGTAAATTTGCAAATAGAAACACTCAAAATGTAAGTGAGTGTGAGTGAGTGAGTGAGTGAGTGAGTGAGTTTTGATTTACAATCACATCGACAATATTTCATCCATATCGTGACTAAAACAAGTTTCAAATTGGCCATAAATACATGTAAATTATATATAAAACCTGTCATCGAAGGACAGTAAAACCAACTAGAACATCACAGTATCAAGAAATAAAACTAGCACCTCTCTCTAAAATTGGATTTCAAACAAGGACAATGCAATATAAAAATTGGCTCTAGGTCGCCAACAACTGAAGGTAGATCACCATACTAGGGACTCAAAATGTAAGTAGTAGCAAAGGAATTCCCGTTGAATATGAAAATTGGTCAGAGGATTCTAGCTGATAATGTCAAGTTTCGGGGGAATTGTGAGACCATAATTTTACGACAAAGAGAATTGGTGGACGGGAATATTTCAAACAACCAGTAATTAAATTATCATACGCCTTTTCACACGCTGGGAAATAAGGTGTAAACCAACTCGAAATTTCTTGATCTTAACTCAGATGTTCACTTTATCATCAAGTAATAAATGTGGAATTTAAAACCATAATGTTCTAAGAGAAGCTGTAACAGTTTTGAGAGATTTTAATGTGGACGAATTGTAAAATTCCGATAAGAGTAAAAGATTAGGTGAGTATAATTTTGAAGTTGTTGTCTTTTTCTGACAATAATGAAGCCTCATGGCTATGTTGAATTCATCAAGTTTCAAAGCAATGTGACAAGGAATTTTAATATACAAATCTGACAAGCTAGGCGCCTCTCAATGCGACTTTGCAATTTAATATAATAGTTGTATGCCTCTTAGAAGAATAACGCTCGATTTCGATAACCATCGACCGAAGTCCATTTAATCTCAATTCAATATCACACAATTCCTGGTGCTTCTTGATTAATAAAACATGTTTGAAAACCCTGAGTAGCAATTCCATATACTGATCAAATAATCAGGTAAATTCATAACCTGAGTGACATGTGAACTTGATTGATTAATTGGTAAACCAAAAGAATTAATTCGCTATACATCGAGGAGAGCTGAATGATTTTGGATAGGAACAATAAGCGAAAATAAAATGGACTCTGCAGTGCGAGAACAGTGAACAGTACGTTCACGATAATAATATCTTGGACCCTTATGAGCAACGATCACGATATGGCTGCGATATTGCCGATGTGACGTTAAATATTAACTCACTCACTCACTCACTATGAGCAACGACATACAACTAATATACCACAATGAGACGTTTTTGAAACATATTTAAAGTTTTCTTTACTTCCTTAACTGGGAACTAAGATGGACTCAAACGGTGATTAACTAACTGTTAACCTACCAAATACATTTCATCAATTTCTTGTGGAATAGTTGTTAGGAATGTAAAGCGATCAAACAAACTTTTCAAAGAAATGAAATATTTTCTCAACAGCTTATATCTGTTTAATGTCTCTATGATTCGTTACAAAACCAGAGCGGATGAAATACACATTTGTTTTAGATATAGATATGCATGAAGACATCTGAACATGCACATGAAAAGCACGAGAAGTATTTTAGTCCGTCAACCTCACTTTTGGAAAACGGTTTTTGCAAGTTACGAAGGTATCCAACTTTAATTTGCTCAGTTAATAATGATATCTGACGGCCTAATTGGGTGTTGAATTTCGAATTCTTTTGTCAACTATTAAAGATTTTACTTAAGGAAGTATCACATGAAGTTTCTGACAACATCAACATTTCCACAAGGAAGTACTGGCAAGAACTGGAATAGCTATCAACAATGTCGCAATGTGTATATATAAACTCTGTCAAAAAAAGAAACGCAACCCCTGTCCTCAGATATGAAAAATTCGTTTGAATGAAGTTATTGCTTCCAAACTAAATTTTATTCGAATGTATTGAAATGATACACGTAATTAATGAAGATTACCATCCAAACAACTGCATTTGTACGCATAAGTGTATTTTATTGCTTATTCCGTCACAACGCATGAAATGACCCTCATGGTGACTTCGCACAAAAAAAACACATGCAAATCATGAAAATGGCAGTTAATGTAGGGGTGTATAAAAGCCCATGTGCTTCCGTATTATATTCATTCATTTGTCGCCGAAAAGCTGTGTTAAAAATGCCACGATTGAGTGCTGCCGACCGAAATATCGCCATTGGTCGTGTTCAAGCCGGAGAAAGTTTTGGAACTGTTGCACGGCACCTAAATGTTCACAAAACAACGATATCCCGACTTTGGAGCCGCTACAACAACTTCAATTTGACCAACGATCGCCCGAGAAGTGGAAGGCCAAGAATCACGACCCCCCTTCAAGATCGGTACATCCGGGTCCATCACCTGCGTAATCGGCATGCCCTACCAACCGTGACTGCCACACAAATACCTGGTTTGAGGAGAGTGTCAGCTCAAACGATTAGGAACCGTCTGAAAGAAGCGGGTTTACGTGCCTGTAGACCAGTTGTTGGACCTGTACTACGCCCCCTACATCGACGCCGACGACTCAGGTGGTGCAACAACGTAAGGATACGGACTTTACAAAACTGGAGGCGAATCTGGCTTTCTGATGAATCACGTTTTCTTTTGCAACGTCACGACGGAAGACAGCGTCTGTATAGGAGACGTCATAAACGTTTTGCGCCCATCTGCGTCCGACAGGTGGACAGATTTGGCGGAGAAAGCGTCATGGTTTGGGGAACCATCTCATACAACCAGAAATCAGACTTGGTGATCGTTCCAGGGAACCTGACAGCCCAACGTTACATCAACCACGTGTTAGAGCTTCACCTTCTCCCGATTATTGACCAACAGACACAGATTTTTCAACGGGACAACGCCCGGCCTCATACTGCACGTGCAACAATGAACTTTCTGCAGAATTCCAACGTCAATGTCTTGCCATGACCCTCTAAATCACCAGACCTCAACCCTATTGAACACCTGTGGGATACTCTGGATCGACGCGTACGTCAACGTCAGCCGCCGCCACAGACGCTGCAACAGCTCGCCGTTGCACTGCAGGAGGAGTGGAGAGCCATTCCCCAGGAAAGAATCCGGCGTCTTATCCGTTCTTGTCCAAGGAGATGCCGTGCAGTGATTGCAGCGCGTGGTGCTCATACGAGATACTGAGAAAGACGCCCCCCCTGGTGACAAACTGGTGTCTGTGAGATGACTTTTGAAATGACAATTTTAAACATGCCCATCTGGGTTATTATTCTGCCAAATTTCAGACTTCTGTCTTAAATAATAAAAATGCCGTGTCGTCCTAAAACTTCAGATCAAAATCTCTAAAATACAGGGGTTGCGTTTCTTTTTTGACAGAGTTTATATATAATTTTGATCGTAACAAATTGGTATCATATTTTTCAGGTGGGTAACATCGTGATTGTGTTAGGACATGTTGAGAAGGGACCGTATCAACAAACTATTGTTCATTTTAGACAGATTGTTTTACTTAGCCATTTGTATTCAAAGGTAAAGGCAAGCAATTAATATAATTATCAAACATCATCATATTACAAAGTTTAATATAATTTTAGAAATTCAACACCTAATTAGGTCGTCAGATATCATTATTAACTGAGCCAATTAAGTTTGGATACCTTCTGTTTATTAAACGTAAAACCGTGTTCCAAAAGTTAGGCTGACGGACTATCGTTACATACAACTATAATTGTTTGACACACACGGCTCTAGTCTTTTTACATCTTCGACTGGAGCAGTGCCAAAAAGTGAACTACTAATTAATCCAATAAATGAAAGAATTGCTCGTTCTGTACGAGAATCGTTATGAAAAACATCAATGTGCGGAATTAATATTCCAATGTCATTAGTTACCACTCTCCAATACCCGAGGAACTCTTGCTTTATATACCATCTATCACACCCACTGAATAACAATGTAATGAGGACCAAAGGTTTTGGTAATTTGCTCTATCGCGCATTCCTGATAAATCTGTCATTTTGTATTGGAATACATGCATTCACCTGTTTGAAAAATGTCGAAAATGTAATAATTTTGTATACACAGAATAAATTTGATTTCGAATGCCACGAGCGCCATACTGGTCGAAGGAGTCTCCTAAATGCCAACATTCAAAGAATGCGATCATGAACATAAACATAAATTTTTAAATTAAGTTAGATATGTCTCATCAACATTTTGTACGAAAGGTTTCCATGCATTGTGAAATCGAACAATGATGGGAATTCATCACGAGTCTGTTCTTGCAAGTAGAAACCGACTGCTTTTGAAAAATATGATACCAATTTGTTACAATCAAAATTATATAAATTCAGAAACTAAGTAACTAAGCGTTAGTCTGGACAGGGCAGGGCAAGCTCTTTACCAAACGTTCTGCTGATTTTGCTAGTGCTGACGGTATCTTTTTAAGGTGCTCGAGCACCTTGTCGTATGTCCCGATACAATATTTCTGATTCTTTAAAGTTACATCATTCCATCATGAAGTTGTAGCCATATCACGAGGTTTATACGGTCTGATGTAGGCGTCAGGCTCAGGGTACACTGAAACACAGAGGGTACATCAGACCGTATACCCCGGGGGGTACACTGCAACACAGAGGGTACATCAGACCGTATACCCCGGGGGGTACACTGCAACACAGAGGGTACATCAGACCGTATACCCCGAGGGGTACACTGCAACACAGAGGGTACATCAGACCGTATACCCCGAGGGGTACACTGCAACACAGAGGGTACATCAGACCGTATACCCCGAGGGGGTACACTGCAACACAGAGGGTACATCAGACCGTATACCCCGAGGGGTACACTGCAACACAGAGGGTACATCAGACCGTATACCCCGGGGGTACACTGCAACACAGAGGGTACATCAGACCGTATACCCCGAGGGGTACACTGCAACACAGAGGGTACATCAGACCGTATACCCCGAGGGGTACACTGCAACACAGAGGGTACATCAGACCGTATACCCCGAGGGGTACACTGCAACACAGACCGGGTACATCACCCCACAGGGGACCGTACATCAGACCGTATACCCCGAGGGGTACACTGCAACACAGAGGGTACATCAGACCGTGCCCCGAACACTGCAACACAGGGGGTACATCAGACCGTATACCCCGAGGGGTACACTGCAACACAGAGGGTACATCAGACCGTATACCACTGCAACACAGAGGGTACATCAGAGGGTACATCAGACCGTATACCCCGGGGGGGGTACACTGCAACACAGAGGGTACATCAGACCAACACTGAGAGGGTATAACACTGAGGGATAAGGCTGCATCAGACCGTATACCCAGAGGGGTTAATTAGGCAATTCAAATGCACAACACAGAGGGTACATTAACAATAACAGTTCGCAATCAAGACCATAACGTGTAAGGTAAGGTAAGGTTTCATGTCGTACCTCGTGATTGGAGAATTACTGTAAACTACCCATCGGTGATTCACTGTTCACTAATACTTTACGAGTCTTAATTTGGATTCTGTTATTCCCATTTATTATGTTCTGTGTTCCCTTGATCCTTGATATCCTTTGATTAATTACCAAGCAGTGATAGCATCCATTCTTTCTTGAAATAATCGCAATTCTCAATAATGGTTTTGTTATACGGGTCTTTGTTAGAAGATGCATTTTAAACCTTATAACACTATTATAACTTCTTATCCCATAGGGCAGTGGGGTAGCCTAGTGGTCAAAGCGTTGGCTCGTCACGCCGAAGACCCGGGTTCGAATCCCCACATGGGTACAAGGTGTGAAGCCCATTTCTGGTGTCCCCCGCCGTGATGTTGCTGGAATATTGTCCCCCGCCGTGATGTTGCTGGAATATTGCTAAAAGCGGCGTAAAACCAAACTCAGTAAGTCAGTCTTATCCCGTAACAAACCGGGTAACAAAAATTAACAAATGTTAAATTTTCGATTAAACTTTCTCCGTAAAATATAGATTCTAGTGCCTTTTTAGGTTGAGTCCCATTTGGGTCACAGTGATGAGAGTGAGTGAGTGAGTTTAGTTTTACGCCGCACTCAGCAATATTACTGGTGTCCCCCGCCGTGATATTGCTGGAATATTGCTAAAAGCGGCGTAAAACTAAACTCACTCACTATTATTAATAAGCCTGTGGGACTTATGGGTAAATTTGATTTGATGAGTCGTTCTAATTTTATCAGTGCATTGCATTAGTCAGCCATTGTGAGTTGTTGGTTGTTATTTTAACGCCGCATTCAGCTATATCCGGCTATATGGCGGCGGTCTGTAAATTATCGAGTATAGACCAGACAATTCAGTTATCAGCAGCATGAACATCGATCTACGCAATTGGGAACCGATGACTTGTGTCAACCAAGTCAGCGAGCCTGATCCCGTTAGTCGCCTCTTACGACAAGCATGGGTTACTGAAGATGAATATTCACGGGTCACCAGATAGGTAGACTTACCTGGTCAATCAATATTCTCTTAATCATCCACGTGATCTATCCACACCAAACAGCAGGATGCCGACGACATCGTCGTATACATCTGCAACATTGCATGTTTACAACAGTTCATGCTTTCACCAAGTCATTAGCTCTGAATTCATGCCGTTGTTGGAACAGTCAACACATACCTTCTAATCAAAATAACAATCCCATTTGTTATGCAAATTTAACGGTATCTCGTACTTTGTGAGTCTATAGTCGCCACATCAAGTCATTAAACCGCTTCGCAAATGTGATAGACTTGTGATCAATTGATCAGAATGTTTGGGAGCTGTAACCTAGTTATACAGTATTGAAAACATGCAACGGAAGAACGGTATTTAGATTCATTAGTGCATGTAAAGATGGCGTGAATATGCATTGGCAATGTAATTACTTGATTCATTTTCCCATTTCATTTTATGTTGTCAGGTTTAGAAGTACAAGCCTGTCACCTGTAACCATCCAGCTATAAAATTGAACCACAGGAATGTCCTAGAATGCACGGTCTCTGATGGACGCCCGCCAAACGCTTTAGTTTTTAAAAAAAAGGTGACCTGGCGTCAAGAAGCTGCAGAAACTACAACAACGGATATAATTCAAGTGTAAAACTAATTCGTAATTAGTGTCTTGGACTAACTACAGTAAATGGTTTGAAATCTTGATGAAAACCGGATGATTGAAACACGGTCATATCTTCCGATGTGTTGGTAGAAGAAGGTTCATAACGCAGAACATGGTACAGAGTAAAAGACAGTGCTAACTGGCTTGCTGGCAAGTGATGGAACGTTCCAAGGACATGCAACAGGTTTATGCCGTTATATGTGTTAACATGACCCGTGTTTGAATTTCAGTCAAACTCAACTTTACCGATACTCGTGTGAAATTCAGGATTAGACATGTGGCTCGGGGATTGTATTGTGAGATGTTGTGGAGCCTTGAATGGCATCCCAGCTCGGATCCTTTGCATTCTGCTTCTACTCACACAAGGAGGTATTCTGGATTATTTCCTGGCCAAACATCAGACCCAAGCCAGCTGGGCATGGATAGCATTCGACCTTGTCAACGTCGGCCTCTTCATCGCCTCCTTCATCATATCACGAAGACACCTTGCACTACAGAAAGCTGGGGACGAGCAAACTAAAGCGGTCACAATTGGTTGGTTGGCATGGCTTGTTTACTCGGTAAGCCTAGTAGCAAGGATGGCCATAGCTTTCAACAAATTCTCCTTTAGGTTAAGTGAAAACGGATTCTTCGGCCCAAATACATTACAGACGTCGCTAGCCTTGGCGTCATGTGTCTTCATTTTGTTGTTGACGTCTCACCATGACGCGCCTCCTGCAAGCGAACGCAGGCGATACATTGATGAGCTTACTGGAACCGTTGTCTTCGACGTCTTGGACACTGTGGATGTCTTAGAGGTGATGTTCGACAAGACATCTAGGGACATGTTCCTGCCAGGACTTCAGCAAACTGTTTTAGCGGTGGCAGGTCTCAATCTCATTATTCCAACAGTGCCCCTGATCACGCTCAGCTTGACCAACTTTGGATACAAAAAGATGCCGAAACGTCTTGTAGCGCTACACAAGTTACTTGTGGTGCTGGTGGTGAATGTTCCCAATCTGCTTGTTCGGTTAGTTCTCTGGCATGGCTTTAGTGTTGGAATCTCTCCCTTTATGCTCAAAAACCTCATCAGCATCTGTATCGTCATGTACGAGTTTTACGAGCACAAGAAGATGAAATATGACGAACATGCAGAGACGAGTGAAATGGGAAGCAAATGTTTGCGGGACACTGTCAATCCTGCTGATGTAAATGGACAAAGTGGAATAACAGAGTTCTCGATGCAAGAACGTATTTGATTCTAATATGGCACAACACATTACTATTTGAAATCGCCGTGAAGAATCCGATTCAATATCAGTTCCATAATGCTTGTCCTGTTGCTTTGCCTTTGTGTTAAAGGATTACTGAACACTGAAGAAAGTGTGAAGCTGGCTGTGAATAGGCTCTCAGGATTTCACCTGTCGCAATATTTTTTGTAGAAAATATTCGCTAGTGTATATCTACAGGAAGGATCTGTTTTCGAGGTCTGTTTTCTTGGCACTCTTTATTGTCTCATTTTAAGCCTGTCACTGTCACGGGCCAAATTTTGGAAAGCGTGTTCCAGAGTCTTTGAGAGATAACACTATGTGAATGTAATGCTCAATTATACCGTGTGATATGTCTTCAAAAGTCCTACATACATCTTGCTTCGACCACACCCCCGTTTTGTGCGAATATATCTTCAGCCATTTGTGTCAAGATCGTTTAGTTGAGGATCAAAATGGGGTTTCAATTGACTTGCAGAAATAACAATAAAGAATTGGTAGGTGTCCTGAGTGGTGCTCGATAGGATAATCATCCATGATTATGTTTACATTAAGTTTAAATCGATTGTATTCGATGGTAGCGTAGCGATCGGCAAAGCAGTCGGGTAGGGTGCACCGAAGTGTCCGGCCTTGTCATAATGTATTATACTGAGAAGCATTTCGAGTCGGGGGTCATCTCAAATTTTTGTATATAATTTATAAAACCTTTAATCCTCGCAAAGACACGAGGGCCTGTGATGGGATGTGAGAGGTGTCATTTGAGACCATCTTTCACATCCCATTCAACAGATTTTATTATGTATACTGACTGACTGAGTGAGTTTGGTTTTACGCCGCTTTTAGCAATATTCCAGCAACATCACGGCGGGGGACACCAGAAATGGGCTTCACACATTGTACCCATGTGGGGATTCGAACCCGGGTCTTCGGCGTGACGAGCCAACGCTTTGACCACTAGGCTACCCCACCGCCCCTTATTATGTATAATGTTCAATATATATTATATCTATATTTGATAAATATGTCACAAACAAGTTTTTCTTGAGAAAGTATCCTGTAACATGAACAAAATTATTTCCTTTTGTGTATTTGTCCAGAAACTGTGTGTTTACATCGTTTATATGGATACAAGTACATACATCGAAACCCTATGGGTAGGGAACGATGTGTCGCGGCATTTTGTAAACATATATAGTTATGTTTCTACCTATTACAGTCGCAGTAGCATATCTATAGTATTATGAAAAGCACAGTGAAAGGTTTTACCAGTGTGCCCTGAATTAGGAATAATAGAGAGCGTTTGTTTAGAAACATGAGAAAAGTTTGTTTATGATGCACATTAATTTGTGGCAGTGATCACGGGCCTCTTGCAGTGCATCGATTATCGTCCAATTGTACAAGTATTCAGTCAATCGATTGTTTTATGATGTAACATCTTACCTCGTTTTTTCAATGACTATGATGACGTAATTTCGCATTGTTCACAGTAATATGACAGGTAATATACATATCCCAGTTATGGGAAAGCTTCCGTTTACCTGAGACGTTTCCTGACGTAGACCTTCCGTTTACCTGAGACGTTTCCTGACGTAGACCTTCCATTTACCTGAGACGTTTCCTGACGTAGACCTTCTATTTACCTGAGACGTTTCCTGACGTAGACCTTCCATTTACCTGAGACGTTTCCTGACGTAGACCTTCTATTTAGCTGAGACGTTTACTGACGTAGACCTTCTATTTAGCTGAGGCGATTCCTGACGTTGACCTTCTATTTAGCTGAGAGATTTCCTGACGTAGACCTTCCATTTAGCTAAGACGTTTCCTGACGTAGACCTTCCGTTTACCTGAGACGTTTCCTGACGTAGACCTTCCATTTACCTGAGACGTTTCCTGACGTAGACCTTCTATTTAGCTGAGACGATTCCTGACGTAGACCTTCCATTTAGCTAAGACGTTTCCTGACGTAGACCTTCCGTTTACCTGAGACGTTTCCTGACGTAGACCTTCCATTTACCTGAGACGTTTCCTGACGTAGACTTCTTCCCTGACGTAGACCTTCCAGTTACCTGAGACGTTTACTGACGTAGACCTTCTATTTAGCTGAGACGATTCCTGACGTTGACCTTCTATTTAGCTGAGAGGTTTCCTGATGTAGACCTTCCATTGAGCTGAGACGTTTCCTGATGTAGACCTTCCATTTAGCTAACACGTTTCCTGAGACGTACAGGATACTGAAATGGGAATGTTTTTGACTGTTTTTACAGTACTAGCTGTATCTTGATGGACAATAATTCTGAAATCAGGGCATGGCGTGTATTAAGTCAGTATTATCTTCCACCTAGACTTCCGTGTTGCATGTATGCCAATTATAGCTGCCCTGGTTCACACGAAATGCTGGGAACCGGACCAGATGTTTTTGTTGTGTTTTTTTTTTGTCGTTTTGTGGGTTTGTTTTGGTTTAAGAAGTCTAGCACCACAAGAGCAGCCCAACATGGCGGAAACAATGACCCAATTCATTCTGCATTTCATTTACAGATGTGGTATGAAAGGATCCATTATTTTAGAGTGGAAAATATAGGGGCGAACCAACATTTACACTTTCTAAAACGTTTACATTACGATACAAATTGTATCAATTGTATCGATTTAAGAGCAATGAAAAGCGTTTTCACATTCTGAACTACAATCGCATGAATGGATGTCACGTAAACTAACCGAAGCATTATCTGATTTTAGCATAAAATCGATATGATTTTAACACGAAAAAGGTCTGATCTGCACGTAAAACGATTGATTTTAGCGAGGTAGATCCTGAAGCCTAGTATGAAGAATACTTACTTTTTCCGTCACCTTTTGTTGGCCTACATCATGAATCATGCTTACTTCCATATTTTTATTCACAAGGAAATAGATTTAGCTTCCCCAATCTATTTGTATGTTGAAAGAGATGTAGACTGAGGCTATAAATAAAATACGGGTTGTAGTATGGATTGTCTTTATTGTCTTTATGTGACTGCATGTGACGCCTGACTCAGCACACACACACGCGCGCGCACACACACAGACAGACAGACAGACAGATACTTACATTCAAACATAAAGGCACACACTTTTCTTTGTGTCTGTGTGTGTGTGTGTGTGTGTGTGTGTGTGTGTGTGTGTGTGTGTGTGTGTGTGTGTGTGTGTGTGTTTAACGCCTCACTTAGCAATATTCCAGCTATGTCCGGCGGTCTGTAAATAGTTTGGACCAGACAACCCAGTGATCAACATCATGAGCATGACATGTGTCAGCCAATGTAGTTGGTTGACCATCCAGTGCTGTTAGTCGCCTGGGTTGCTGGAGACCAATTCTAACCCAGATCTTCAACGGGACACACTTTCGTGTTCTTCGTGTTAATTAAGTGAAGAGTAGATAGAATGGAGCAGCGTTACACATCCTCACGGCAAGGTTCCTGCAGTCAGACAGGTCACACAATGTCATCATTGCAACCATCTGTTTTATCACCTTTGGGTGGTGGGCTGGTCGTGTGGTTTGATCCAGGTACAATGTGTGAAACATATTTGTGGTTTCCACCGCCGGGATATTGCTAGGATATTGCTAAAAGCGTACTCACTCACCTGTTAGTCATTATCAAGGAGAACCCTGGATTCGAACCCACTTTTAATACTGAGTTTCATCCCGCAAAGCGAGATGCTGTAGACCGCATGGCGATTGTACACTGGGATATGTTACTGATGTTTATATCACAATACGTCAATATAACTGTTCCTCCACGTACATGAATTATCACGTGAAAAATCCCATTTATAGCTTGTCAAGGGAAGGAGACCATTTGTCCAAGCTTACATAACTATACCTATTAAAAGGGTAATATCATTATTGTTTAAATCCAAAATGATAAACAACATATGACAATCAGACTATTATTGACGTCACAGACGTTATATGTACAGACGGTGTATCCTAAGTATTTAGGTGCACCCCGGGATTTTGAACAATGTTTTAGTGTGGGAGAATTCATTCAGTTGTATTTAATATGGGAAATATGAAGTTAGTCTTTTTTATCGCAACGGCAAATACTAATTCAGAACGGAGGTTGATATTTCCCATGTTGAAATACACTCTTGACGAAATCTACTTTTCACATTAATGTTTCATTTTTAAGAATGAAATGCATCAAAATCAACATAAGAAACTTTCCGAAATCTTCGGTATATATCGTATGATTGCCGTGTGAACCAAAATATACAACCTGTTAACTCCTTTCTGACATATTCATTCGTGAGAGGGAACGGTTCCTCGGAGTATTTATAAACAACACTTGGAAACGGTTTTGCAGAATAACTGAAATATTAACGGTTACAACAACAGTTCTGTCTCGTTTGATTTATCTTTGGTATAATTTAGTTGATATTTACCTTTCGAATCAAACAGTTGTCTCACATAAAACAAAAATCTCACTTCCGGTTATCTAATTTGCATACTTGTGTCATTGAGGTATGACAAACATGTTTTGATGCTGCAACCTGAAGTCACGTATAAATGCTTAAGTAAAATGATAGACCAGAATAGCAGTCCTCAATAATGCTGAATGTATCGAATCCCTGCTGCTACCACCACTAGGACATCACTAGGACATTGAAACTGCATGTCCCATATAACCAAGACGTGGTGGATACAGTGAGTGGGTATGATTTTAAGCCGCTTTTAGCAGTATTTCAACAATATCAAGGCGTGGAAAACTCACCGCCGTGACATTGCTAGAGTATTGGTAAAAGCGGCATAAAACTAAACTCACTCACTCTGGCGCTGTACAAATGGTTCTCCGTTCCTTTTGGTTCTCCTGGAAGGTAGACGAAAATATTCTGTACTACTTATGTAGGGGATGAATTAAATTGGGAACCTAATAGTATGATTGTATAGGGATTATTCATTCACAACGCGTTAGGAATTACGTGCAAACACGCCATTATCGTGCAGGCGAAAGTCTCCCCTTTACAGCCAGACACCAATCACTTGCAACTTATGTAAAGATCGGCAGTATGTATGAGTAAATACACAATATGGCATTTAAGAAAGTGGTTCTCCTGGAAGGTAGACGTAATTACTCTATAGTATTACATATTTAGGAGATGTTCAGTTTTATAATAATATAAATTGGGAACCTAATTCTATGGATTTAGAAAATGATTATTCATTCACAACGTGTTCACATCTATTCTCACGAAATGTGCACCTATTGATAACTGGAACTGCTGAAACATGGAAGTCAGATGTCAAGGGTTAAAACGAACATCGCCAGTCTTGATTGGGTCCCCAAATTCCACTTTGTAATCTACGTGACACCATCAGTATAACATCTGCAGAACAGAAATCCCAATTATACCTTGAAGCAAATTGTGACATGGTCCTTTTGACAACAGATACTAAGGCCTTGTTTAGAACTAGTTGTAGTAAGTAAGTAATTTAAATGTCTTGCAATATCTACCAAAATAATACCACAATAACAAAGCCGCTACAGATCATAACTTTGTAATGAAAGTGACTGTCATTGTAATCTACGTTACTGAATTGTAATCTACGTTACTGAAATCAGCGTAATCTAATATGCATAAATTGATCATCAAACTTACCATACATACGTCTTTTTAATTAGGAGATAAACGTCCGAGTTTGGAAATTAGATGAATGTTACGCCGAATTGATAGTCTCTAAATTTCATTTGAAGCCGAACGCGAACAATACGTTTATCTCTATTCTACCATAACCGATTTAATATCGAACTTCCTCGTCCTGCGGAAGACACAGCGTAATCCGGCATGGGACGAGAGGCGAATTGAACTCGTCTGTGAAGGGAGTGGTAGGTGCCGTTCGTATTTTTGTTAACATTGCAACATAAAAAATATTCTGTCCAAAGAAAACAAACTACTGTTTATTCAATGCAATAATATAACACCTAAGAGCTTGGTTTTTATAATTATAACTCCACACGACCGAAACCAGCCTATTGTTTTGTGTGCCGCGTTACTGTACCCCCCTGGCCTCACTATAATGGAATCGTCTGACTTACTTATTTTCTTGGAAGTACACAGTTCCGCAACAGTTTGAAATGGCGGACGAGCAAGTGTTTACATTTTGCGAAAGGTTGAAATTCGAAGTGACAGTGAAAAATACTTGACTGACTGTCGAACCCAACTCTGCAGAATCGAAGAATACATCCTTTTCAGATTGACCTATGACCTGTAACTCATCAAAGATTGTTGATGTTTATGGCCGGCGAGTGTCGATCATGATTTCACGTACCTGCCTCCACCCCGGGCATGCGACAAAAGAGTGACAGTGCTGCTGCTTAGTGAACATGCGACTAACTTGGGATTCCTTGGAACATTGTTCTCATCATTTGGGACTGGATTGTGGCCAAGCTTTCAAAGTGTACGAACATAGCAGTGACAGCTTTGCGGGGAAGGTGGCAGAGGGCGGAATTCTCGAGGTTCAATTTTTGACATTTTGAACGATGCAACGGGACATGGAGTATGAGTGGCCTAAATATGTGTTTCGCCTGACCGTTATCTTGCGAATTTCTCATTCTAAACGGAAACAAATATACCATTTACCAGGTAGGTAAATGTTTACGAACGTTTTGCCGCACAAATAGGGATAGATTAGGATGTATTTTTAATTTGTTACAAGGTTTTCTGATTTAAATGTTAGATTTTGTTTGTTTATGTTTGGGGCTGTGTATTGTAATTGAGTTTATATTTTTATAATAGAGGGTAATAATTATGATAGTGAGGTTCCCTAATAATTGTGGAGTAGAAATCGTATAATTGTATTTTTCAAGTTTTAATAAATGTTTCATCAGCATTTCCATCACTTCGATCTGTTGTGTTGATATTAGTCATGTTGGTGGCCAAGCTGAAGTAGTGCGGCAGTGTTGTATACGTGCGCAGTGAAGCGCCGTGAAATCAGACGCATTTTCAATCCAAATCGATACCGTCTGATTATATTGATTGACCAATCAAATTCGAGCATCCATGGTAGAATTAAGTGTTAGTAGAAATATATTCCACATAATTATAGTGTGATAAACAACAACACTTGGCCAGTATACAACTTGAATACAAATATTGAAATCTACGTTACAGTAACACTACCATATAGAAATTTAGAAAAATTACTGGTGAAATGTTGCTATACTATTTTACACCACTAGGGTGTGTTATGTCCATTGTTCTGGCAGGTTGATTTTCTGCGTATCAACCTTCTATCTGCACGCCTGCAGAGGTTGATATGTGGATAACAACTGGGTATGTTATTTGGCAGCTGGACTGTCTAACCTGGGGAAGTAGATAAGTCAGACTCAGGGTCGGCTTCGCCTCTGTCATTGACTTATCTCCCCTTTCACGGAAAAATTATCGAGATTGATAAGACATCGGTAATTTTTCATCGGTATTTGAAAATTTTCTGCGTACAACTTCTATCTGCACGTGCAAGGTTGATATGTGGATAACAACTGGGTATGGGCAGCTGAATACGGGGTCGATACCGTCCAGGTGCCAATCTAAAATAAAATTACATGAACAAGATTGTTTTAAAATACATTTATTTTAATTTATTTAATTGTGAAATGTACAACGCAGTTTTCGATGAGAATCTGGTGCCTGGTTTGTGCTGCCGCCAGCGTAACGATGGAGCTAGAGGTTGCAGCGATGGTCTTGGTGTGTCCCTGGCCTGGCCTTGATACGGTCTCTGTTGACTCTCCAATCACTCCCAGTTGCTCGTCATTCAGTATGGCGTTTACTGTGGCTTTCTGGTCCTCACTGGTTCTGGTGTAACTGCGCACACCTGTTTGAAAGGAAATTGCATCAAATTAGTATATGTAACGTATGTAGTAAGTCTCAACATTACGACTTTAGTTTTAAACAAACGAACATGCTCCGCTTAAATGATTGTTTTACTCAAAAGTAAATACACACCTGTGACGCTCCTGTGTCCAGTTCGTTCCATTATCAATGGTTCGCTAACCCCAGCCTGGTACAGTCGGGTTGCCGTGGTAACCCTAAGTGAGTGGTTCGTCTTGTAGCTCTTTACACCAGCCTTGTGTCACATTTCAGGGACAATCTTCTGTAGCGTGTTGTGACCCAGTGGTTGTCGGCTGTACCTGAAACATGGGAGAATTTGTAATTTATAGACTCTGGCCAATCCAATACTGAACATTGGGTGTATTGCATGTTTTTAATAGATACTTTTTATTTTATGTTTATTTCTAACAATAAATCTGCTATTCATTGACATGAAAGTGCTTTTAAATCAGACGGCTGTAATATAATGTTACGTCTCCATGTAAACAAGAGCTTGTACACAAATGTAGGTTCATGTATAGGATGAAGTGTATACACTAGTTTGAACGAATGGTCTGGTTTGAATGAAATATTTTTCATTTCGCTGATCAAAAATATTTATTTTAACAATATCTTGATGAATATTTGGATATGAATGCATCTCTGACATTGTCACATTAAAACCCGAAGTTGTAAACTCACGAAACACTTACCAACACTTATCTGTCGGAGACTGAAGAGCTTGAAGATACAAAGCGTCATCATGGCCGTCTGGAGGACACAGTGATAAGTACTTCTTAAACAGACGAACATGACATCGGGCAGGATTACTACCTGTGTAATGTTCGATCTCTTTAGGGGTAACTCTTCTATGCTTCAGGCCCCCTTGCACAGTTTTAGAGTAATCTTCCCGGTAACACAAGTACTCGTGTCCTTCAGGACTCGTCTTCAGGGATATTTGTGAGTTTTTGTGCTTTAGCTTTCTTTGTTCGTGGCCACTACGAAGTCCAAAATGTTTGCCATTCAGGTAAAGCAAGGTGTTCACCAGTACTCGCGGGTTCCGGTCTCCAAGTTGACCACTCCTCCATAGCAGCTCCTCCTCGTCAGCACTGATAGCTTCAGCTTTCTTAACGCTTTGTCCCAACCCCTTACGTGTCAGTCTTTTCATCTCTCCGTCAAGAACCTGGCGGAATTCTTCGAACACATCAGACTGGAGAAATTCAACATTTCGTTTAGAAACAGTCTTTATGTATGATTGTATACCCATAACTATTTGAAAGAGTGAATTTGGGGGGTATTCACAGCCATCTTTTTTTCTAACTTCCAGAACAAACTTTGACATGAAATAAGCTAGCTCGTCAAGTCCCATATCTTCCAAAACAGTAACCGGTTTTCGTCCTCCCCCCCTCCGATTATTTACGGCGATAGCCCAGGCAGTAAACGTGTTGTACGCCCATTTATCCCGTCGCTGGGTGTTAGTAGGCACAGAATCCAACGCACGTTTCTCAATGTCACCATCATTAGCTTCATAAAAACGTTCTGCAGTTTTACCTTCTTGAACTTCTTTTTCAATAATTTGAGAGGCTTCAAACAATTCAAAATAGCTATCATTATAAATAAGGCTTGCCTCCGCTTCTTGTGACGCCCGACAAAGCTCGTCGTCTGCTGAATTCATGTTGCACAATGATTTCTCTTCCCAAAACCAAGTGTACGCGTAACCTTGGCGGTCAGGAAACGCCCGTGCAACAAGCGATGGACGAGTCCATTCGGCGCCCACGTGGTGTAAGTAGGTTAGCACCCCCCCTCTGCGGGTGATATGGATTCAACGCTCTCGCCTGACGGCTCGAGCGTTGAAATCCATATCACCCTTGAGGAGGGTGCTAACGTATACACACAGTCAAAACAAAAGATACTGTAATAGGCGCCTCCGCTGAGGGAGGTCACCCAGTGACAGTAAGGTTCATATATCAAGGTTCGATGTTGTTATTTAACGCTCTCCGTTGTTGACTTTGCGTTGTGTATTTTTAATTAGATGTTAATCTGGTACCTGGAGAGCGGAACCTTTCATGGACCTTATTTCAGGTTCTATGGTTGTTCAAGTCATTGTAAAAGATTCTTCACAAAATAAGAACAAAGTTCAGATTTCACCAAATAAATACAGTTTATTAATTAATAAAAACAAACTAAGCCAAACTTAACAAAATAAATAGAAGCCAGCATGACACACACTCACAACTAGCAGTCTATAAGACCCAAAGAAAAAGAAAGTCCTAACTAATTAATTCCTACATACAAAGCCTACTCTAATCCTATCGTTTCCCCCAACCCACTAAATGTTCTCCTACTCTACATGCAAAATAATACTATATAAAACCTAGGGAAAGGAGGAAGACCTCCCGACTTACTGTTCGGTCAGGATGTCCTGAAGCAAGCGACTTCTCTGAGCATTACAGGCCCTTAAATACCCCGCGCGCTAACCTTTGACCCGGGAGAAGTAGCCTAACTCCCATTGGCCCGCAATGGAGTCAGCCGACCAATCACGACAGCTCTACCATACCGCACTCGGAATGCAAACAGAATACACACCGGGCCACGGCAATCCGAGCACGGCATGGCAGCGCATGCCGTGACTGTCAACTGTCCGGGAAAGGAATAATTCCAACGGAATTTTACAGCCAAACGAAGGTAAAAAGCGGAATTTTATTAACTACAAGCAACCTCTGGAGAAATCACTTACTCCCGGAAACTGCTACCTAAAACTTCTCACTAAATATATATATATTACAACCCCCAATAATGTGAAAAGAAAATAACTTCTATTCCCAACAAAACCCCATTTTCCTACAATACAAAAGTGATTAACAGTTTCTTCGTTTCATTCATTATTCAAAGTACAGACAGTCCAGCATTCTCTTCCAACAAAGGTTAGGGGCGGTGGGGTAGCCTAGTGGTTAAAGCGTTGGCTCGTCACGTCGAAGACCCGGGTTCGATTCCCCACATGGGCACAATGTGTTAAGCCCATTTCTGGTGTCCCCCGCCGTGATATTGCTGGAATATTGCTAAAAGCAGCGTAAAACTAAACTCAGTCAGTCAGTCAGTCCAACAGAGGTTACTCCTGTCATATCTTCCTACGTAACCTCTGTTCTAATACGGCCCTTTCATGGTGTGAGCGTTCAAGACTCGCGATTGGAGGCAATCAGATTTAGTTGTGCAATCAGCGACGTTGTTTCAAAAGTGATCATTCGCAAGGCCTCGGTAATTTCCGTATGCTTCGAGAAAACTAAACCTCTTCCCCTGCGCGATGCGCAAACGTGTTTTCTAGACAGAACTCAGTCATGTTATGGCGGATCAGTGGCGTCTCCATCGCCCACGTTGACAACGGGACAAGCTAGCCATTAAACGTCTTGTGTGTAACATCAACACAAGTCCCCGGTAGATGGGGCCCCACATTTGCTTGTGTTATTCAAATTGAATCTAAGTCGATGTAACACGTGTTCTGATTGGATAGGAAGAAGGGGAGATAATTCGTGTTGCGATCTTTTGCCGCTAGGGGATTTTACGATTGGCCGTATTAGAACAGAGGTTCGTAGGAAGATATGGCAAGTAACCTCTGTGGGAAAAGAATGACAGTACAGAAAAACAGTGAGAATCCATCCAAACTGTAATGACGTTACGTGTTTAGTTTGATGTAGAATATCAACAATGATACCGTAGATAAGCCAGTTGTAAGCAAATAATCATTTATTGTTCAGAAGAATTCATCTCATAACTTTAAATCCATAAAAAAGTCTCTTACCTGAGTAGACCTGGTAGCGTGTGATGAACTGTAAAATGTCACTGGACAATCGTTCACGTTTCAATCACACCACTGAACAAAGCGTCTGTCATGCCATATGCTTTTGGCTCTTGGATGACTGCGCCAATATTACTTCTTGAACCAGTGGATGGTCAGTGCCAAAGGTACATAACTTTTGTGTGCACATCGCGAACACAGTTATGCTCCTTTGGAAATGAGGTCATGTAGATTACATAACGTGGATTACACAGACGTCCTTTAGCACCCACCAAACGTTTAAAGTGTAAAGGAAGCGCATCACCTTCACTTGGTTATTACTACTGAATAGGTCCATTTAGTGGCTGTGAGATTGATATTGTATTGTCCCTATATAAGACTGTAAATAAGGCATACTATGTAATAAATACATACAATTTTTAAAATAATTAGGTCATTTGCATGTGGGAACGTGGATTACACTTTTATGGAGACTTCATATTAAACACACATTCTAACCATTACACCATATAAAGAAATGTTCTGGGTATGGGCGAAAGGAACAATACCTTATGTCGAAATGTAATCTGTTTTGTTCATACTAGATGAATATTTACAGTGAAATATTCACTCAAATTGTTGTAGATCTAATTTGGTGATCTTGACTAACTTGTTACCCTGAGTCACACACATGAATAAAAGATCATTAACAAATTCTATGTTTCGGATAATTAATTTATGACTACGGGGGGTGATGATGATTTTTATGGAGAAGCATGTACAATGTGAATGACCCCCCACCCTTCCCATAATTTCTAAGCATAATTTTAAACATATTTTAATGTACCAAATTGATTACCCCTCCTAGCTGCCCAGAACAAAATGGGTGACCCCCTTAAAATCATCATTTCCCCACCCCCACCCCCCCCCCACCCTTTAGCCACGAATTATGAACGGTCCCTAATATGATCATGAAATGAACAGGTGAAATCAGTAAAAATGTTGTTGATGTTTTTAATGGGGAGACACGTAAAATTACAAATGGTGCACATTTCGTGAGAATAGGTGTATAAATTTCGTGGTAACACGCCAATTATGTACATTCCACATCTACAGTGAGTGTCTGTGTGTATAAGTACATTTCAGTAAAGAACAGACTGGAATTTACTCTAATCTTGTTTTAAACTCAGTTTCACGTGTGCTGTTGTTTTAACATGCGGCGCCTGTCAAGTCAGAAACGGCCACGAGCAATTAGCATGACTGAACTTCACTGCGTCGCCAGCTCTTATCTTTCCACAGTCAGTAATCGTTGCAATAGTTGCAACAGCTTTTCATTTGAATATCCCTTATTTTGTGTCATAGTATATATTGTTAAACTGAATGGCCATATATTTCATGCAGTGTATGGGCCTCTCGTTTACTCTCGTTAATTTCGCCTGTTAAGTGTATAGTAAATTAGATAACTGGGTATTAACAGACAGTGGTTAAAGTCTGACATCTGAGATTTAATGTAGAGGTCACCATTTGCATACGCTGATAATTTCACTATGTTACCTTCCGTTTTGTTTATTCGTTTTGCTTGTTTGGCCCAAAGGGGAGCTCCTCGTTATCCTTCATTTCCCGGTGATTTAATGGCGTCGCTTTGAAAATGATAACTATGATTGTCTCAACCTGCCCCAGCCTGCCATACAGCGGACTCTCTGAGCACAACATTCTCCTTGGGCTTAAGTTTCCGGCGTTTTCATAGCTCCGCTTTGGCTTTGGTAAACGGGATATCTCAAACGTATCCATCAGAGAGACAAGCAGTGAGCAGATGACATGGTATCCAATGAAATCCGATAAAATATTAGTTTATTCAAAAGAAATACAAAATAACACAAAAACAACAAGCTTCAATATCAGCTAAATTTATGTTAGCAGATTCAGAATGAAACTGTAATCAAGTGATGGTAGATTGTCAGCGGATTCCTGATGTTTATGTACGTAGTTTTAGATTACCAGTAAAATTCACATTGATGCTAAACACAACATGGCATAGCCTTAACCCACTGTTAATATCACAGATAGTGTTTCCATGCAATTTTACCAGACGTTTCCAGCACTTCAACTGAAGATATACTCAGATAAGTGAACAAAATCAAAAGAAGCAATGATAAGGTACATCGTAATATAGTATGACCAGAAATTATTGAGAATTTTAGGAATATGTTTAATTGGATTTCTAGTATAAACAATCTTGACCAGCTATCAAGTGCTTGGTTTCATTCAAGAGAGACAACTCCGTTAATCCTTTTTCTTTAGTTTCTGAAGAGTTATCCCCCTTTGTTTACTTGCTAGCAGACGACATTTTCAGTGATCCTCAGTATGGATGATTTAGAGAAGAGAAAGTTGATTTCAGAGTATTATAACAAGGACAGCAGATCAGCTAAAGTGATTTCAAGTAGAACAGGCATCCCTTTGTCCACTGTTTATCGTGTTTTGAAAAAATATTGCAAATGGATATGACACGAAGCACCAGGGAGGCGCAGGTAGGCCCAGAAAATTGACTGTCGATGACAGGAGGCGGCTTGGTATTCTCGTTTCTAAAAACAAACGAAGGAGTTTAGAAAACTTAAGGCTGGATATGATTGATAGAGGAACTGTGGCTGTCTGTAAGGAGACAATTAGAACTGAGCTGCATGCAATGGGTTGGCAGAAAAGTCGAGGAGTTCCATCACCGATCATGAAACCTGAAGAAAAGGAGCAAAGGTTGAACTGGTGCTTACAGCATAGAAATCTTAACTGGGACAGTGTGATTTTCTCAGATAAAAGTTCTGTGTGGCTGTTTCCTAATACACTGAAATTCTGCACCAAACAAACTGAAAAAACCTTTGTAGCAGCGCCCAAAGTACAGTCCGAAATTTAACGTGTGGGGTGGCATATCCCCTCTGTGTATTCGAAGGGAATATGAACAGTGGGCGATACACAGATATTCTCGAGGGACATTCACTTCCATCTGCTCACGTGTTCTATGGATATTTTTTGGATTTTCCAGCAGGACAACGACCCAAAACATCGTTCAAAGCATTCACAGGCCTGGTTTCGGACCCAAAATATGACATTATTAGATTGGCCAAGCTGTAGCCCTGACCTAAATCCAATAGAAAATGTTTGGGGACTTATGAAGGATAGTGTCAATAAGAAAAATCTGACAAATATTGCTGAAATGAAGGAAGAGGTGGTCAGATATTGGGACAGCATGGACCACGACTTTCTAACTTCTTTGCTCAGTAGTATGCCCCGCCGCATTGAAACCTGCATTGCTGCCAATGGTGACTTGACAAAATACTCACTGTTCACCTGTCTTTGAATCTGGAGTTATGTTCTGCTAATATTCACATTTAATACGTGAGTAATGAGTGAATTTTTTTTTTAAAAGTACAATCTTTAAATTCTCAATAATGTCTGGTTGTACTGTACCACAATTTGGATATTGAAATGTTGTATGTTCACACTGGATACCGTGTCATCAAGTCACTTATGATGGGTTTCACATGCTACATAATCCTAAGAATCCTGAGTGAGACTGACTGAGACTAAATACCATCTTGAGTCTCGTAGATTCACATACATCCTCGAAGTGGCTACCTTTTTGACTGAGCCACATCAAGCAGCTTGATGAGGATTACTCCTCCCCGTGACCCACGTGGACTCCACCCACTTGTCAGACACCAGCTTCCTGGCCTTACTAGCTGGGATGGCTCTGGGGCGGGTTAGGTCCTCATTAATGAACATCTTAAGAGCGTTGGGCTTCCTCACTTGTTTGAGTTTGGACCTGACTTTGAGTAATGACCTCTTAGTAGCATTGCTTACAAATCTAACTAAGATCGGTCTTGGAGGGGTTGTTACTGTGGTGGGTCGCCTCGGCACACTGTGACTGATGTCTATGTCCCGTGGACTTATGTCCACTCCGCAGGACTTGCTGAGACTGACCACTAGGTCGTCAGTGCTCTCACCTTCGACCACAGGAATCCCCGATATACGGAGATTGTTTCTCCGAGAGTATTGCTCACTCCTGTCTAGGCGATATGTTAGATCCCGAATCACTTGATCTTTTTCTGTCAACTTATTGTTAAGGGTGGAGGGAGTATCTTTGAGTTGAATATGCTGAGCTGAGAGTTTGTCTATCTCTTCACGCAACATGGGTCTAATTATCTCAGACAAAGTACCACACAGAACGGACATGACTTCCTTAGAATGAAGTGTTTCTGATAACTTCTCGAGGAATACCTCCGAGGGGTAATCGTCAGAACTTTCTTTATCACTCATGTTCGGAGATGGACCAAGGTTTACCGAATCTGAATTAAGTGAGCACTGTCGTTTCGGTTCTATGTCTAATTCCGTTTCGGATGGTGACAAAACGTCTTGACGATTTCGTTTGACATGTGATATACATATCCCAGTTATGGAAAGGCTTTTCTGGATCATTCCAAAACGAGTCCCGTTTTACGAAGCGACCTTAAATTGCTGCTATACTGAATGTAACAAACAACTCAATGTTCAGGTGATTGCACAAGCCTCCCTTTCCTTCTCCCTCCAACCTACAACTGTACTCTGAGTTAATTACTTAATCGTTGACTACAGGTCAGCGTCATATCTCTGTATGACTGTTGAAGGTGACGTGAAACACCTAACACACCCATCATCGATTAGACGTCATTATCAGTAACTTTCCAGAAAGCCGGGTTTCCGAACTAACTGTGACTGTGGAATCGAGATTGCACGGTATATTGTATCATAGCAGTTTCTTGATGTTTTTGTGGGTACTGAAATGGGAAGGTTTTAAACTGATTTTACAGTACTTCCAGCTGTATCGCGACGGACGATAATTCTGTTATCAGGCCATGTCGTGTATTAAGCCAGTATTATCTTCCACCATTACTTCCGTGTTACATGTGTGCCAATTATAACTGCCGTCACATATGGGTTCACACGAAATGTTTGTGTGTTTGTTGTGTAACGCCGCAATCAGCAACATTCCAGCTTCTTCCGTCAGTCTGTAAATATCGAGTCCTGACCAGACAGCCAAGTGATCAACATGATGAGCATCGATCTACGCAGTTAAGACACGATGACATTGTCAACCAAAGCAGTGGTCCAGTCCCATTAGTCCCCTGCGTTTGATAAAGACTAATTCTAACTCAGATCTTCACCGGTACACAATCTATGGTATATATCGTATGATTGCCGTGTGAACCAAAACATACAACCTGTTAATTCATTTTTGACATATCCATTCGTGAGAGGGAACGGTTCCTCGGACTATTTATAAACAATACTTGGAAAGGGTTTTGCAGAATAACTGAAACTTTAATAACAGTAATAACCGAAAAAAATTGGTCTCATTTGATCGCATCTCCGGTATAATATCGTTGATATTTACCTTTCGAATCAAACAGTCGTCTCACATAAACAAAAATCTCCCTTCCAGTTATCTAATTTGCATACTTGTGTCATTGAGGTATGACAAACATGTTTTATGCAACAAATATTAAATATTTAGGGGATATTCAATTTTATAATGATATAAATTGGGAAGCTTGTATATGGAATTAGAATATAGGTTTAAAATTTTGAGCATTGGATAGTTGTCAATTTCTACTCAATCAGGTGTGTCGTTTGTTCACGCTACCTGAACAGCACATCATGGAATCAACTATGGATTCTAAATGTGTTGGATGTAAGTGTCAATTCGATAAATAATGCAACAGGACGGTAGCGCTATTTGTGAAAGATCTCGCACTCAAACAACGTGATAACCGGCCACCATTAAGTCACATCCATTACCTCTAATGGAGAATCGTCCATTCAAACTGACGATATCATTACATTCAAACAAAACAAAGGCAGTATATTGGATCGATGTCATAAAGTGACGTCTCTTTTCTAAACACACCAGAATCAATACAAACGTTCGATTACACCTGAGAAGGGGTTATTTTCATTTTAACTTTTAATCATTTGAGACATTTAGCTGACAAATAGAATTACGGCTTGTATCACAGTACATACACTACCAACAACACAAAGTGGTGCTCCAGAGTAAACTGGGCATCAACTCGACACACTAACTCAAACTCAAACTCTTTATTCTCTACAAACCGCCCACGGCGGTACATGAGATAAACGTATATACATTTACATAATATACAAGACAGTAGCTTACACGATAGCAAGATATAAGATAATTACAATATTTCATTTTTTATATGCATTAAATACATGGTTCAGTAATTTAGAAAGGCCTTTAAGGTCGCTTATGCTGGTAGTAGACAAGAGTTTCTTAAAGATGGACACATTTGGAAATTCTAGGTATTTAGTGTTCAGAGACTGACGTCGGAATTGGAGAAAAGCTTCACATCTAAACAAGTAGTGAAACTCGTCCCCAACAGCGTTTGATTCACAAAGTGGACATTGTCTGTCTTCACGTGGAATGCCCAACACTACAAACACTCCTAACCCACTTAGAAAACACTCAAACCTTCAAAGCCTCAGATACATTTCTTATCAAAACTGGGCTCTTAGGCTGCTTATAATCCCACATAACAACTAGTGCTAACATAAAAAACAACCAAAAACAACAACAGAAGGCCAGAGAGAGGCGACATCTCCCTGTTGTAAGCAGCCACAACTGAAAGGGTTAACAGCAGTAGAAATCGTCCTCAAACCTTGCTGTCTCCCGTTGTATTGCCAACCCTGGTGTCATCCGAAAACGACCCTGTATCGAGGGCTATGCGATATATTTTATCATAAAGGTAAGCTTAAGGTGCAGCCTTACTTTACTTATTGTGTGATTTATGTTCAATTTCTATTACGCACATGAACGTGAAACACTTAGTAAACGTGGATCTCGATATTGATCGGCGATCGTAATTGCGGTGTCAATATGGAAAAGAACAATCATGTGAAAAAGCACGCGTTGTATTCGGTGGTTTTGTGAACAGTTCAGGGAAGAATTTGGTTTAAATACCTTGCAGCTTAGTGATGTGTACTAAGTATCAGTTTGGAGGAATCATTCCTGCTCTGTGACTTATCCAAATCTATGAACACACAATAACATTTAGAAAGTGGTCAAATGAAACTTATGTTATATTTGGGATAACACTTTCTCATTAAATTACTGATTATAGTACTATTGATATGTGATAGTACATCCGGGATTCGAGCCCACACTCTCAGAGTCAGGCACCTAATCAGGCACCGTACAGTCATCGATCTAACCCACTCAGCCATCGCAGGTTAGATCGCTGACTTTGTATGTCGGCATAACCTACCATGTTACCATAACGTAAAACAACGTCCCCACGATGTAACATACAACGTTACCATAACGTAAAACAACGTTGCCACGATGTAACATACAACGTTAGCATAACGTAAAACAACGTTGCCACGATGTAATATACGTTACCATAAGGTGAAACAACGTTACCACGATGTAACATACAACGTTACCATTAGGTGAAACAACGTTGCCATGATGTAATATACAACGTTACCATAAGGTGAAACAACGTTACCACGATGTAACATACAACTTTACCATAAGGTGAAACAACATTACCACGATATAATATACAACGTGACCATAAGGTGAAACAACGTTACCACGATGTAACATACAACGTTACCATAACGTAAAACAACGTTGCCACGATGTAACATACAACGTTACCATAAGGTGAAACAACGTTGCCACGATGTAATATACAACGTTACCATAAGGTGAAACAACGTTACGACGATGTAATATACAACGTTACCATAAGGTGAAACAACGTTATCACGATGTAATATACAACGTTACCATAAGGTGAAACAACGTTACACCGATGTAATATACAACGTTACCATAAGGTGAAACAACGTTACCACGATGTAATATACAGCGTTACCATAAGGTGAAACAACGTTACCATAACGTAAAACAACATTACCACGATGTAATATACAATGTTACCATAAGGTGAAACAACATTACCACGATGTAATATACAACGTTACCATAAGGTGAGACAACGTTACCACGATGTAATATACAACGTTACCATAAGGTGAAACAACGTTACCACGATGTAATATACAACGTTACCATAAGGTGAAACAACGTTACCACGATGTAATATACAACGTTACCATAAGGTGAGACAACGTTACCACGATGTAATATACAACGTTACCACAAGGTGAAACAACGTTACCACGATGTAATATACAACGTTACCATAAGGTGAAACAACGTTACCATAACGTAAAACAACGTTACCACGATGTAACATACAACGTTACCATAAGGTGAAACAACGTTACCATAACGTAAAACAACATTACCACGATGTAATATACAACGTTACCATAAGGTGAAACAACATTACCACGATGTAATATACAACGTTACCATAAGGTGAGACAACGTTACCACGATGTAATATACAACGTTAACATAACGTAAATCAACGTTACCACGATGTAATATACAACCTTACTATTTATAACGTAAAACAACGTCACCACGATGTAATATACAACGTTACCTCGAAGTAAAAAACAAATTTGCCACATAAAACATAACGTTACAAACCAACTAACGTTAACCCATAGCGTCGTAAAACATTAATTTCACTCCACAACTACCTGGACGTAATATCATAACGCTGTGACAAAGTGAAATTGTCAGCGCTGTTACCATTTTAGATATAAGAATTTACACACAAACTTCTGTCTTCCTAATGTTCGAAATTTTAGATGTCACATGTTAGTTTTATGTCCTAGTCCTGGAACTAGTAAACGAATAATGCATTAAACCAAGTACTGTCTTTGTCTTCTAAATACATGTATGTCTAGCTCTCTAAATTACATTTTTAGGTCTCCTTGCCTCTAGGCAGGAGACCTATTGTAATCGTTCGGATTATTATTATTATGTTTTACAGATTAAAGATAGTATGCAGCAGAGAGGGTTCGAGTGATCCTGGCACAGTCAGGCCGGTAAGGCTCATCATCAGCTCAGGGCCCTCGCCCCCTCTACACGCAGCCCAGACAGCGAATGGGACTTCTCCCAGGAAATACTGCATAGTCGAACCCACCAAGAACTTTCCGGAGAATATGAAGGCTCCCCAACACTGCAGCCTTCTGCATTACCCAGAGTGTCAGAAGGGCTGTGCTCCCAGTGGAGAACCCGGGCACTCTCCTGATCTGCGCCAAGAGATCAGGAGGTACCAAACCTAGGGCACCGAGAACAATGGGGAGCCTGACGCCAGTGTACTTGTGATGCAAGCAAGACATTTCAAAGGCGAGGTCCGCATATTTATCATGCTTTTCCTGAATCTTGCCAAACACATTGGTGTCAAAAAGGGAAAGAAAATTCAATGATATAAATAAATTCATTGGCTTTGTCAAAAAGGACAAGATCAGGTTTGTTGGCAGGAATTCTTCTGAGGCTGTATATGGGCCTATTCCACAGAAGTTTGAAAGTATCATTTTCCATGACGCCCTGGACATGTTCAGGGTCGTACCATGGATGGACCTCGGGCTCAAAGCCACAGGCATGTCGGAGACGGTAGTAAAAGCAACGAGCCATGCCATCATGTCGTTTAAGATATGCTGTTAATTATGTTTTACAGATTAAAGATAGTATGCAGCAGAGAGGGTTCGGGTGATCCTGGCACAGTCAGGCCGGTAAGGCTCATCATCAGCTCAGGGCCCTTGCCCCCTCTACACGCAGCCCAGACAGCGAATGGAACTTCTCCCAGGAAACGCTGCCTAGTCGAACCCACCAAGAACGTTCCGGAGAATATGAAGGCTCCCCAACACTGCAGCCTTCTGCATTACCCAGAGTGTCAGAAGAGCTGTGCTCCAGGGGAGAACCCGGACACTCTCCTGATCTGCGCCAAGAGATCAGGAGGTACCAAACCTAGGGCACCGAGAACAATGGGGAGCGAGACATTTCAAAGGCGAGGTCTGCATATTTATCATACTTTTCCTGAATCTTGCTAATCACATTGGTGTCAAAAAGGGAAAGAAAATTCAATGATATAAATAAATTCATTGGCTTTATCAAAAAGGACAAGATCAGGTTTGTTGGCAGGAATTCTTCTGAGGCTGTATATGGGCCTATTCCACAGAAGTTTGAAAGCATCATTTTCCATGACGCCCTGGACATAATCATGGTCGTACCATGGATGGACCTCGGAGTCAAAGCCACAGGCATGTCGGAGACGGTAGTAAAAGCAACGAGCCATGCCATCATGTCGTTTAAGATATGCTGTCTGTGCCAAGGAAGGGCATCCACTGACAAGGTGTTGGACAGTCTCTGTGAATTCATTGCAAAGTCGACATTTCATATTGATATTTTCTTTAACAATCACATTTAGGCGTTTGCGAGTGGGAAGTGACTGGTCCTGAGCAGCAAAAAGGAAGCCCTCAGTTTCACATTTAAGACCAGCCGACTTCATCCAGGCGAAGGAGTCGGTGGGATTGCTATTCTGTTCAACACACTGCATGTACACACGATGCAATGGCTTCTCAGAAAGCTTCTCCACAAAAGACCGACTCTGGGCAGACTTGGTGAAGGACTTCACCTGGTTTACTCCCATCACTGTACCGTCCAGCAGTACATCGCCATCAACAAAATCAACCTCAAATCTCAGATTCTGTCCAACAACCTTGGCACGCTTAAAATAGCTGTGGAATTCCTTGCTTTCATCATGTGTCTTCACATGCATTACTAGAGGATCATCCGATAAATATATATGTGCAAAAGTACACAATAAAATTCTATCATGAAGAGCCTCCACATTAATCAAACCCCGACCTCCAGAATTGATTGGCATGTATAAACGGTTAAGAGAGGAACGAGGGTGGTGGGCTCTGTTATCAGACATGATCCTTCTGGTCAGACGGTCAAGACTCTGGATGTCTTGTTTTGTCCAATCAACTACTCCAAACGAATAGGAAAGGACTGGCACAGCAAAAGTATTGGTGGCTTTGACCTTGTTTCGAGCATTTAGCTCTGAGCTCCAGATTTTCTTTAAACGAGATTTATACTCGGCCCGAAGTTTTTCTTGAATCTGGGCATTCTGGAGCTGGTCTCGAACTTGCATTCCAAGATAGGTGTAGGCCTGATCTTCCACAAGATGCTCAATAACTCCTCCCCCTTGTAACTTGACCGATCCATCATTACTTACCTTGCCACGTTTCAAATGAAGAGTATTACATTTGTCGAGTCCAAATGTCATGCCAATATCATTAGAAAAGGACTCGACAATTATTATTATTATTATTATTTATTCCGCCGATTTTTTACCAAACATAACTCCTAAACCAATGCTCCGAATCGCTTACAAAAAATCACACAGATGTGCACCGAGGTGTAGATATTCCCCTTAAAAATCTCTAGGCTCTAGGCCCAATAACAAAGGGGAGATACTTCAAAATTAATTCCAAAATGTCAAAGTTTGACAGCAAATATCTCAAGAACTAAATGTTCCAACACTTCCAAATCTCTTGTACAGATGCACAATCGAATTCCTAACAATTTTGCCTGGACGGGTCAAGTCGCTAAAACGTACCGTTTGGCAGTTATTTTTGTTTTCAGTTTTTGGCCATGTTTTTCAGCAGTTTTCTGAGTAGTTTGCTCCCACAAAAAGTATGGTAGATGAAGTCTTGGTGATTCCAGAACACTAATTGTTTTGACTGTAGACCCAAGAACAACTGAGATACAGCCTTTTAAAGAGGGAACTATTTCTATTTCTTCTCCGGAACTTCTTAAAAGAAACATGACCCCCCGCGACCCCGGCTGTATTTGGAAGATCCGTTCGCCTGTCAACAACGTGTTCTGGCTCCGTTTTGGACGATGATTTCTAGCCCTCAGATAAAATAGATAGAACTAAAGCCAAGGAGCCCCCATCGTTGCCTGCAACTATATTTCTTGATGTAATGTTTCTGATAAGTCAGTGGGACTTATGGGTAATTGTACAGAAAATACCTTTTCACACATAGGCTCATGGCATGTCACATTTGATGTAGTAGTTCTTGAAAGTTTATAAACATGATTAGTTGTTCTTGGTTTTTTTAAACCCTAATGCATGATTATTAGTCAGCAGGTTTACTGCCATTATTGGAGGCAGACAGAGCTGATTCATCACACGCATAATCCGTCCTAACCACGTTTCTGCCTGAGTAGGCTACTGAGCTCATATACACAGAAAATTCTCAAATTCTGTTTGCAGATGCGCTGATCACATAGCAGTCAGAAACGTTTAAAGCTGTAAATCAGCAATCGAATTGAAAGCAATTTTGTTCATAAACAAAATACGTATTTTACTTTCAATATAATTTGACAAACAAGGTGTTTGCAGTCGTGGTGATGTTAAAAGTTGCCGTATAATTATTATCGCACTTATTGATTTCCTCCGTGTACACTGAAGTGGCTGCATTTATGTGGAGAGTTGACCCACGTGTTTATTCATTACGATTGTTGTACGTATTACACGCATCATCGTATTTTGTAGAAATGTTCTAGATGTGACTCATAATCCTCACTTGGTGGTACGTTTATATGAAACCAACCTAATGTATCCATTCAGAAAACTGGAACTCACCCATGAAATCCCACTCTCCTCAGTTCCATTACCAGGATGGTTCCCTTGGGCCAGATAGGTAGACTTACCTGGTCAATCAATATTCTCTTAATCAACCACGTGATCTATCCTCTCCAAGCACACAGGATGCTGACGACGTCTTCGGATACATCTGCAACATTGCATGTTTACAACAGTGCAGGCTTCCACCAAGTCATTAGCTCTGAATTTATGCCGTTGTTGGAACAGCCAACACACGCCTTCCAGTCAAATATCACAATCCCATTTGTTATGCAAATTTAACGGTATCTCGTATTTTGTTGGTCGATAATCGACCACATCAAGTCATTAAATCGCTTCGCAAATGTGATATGCTTGTGATTAATTAAACAGAATGCTTCGGAGCTATAAAAAAGATATACAGTGTCGGAAACATGAAACGGAAGAAAGGTATTTAGATTCATTAGTGCATGTAAAGATGGCGTGAACATGCATTGGAAATGTATGTACTTGATTCAGTTTCCCATGTTATTTTATTTTTTCAGGTTTAGAATTCCAAGCCCGTGACCTGCATCCATCCCACTCGATTGACGGTGGTCAATTATACACCGACGTCCATTAGGGACACTCTCACTTTGATCCATCATCCACGTCGGACATTCATCAACAACCATTTGGTATTTGTCTGGTACTGGCGAAAGGTTATCTGTGGATTGTCTGTGAACGTCCACAGTCACTCTCGTTGGAGGTATAATTGTGTTGGGTATCGAAGACAGCGGCACTTGGCCACACTTGTGAGCTCAGTTGGTGACTTTGAAGTGATTGATTAGCATTGGCGTGTGTGCTTAGTGTTTGGACACAAGAGGTGGCATTTGTGAATATGACCAGGTCAGCCTGGTGCAACGAGCACCGGGAAGTCAGCGGAACGATTGGATATTGTCGACAAATTACGGAAGGAAGCAATGGAGGTATTCGGATGAAACAATAAATGTCATATAAAGGTGAACAGCTGGTATATGCTTCTTTCAACAAAGGTTATTCAATGTATCACGAAAATAGAAGACATCAGAAGTGTTGCGCTCAGTGGAACCAAAGTGTACACCGCGTGATGTAAAGAGAACTGCCAAGACAGAAATTGTTGCATATAGCTTTTTATGATAAGTTTCATAAAAATTCCAGCTGCTGGATCATATTGAGATAAATAGTTACCTGTTGTGACACGCATGCTTACAGGCACAGTACCGTCCACGTGACCACAGGAATGTCCTACATGCACAGCCTCTGATGGTCGGGCGCCAAACGTTCTAGGTTTTTTAAAAAGGGTAACCGCGCTTCAAGAGGCTGCATAAACTACATCAACTCGCACGGATATAGTTCAAGTGTATAACTAATTGGAAATTGGACTCACAACGGTGAATAGTTTTGAAGTCTTGATGAAAACACGGTCACATCATCCGGTGTCTTTTAGAAGAAAGTTCAGAACACAGAACGTGACACAGAGTGAACGACAGTGCTAACTGGCTTGCTGGCAAGGATTTATGTCATTATCTGGGTTAACATAGTCTGTGATTGAATTTCTTTCTCACATATTCAGTCGGTCAAACTCAACTTTCCTGATATTAGTGTGAAATTCAGGATTTGCCATGTGGCTGGGGGATTGTCTTGTGAGATGTTGTGGAGCCTTGAATGGCATCCCAGCTCGGATCCTTTGCATTCTGCTTCTACTCGCCCAAGGAGGTATTCTGGATTATTACCTGGCCAAACATCAGACCCAATTCAGCTGGGCATGGTTAGCGTTCGACCTGGTCAACGTCGGTATCTTCATCGCCTCCTTCATCATATCACGACTACGCCTTTCTCTACAGGAAGCTGGGAACGAGCAAACTAAAGCGGTCACAATTGGTTGGTTGGCATGGCTTGTGTACTCGGTAAGCCTAGTAGCAAGGATGGCCATAGCTTTCAACAAATTCTCCTTGAGATTAAACGAAGAAACATTCTTTGGCCCCAATACATTAAAGACGTCGCTAGCCTTGGCGTCATGTGTATTCATCTTTTTGTTGATGTCTCACCATGACGCTCCTCCTGCTAGCGAACGCAGGCGATATATTGAAGACCTTACTGGAACCGTTGTGTTCGACGTGTTGGACACCGTGGATGTCTTAGAGGTGATGTTCGACAAGACATCAAGGGACATGTTCCTGCCAGGACTTCAGCAAACTGTTTTAGCGGTGGCAGGTCTCAATCTCATTATTCCAACAGTGCCCTTGATCACGCTCAGCCTCACCAACTTTGGATACAAGAAGATGTCGAAACGTCTTGTGGCGCTACACAAGTTACTTGTGGTGCTGGTGGTGAATGTTCCCAATCTGATTGTTCGGTTAGTTCTCTGGCATGGCTTCAGTGTTGGAATCTCTCCCTTTATGCTAAAAAACCTCATCCTCATATGCATTGTCATGTTCGAGTTTTACGAGCACAAGAGGATGCAATATGACGAACACGCTGGGGCGATTGAAGCGAGAAAGAAAGGGGTGCGGGGCACTGTCAACCCTGTTGCTGTAAATGGACAAAGCAGCATAACAGAGTTCTCGATGCAAGCACGTATCTAAATATAAGTTATCATAACACATTGCTAATTGAAATCGCCGTGAAGAATCCTAATCAATACCAGTGCAGTAATTGAAGGAAGTGTGAATTTAAGTGTGAATAGGATTTCGCCTGTCGCAATATTTCTTTGTAGAAGATGATCGCTTGTGCATACCAACAGGAAGGATTATATTATCACGGACATGCACACCTTTTGTATGACCTGACGCAGGTACTTGCAGGGTTTCGAGTTCTGTTTTCTTGGCTCTCTTTCTTGTCCAGTTTTAAGCCAGTCACTGTAACTGTCAGGCGTGCCAAATTTTGAATAAGACTTGTTCCAGAGTCTTTGAATTTGAATGCCATGCTCGAATATACTGTGTGATATGCCTCCAAAAGTGCTTCTACAACATGTGAGGGCTGCATGCTGTACTTGGGCCATTCACGTTCAGTAATCCTATAGTTTTGTTGAAAATATTTGCTGAATGAGTTTGAGAAAACTTTATTTCTTGTACCCTACCATCCCCGACTGTATGAATGTATGACATGCTTGAAAAAATGTCGAATGGAAAGAATTTGTCCTGCATATTGAAACGAGGGGGAAATCTCCGAATGACACAAGACGCTCGCAGTCACATTTGTGAACAACTCGAGATATTCCGGGTCAAGCCGAATGTAGGTTACGAAACGGGACGAGTGGTGACGAATGTCACCAGTCAGTCAGTCAATCAAGTATAAGTGATATAATCTGCTTGTCTTTGTGGCTTGTCGTTTTACTCCACGTAGAGGCTATGTTGGCGAATGACATGGGTCCAGGGTATTTATAGCAATAGTATACAAATATAACTGACCATGTAGAAATGTATGTTTTATGTCTTGTTTTCGGAGGTAAATCTATAATGGTTTCGATCTTTGTATCTGGTGATAAGTCTGATTTACGTATCTACTTCACAACTATCCCTCATGCAATCATTGCATATGTGTAGGACTCGGATCCATGGCAGGCCTCAAATCCGTGGCAGATTTCCAAATCCATGGCAGACTTTCAAATCCATGGCTAGTTGCCGTACCTACCCTAATCTGTGGCGGATTTCCTACTCATCGTCATTAGAACATTTCAGCTCTGTAGAATAGGGGTTTATGGCATTTCATTTATGTGTTTCTAACTTACTGATACCCCTGGGCCTAGATTTTCGAAGCTCTGTTAGCCCTAAGATGGTCTTTCGATATTGCTAATGTTTTTACGACTATCATAGAAGTAAGAGAGCTTCGAAAACTTAGGCCATGCTAATTATTGAATACGTTTGCTTTCCTTTAAATATTCAACGATACATGAAGAAAGACAAAAGAGTGAATATCGTGTAAAAACATTTATTTATCATACATCTAAATCTGTCCATCATGGATCTGATGTCTGTTCGACTGGAACCTATGGGAGGTTTGAGTGTCCGTCACATCGTACACTCGGCCACAGTTAGAGTTCTTAGATGCGGTGACAGTACCCGGTCTCCAAAAGCCGCTGGTAAAAATACCGACGCCCTTGTTCATCGCGGGGTTTGGTCTAAAATAGACCGCCTGTCCATCCCGCGGGTAGAACTCATCTTCCGTCACGAGCTTGTCTGCAAACTGCTCCAGCGGGAAGGCTTGGAGTGTAGCACGGTGACGCGCACGGTACATGTCCGTGACGTCGCACATCGCCGGTCTTTGTTCGATTTCCTATGGTCCAGTGCGTGGTTTTTAACAATGATTTATACCATTTCTTCTTTGGTGTAACATCGCCGATGCGGGGGGTCTAAATCGACACTTTTCTTAAAAATTACTTGTGATGTTTCGTCAAAGAAATAATTCTCAAGGATTCCTTACCATTCTTTCGCTGGCTGCAAACGAGAGGATCATGCAAATCTTCACACTTCCCCATTTCGGATTCAGCGTTTTCAGTTTTGTAATCTCCCGCATTTTTTCCATGTCATTCCAAAATGTTTCTGCGTTGAGATCTATTGATACGGGTTTCTTATTCTTTGTAGGTAGCTCCACAATTACAAAACCATCATTTTCTATGGTTTCCATTTTCTTAGCTTTGAAGATTTTCCTGAGATTACTATCGCCACGAACGGCTAGTGTCGCATAACGTCGGGAACCGTTAGCTATTAGGTTCATTCTCCGCTAAACTTGCACATTAACATCATCTGACGTATTTGTGAAGTTATAAACATATTTACACGATCTTTTAACATTCTGTTACATTGGAACTACAACAAAGGTGGACATAAATAAAAACATATCACAATCACTTCGTAGGAAGGGTACAAGAAACGTCTGTTAATCCCACACAATGCTGTTATGTGATGTTTCGTTTGTCTTCGACAGTGTGTATTTCAGTCAGTACACCTTTTGTTGATCAATTTGTCTATTTACAGCTGTCTGAAATGTTCTAATTTGCCACAGTATTCTAATAAATATTTATGTGTAGCCCTGAACATCATATTTTGTGTTGTATTTTGTTTTTTTATACCAAATTATGTGTCTTGAAATATGTCACCAGATACGTTACGCACTTTCAAGCGTTCATCAAACTCCTCTTAACAGCAACAGGACAATTAATTCTGTAGCTATTGGTAGGTCAAAACAACAGCTACATGTCCTCAAAGACAAAATTACTTCACTTTTTTTACGAAAGTAACAATCATGCTAAGATCTTTTGAAATATCGTTTGTCACTTTAGATTTTGACCAGATACGTTACCAAGTAATCGATTATAAGTCCCCTCAACTGACTGTTCCAGGTGAAAAGACAACATGAGCTACTCCCCGTAGACCTTCGCTCAATTGAGAGCTACTCCCCGTAGACCTTCGCCCAATTGAGAGCACAACATTTTACGTGACTGCCCTGAATAGTTTAAAATTAAGTTAACCAGATACGTTACAACCAGATACGTTACCATGTTTGAAAAAGTAACTACTGCGCCTGCCTACATTCAGGAGTATTTTGATTGGATGATAACATCGTCTGCTAGTCCACTTCCGGGTGTCATGAGAGCAGAAGAAGCAGTCCTGTCATCATTTGGTATGTATCCACTTAAATCGCAATTTTTTTCAATGAATCATTGAATTTTATCATAAGTAAGGTCAACAAAACACCTTTTTTTTGAAAGTTTTGGGTTAATTTGTGAATGTAATTTGATGTATTTTCTTAGTAAACAATCAATGTTTGTATAGCAGTCGGTTGAAGGGAATCTGACGGTAACGTATCTGGTTTTATTGGTCACGTATCTGGTAAATGCTGTAACGTATTTGGTTGAGTTAGAATAACGTAAAAAGTATAGAGTTTCATATCAAACTGATAAATACCATAATGCAATACGACACAGTAAGTATTTCAATCACACTGACATAGGTACATATGATGGTTATTACAAATTTGAAGGTAACGTATTTAGTTTTTCACAGTAACGTATCTGGTAAAATAAAAATTAAAACTTTAATGTGAACATTCTATTAATTCCAAATGATTTCACTATCAATAAAAAATAATTACGTTTTGGATGTGCTGAAAATACTTAGACATAGTTATAGTAACACAGTAATGAGAAAAGAATGGTAACGTATCTGGTTTTTATGGTAACGTATCTGGTTTTTATGGAATTATGGTTGATTGAATCAAATGAAAAGCTATCAATCAGCCAGAATTACATAGGCATCTTAATATATCTTGTAGTATTATATTGCAGTGCCATAATGGGCAAGACACGTGCTGAAATTCAGCGTGCCTACAGAGAAAGAAAAAGGCTAAATGATGCTGACTTTTTAGAAAAAGAGAGACTAAGGCAAGTTAAATATAGAGTTCCTGTCGCAATGTTGTCAAGATCAAAGTTGAAAAGACGAAGACTTATTGATAAAGAATACTCTTCAAAGTACAGACAGAAAAAAAGCAATGCAAGGAACGCAATGAAAGGCAAGTTGAAGTTGAAGTTGTTGAAACATCGACCTCGAATGATACTTTGAATTCAAGTGCAACTCAGTTGGATGAAGTTTCAAGTTCATCCGATCCGCAACCATCAACAAGTTCACAGACAAGATCACAGATGAACCGATTGCTGGTTCAACTTCCCTTTCCTACCAAGCGTAAGTCGTCTACACGCAGATCTAAATCATTGGCGAAGTCAAGGCACGAAGTGTTGAGATTGAAATCACTGTTGAAAAAGAATCAACAAAAATCATGGCGCTTTCAAAAACGATTTGAACGATTGAAAAAAACAAGGAAAATAGAAGCTGCTTCCAGAAGCACACTAGAACTCACTCCAAAATCTAAAGCTATAAATGATATCAGGAAGTCTGGAATAAGTCCCAGATCTGTGCTTAGGTCTGTTGTGCGACAACTGAAGATTGGTAATGCCCTCATTTCCGAAATAAAGAATGCTCATGACGAAAACACTAATCAGAGACATCGATCGTCAATAAACACTGTGGTGAGTGGTCGCATTGTGAAGAAGTACAGATGCATTAGATATCTCACAAAAGTGACTGGTATAACAAGACATGAATTCAATGCATCAGGAAACAGAAAAACACTTAATGTTACAAAGAGAAAACGACTCTCAAAACTGAAATTGGATCTTGAAACAAAAGTGACAGAATTCTTAGCGAAAGACGAAATCAGCAGAGCTATGCCTGGCAAAAGAGATTTCAAGAAATGCAATGGCGAAAGAAAACAAACCAGAATCCTGAACGACTATTTGAGTATCATTCATGAAAGATTCCGAGCAGAAAACCCAGAAACAAGTATTTCATTTTCTACATTTTGCAAAATTCGCCCAAAACACATCGAGGTGACATCCCTTTTATAAAGAAACAAATGCCTTTGTACTAAACATCAAAATATGGCGTTAAAGCTCAAATGTTTAACAAGTACCCTAGGGATAGGCATATCTCCAAACCCTGAAGTTGTAGGCAGAAATGTTTCTGAGGAACAAATGAAAGTATTGCTTTCTTCTGTTCGGGATGATATTGAAATAGAATATGAAGAGTGGAAAAGTGTTGATATTCAAGGGAAAAAGAAAATGAGAATTGTGAAGATCTGTAAACCCACAGAAGAATTTATCAAGATGATGCTTGAACATTTCAAACTTTTCTTGGAACACATTGATCGTGTTGCAAAACAATATCAATCTCTGCATGATTTAAAAGAAAACCTGCCTGAAGAACACATCATAGTCCAAATGGACTTCGCAGAAAACTTTCTGTGCCAGTGAAATGATGAAATCCAGTCTGCATATTGGAATGCAACAGCTGCAACGATTCACCCAGTTGTGATATACCACAAATCAGAAGGAGGGGTCGAGCACACAAATCTTGCCTTTGTGTCAGATGTAAATCACCACAACCCTTCGGCTGTTCTTGCCATATTACAGAAGTTGATGTCATTTATCAAAAGCAAGTTCAGCAACACTCAAATGATCCACTATTGGACAGACAGCCCCTCCTCACAATACCGAAACCGGTATATGTTCACAATCATTTCAAAACATTTGGAAATGTTTGGAATGAAAGCAAGATGGAACTTCTTTGAAGCCGGTCACGGCAAAGGACCTTGTGACGGCATCGGTGGTACTTGCAAACGTATGGCAGCTCAGGCCATAAAACAGGGCAAAGCAACCATCCAAGACGGAAAGGACTTTTATGAATGGGCTTCAGAAAACGAAAAGTCAATAAAGTATCACTTTTACTCTCAACAGGATTATGAAAAAGCATCAGCTATCATTGACAATATGAGAACCAAACCTGTGAAAGGAACAATGAAGATACATGCAATCCATGCAATGGGAATGGGCAGAATCAGTGTCCGAGAGACTTCTTGCTATTGTGTTGGATGTCTGTTCATGTCAAATCCATGTCAAGGGTGGTCCAACAGAACTCTGATAGAACCAGATCCAAGAACATCAGAACCAGAAGCAAACACAACAGAACAAGAACTGATAACAGCAGAACAAGAACTGATAACAGCAGAACAAGAACTGATAACAGCAGGACAGGAATCAAGAACATCAGAACCAGGAACGACAACAGCAGAACAAGAACCAAAAACAGCAGAGCAAGAACTAGTGCCTGCACAACGTTTAGCTGAAAGCTTCATACCCAAAGTTGGAGAGTTTGTAGCAGCGTCTTCTGAAAGTCAGTGGTATATCGGAAAAGTCCTTGATGTAGACGAAGAAGATTCGGATGTCTTTATCACGTTCATGTCAAAGGGGGGGGTGTGAGGGGTAAAGTGCAATTCCAGTGGCCTTCAAAACAAGATGAAATCAACATTCCTTTGGATGATATCATTGCTTCTATCTCTAACCCATTGCCTGTAGGAAGGTCTGAAAGATACTACACCCTGACAAGCAAGGAGTTCGATTATGTCAATCAAATGTTCACAGATAACTGAATGAACCAGATACGTTACATTCAGATTGAGGACTTTATGGTTCGTCCATTAAGATCAAAATAGTCTTAACTTCCTTTGTTGTTACAGGTCCACGACAAGGAGTTGTTTTCTAGATATTTGTTTCGATGTTAGTGTTTTTAATGCTAGAAATGCTTTGCTCATTACCAGGTACGTTACCATATTCGATAACAATGTTGATTATGCAAGGGCATCAGTTAGAACGATATGCATTGACATTTTAAGAAAGTTGTGATAACAAAAGACATAACTGTGATTTTAATTTAATTGTTCGTTGATTCACTTGCTTGTTCTTCATAAAAGGGATATCATTTACTTTCACCAGATACGTTACCTTTTTCATATAATTTTGTATCGTAGAACAATATCTACACAATGTACTTATTTTACTCGAGACAATATTCATGTTACTAAAAACTCTGTTGCACTTCAAATTGTTGTGTAAAGATAACAATATAATGTTCAGTTTTGGACTAAACAATAGTTTCAGACATGACTAGTGTATTTATATAAACTCTTTTTGTGTACTTGAAACAGTGAGAACATATTGTTTCATAATATCGCGCTAGATTCTAACTAAATTTGTCTTTAGGCATATAAACTAGACTATACAGTTTTAAAGAAAACTTGACAACAACATCTTAATGTCTGTTTCACATTTTCAAGAAGCTATGTTTAAAAATCACTAGGTAACGTATCTGGTTGGTCTCAAAAGGGAGAGGTAATCTTTGTAACATTGTAACTTTGAACATATCAAACCTAGAGATCATTTATTTTGGTTTTATGACCTTCACATATCAAAGTTTGAGTTTGTGTAATAAAAACGGATATATTCCAAAAACATTTTTTGTTCATTTTTAATCTCAAATGTGCAAGTTTAGTGGAGATTGAACCATTAAGACATCATCGCGCGATTACGTCATGTAACAATCAAACAATCAAACCTGCCACTGATTAGGAAACTCGACATAGATTAGAGAATCATCAAAAATGCAAATTCAACTTATAAAGTTGAAAATAACGCGATGAAAAAAACCGCGCGAAATCGTAGTTCAAACGATTCACAAATTTTCCCCCAGCGCTTGGGGGAATTTAAGTGGTTTCAACAGCGGGGCTGCGCTCATAGCACATGCGCAGTGAAATAGGTTGGCGCAGCCTGGAAGTGGGTTGTCCGGTGAATACTCGGTGAAGGCTTTGGTGTGAGCTATTTTTCTAATGTTTTGTTGATATTTCACAGGCGCGAGCTTTTTATATGTTATGACAGTAGATTACCGATTTAACTGTTTATATATTTTCATTTGTCTATTTCACCACACGTTCTTCTTACCGAGTCACTTTCTCAGTTTGATACTTAAAAGCAATGTCATTATTTAACGCTGACAGAATTTCTAACTGTGATATAGATATGTCGTTGTCACAGACAAAACTCAATGTCTGTTTTATTGACACCTATGTGTTTGCCTGCTCGTCGGCTAATGACAATATTCAATACACAACTTCGATCACTGACCACATGCAATTTGAACTTAACACCTATCAGGATATACACCATAAACCACAAAACGCATTGATTTATGGCCCGAGTTCGGTCTCTGTCACATTATGTAATTACACAGACAGGCAGGTGTGATACTTGTACACATGACATGTAATGATGTCTGTTGATTGCAAAATGTTATACACACAAAATGAGCATGTATTTACAAAACCCAACATCTCTATATATATACACACACAATGAGCCGTGGGGTCATCTGCAAATGAACCAGCCGTTACACTTGAGTGCACACCCACCCGCTCTGACTGGGTTCGGTATCCCGGCTGCTTCGTTTCTTGGGAAGTAAACCCAAGTACAAAATATTGCACTTTTGATTTGCAATTGTACTCTTATAATTTTTCATAACCAGCAATGTATATTATATGTCATGAATAAGTGATAATTTTGTTTTAATTATGTTTGATTTTTTGGTTGCATGTGACCTTTAAGTCATTACAAAAACTTAAGTCAGTTAAAAAACTTAGTTTTCTTGTTTTTTCGACTTAAGTTTCGTGGTAAAACTTAAGTCATTTTTATCAACAGACTTAGACTTACGTTTTGCCATTTTTTTACTTAACTATTAAGACTCACCTTGCTAGGCTTAAATCAACTGACTTAAGTCATGTGAAACAAAATGGCTGCCACACGTAATCCAAGAGTATTTAATGAAAGAAGAGAAATTCTGCATACATTAGATGATAATGAGCTGTTACAAAGGTACAGATTTGACAGAAACAGTAGTGTTTACATCTGTGATTTACTAGAACACGAACTAAGTCCCGTAACGCATCGGAGTTGTGCAGAGTCCTGCGTTACCAAAGTGCTCGTCACTTTGCGTTATCTTGCCACTGGCAAATTTCAGATGTGCAATGGCGATGACCATGGACTGAGCCAACCCACCATCTCAAGAGTCATCGAACAAACGCTTCAATCACTCACAAGTCAGCGTATGGTCCGTAGATTTGTCACCTTTCCCACGCAAGCCCAAGATAAAAGACGACACCAGCGTCGATTTTATTACACTGCCATCTTCCCCGGTGTAGTAGGTGTCATTCATGGCACTCAGATTTATATTCAGGCCCCATCAGTTAATGAGAATGAATTCATTAACAGGCATCACTACCACAGTATTAATACACAGATAGTGATTGACAGCGACGACCGGATCATCCACATCATAACACGTTGGCCTGGCTCAACACACGACTCTCGTATCTTGACAACAAGCGGGTTATGTCGTTTGCTGTTCGTGTATCGTCCGGGAATTTCCCACGAGGATGTTTTTCTGTCTCTCAGTAAAAAGAGTTCCTCTTGCAGGCTAAAAATAACCGGGATGGTCCCTAGTGATCACGTGATCGCGTTCGGCGAAATCGACTTAGTTTTTGTCGGCGGACTTAGCTAAATTACAAACTTAGCCCGTTTGTGAATACCAACTTATGTTTTTGACTTGGCTAAGTCAGTTTTAAGAAACTTAAGTTTTTGCTTAAGTCAAAACTTAGTTGTTTGATAAATACGGCCCCTGAGTCCTACATATATATGTTTGTTTTTTCGTTTTGTGGGTTTGTTTTGTATTACGGATTTTAGCCCAACAAAAGCATGGCGGAAACAATGATCCTATTCATTCTTCATTTCATTTACAGTGAGTAAGTGAGTTAAAATTTAACGTCACCTCGGCAATATTTCAGCCATATAGTAACTTTGGCTTTAATTCTGTCTTACGAAAGACACCAAATGTACAAGATATTGCCCTCATGCTTGTTGACCATGCGTATGTTATGTTACGTTATATTATATTTAGAAACACGTGTTTTACATATATTTTTACTCACAAGGAAATAGATTAAGCTTTCCCCAGTCTATTTGTGTGTAGAGAGAGATGGACTGAAACTTGTACATGGCAGTGTCATTAATAAAATACAGCAACGATCGTGTTTATTGTCTTTATGTGTCTTTTGACTGAATAGCTAACGACTGAAGGGATGGTGTAAATCCAGCTAAGGTCCATGCAGGAAGCAAATGTACTGTAAGTCCCCATGGCCCCTAGTATGGTGATCTACCTTCGGTTGTTGGCAATATATAGCCTGTTTTTATATTGTACTGTCTTCTATAGTTAAAAGTTTTTAGTTTTTCATACTAGTTTTATATCTATATCTGTGATCCTCTAGTTATTTTACTGTCCGTCGTTGACAGAGTTTTAAAATTTGACTTAAATTATTGCGACTTTGTTTATTATTCAAATCCTCGTCACGCTATTGCTGCAATGTTGCAAATGTGACGGTAAATTGTACCTCACTCACTTTATGTGTCTGCTGAATTCGATATGATAGTGGGTGAATGTTGTTTTACTCGCCTCACACACACGCACACACATACGAGCATTCAAACAGAGACACACACGTTTGTTTGTTGTTTAATGCCGTATTCATCAATATTTCAGCTATTTGCGGCGGTCTGTAATTAATCGAGTCTGGACCAGACAGCCCAGTGATCAATTTCATGAGCATCGATATACGCAGTTGGTATTCGACATGACATGTGTGAGCCAAAGCAGTGGGCCTGACCATCCAATCCCCTTAGTCGCCTGGGTTGCTGAAGACCAATTTACCAGGGATCTTCACGGGTACACTCTTTCGTGTTGAGCAAATGAATTGGTGCCACATTTACACAGATGGATCCTTTGACCCGGGTACAAAACGCACAGGTTTCGGCACCCACACATCACAACCCTTAAAACAAACTAAATCATACCTACTCCCAGACAGACAATCTGCAGAATTAATGGGGCATAGTAACAACACTCCAAATCTACTAAATAAACACTACAAAAATACCATGATGTATATATATATACCGGTCGCTAACCAAATTACAAAGAGATCTACCTAAGACGTCAAACAGACAAAGGCACATACTGCAGCGAAACAGAAACGCCAGATCACGTCCCAAAACATTGCACACACAGAGTTCACTTGACACAAACACGCACCTAACATTACAAACACTTACTAAATAACGCTCGAACCTTCAAAGCCTTAGGTATATTTCTTGTCAAAATTGGCCTTTTAGGTCGCTTATAATCCCACGTAACCAACTAGTGCTAACATTATAAAAACATACAAAAACAAACCATAAAAACAAGTACCAGCCACGCTATCCCATAGCAGCCAGGTATCACGTTACATTCTCCATAAACGGTGGAGGCGAAATCTCCCTCCTGTAAGCAGCCACAGCTGACAGAGTTAACAGCAGTAGAAATCGTGCTCAATCATTGCAGTCTCCTCGTTGCATTGCCAACCCTGGCGTCATCTGTGTATCAAGGGCTATGCGATATATTTTACCATGAAGGTAAGGTGCAGCCTTACTTACTGTGTGATTAATGTTCATTACATATTACGTACATGAATGTGAAACGCTTAGTAAACGTGGATCTCGACATTGAGCGGTGACCGTCTGTACGGCACCAGTATGGAAAAAGAACAAGCATGTGAAACAGCATGTGTTGTATTCCGTGCTCTTTGCAGTTGTTTGATATATCTTTCTTATCAGTTTGGAGGACGCATTCCTGCTGTGTGACTTATCCAATGTTATAAACACACAATGCCATCCAGTCAAATGTAACATTAGTTGGTTGTATTTTCCATTACACTTTCTCAGTAAAGTACAGATTCTAGTACTTTTGTTAGGTTGAGCCCCATCCGGGATTTGAACCCTCACGCTGAGAATAAGTTCAGTAAGCACACAAAGTCAGCGATCTTACCCACTCAGCCACCGTGGGTTAGATCTCCGAGTTTGACTTTTAAATAACGACTGAGATCGTGTTGGGTTTATGGGAGGTTCATTCATATTCTCATTTTGTCTTCAATTGTCTGTGACACTTAGGTTCTGGTAAATGTGTTTTGCACATTCCCGTTATTTGGTTGTTGTTAATATGTATTTGTAATGGAACTCTTAAATTCATTAAGTGAATTTGAAAATATGTCACAATAATGAAAGAGAGTCCCAAAGCACAATAGTCTACGGTGCTTATTTTACGGGTTCCGTTTTATATATTTCTGTGAAAACAGAAGAATACAGCACACGAGGCAAAACAATAGTGAAACATGTAATACTTGAATTACTGAGTGATAAATGCATTCGAACAAGTACTGTCTTTGTCTTCCAAGTATGAGTAGCTCTCTAAATTACAGTTTTCTACTTATATTACTTCTGATACGTCTGTGGGACTTTGTACAACGTACATGTATTTTTTATTCAACAAAGGCTCATAACATTTGGTGTTGTAGTTCTTGACATTTAATAGATTTGATAAGTGGTTCAAGTTTTATTAATGCATGACATTAGTCAGCAGGTTTACTGAGTGAGTGAGTTTAGTTTTTCGCCGCACTAAGCAATATTCCAGCTATATGGCGGCGGTCTGTAAATAATCGAGTCTGGACCAGACAATCCAGTGATCAACAGCATGAGCAGCGATCTGCGCAATTGGGAACCGATGACATGTGTCAACCAAGTCAGCGAGCCTGACCACCCGATCCAGTTAGTCGCCTCTTATGACAAGCATGGGTTACTGAAGATCAATTCTAATTTGGATCTTCACGGGTCAGCAGATTTACTACCATTATGAGAGGCAGACAGTGATTCATCACACGCACAAAACGTCCTGACCACGGCCTGAGTAGGCTACTGAGTTCATATACACCAAAAATGTTTCTTAAATTCTGCATATAGGGGCGGTGATGCATAGCAGTCAGAAACGTTTAAAGCTGTAAATCAGCAATCAAATTGAAACCAATTTTGTTCATAACAAGATACATATTTTACTATCAATATAATTTGACGAACGAAGTCGTGGTGACGTTCAAAGTTTCCGTATAATCATTACCGCACTTATAGATGTCTTCCGTATACACTGAAGGTGTGGCTGCATGTTTGTTTAGAGATGATCCACTTGTCTATTCATTACGATTGCTGTACGTATTGCACTCATCGTCGTATTTTGTAGAAATGTTCTAGATGTGACTCCTTATCCTCACTTGGTGCTACGTAGGCGACTAAAATATGGATCCCTTGGGCCAGATAGGTAGGCTTACCTGGTCAATCAATATTCTCTTAACCACCCACGTGATCTATCGACTCCAAGCAGCAGGATGCTGCCAACGTCGTCGTATACATCTGCAACAATGCATGTTTACAACAGTGCACGCTTCCGCCAAGTCATTAGCTCTGAATTCACTGAACGATTGATTAGTGAGTGTAAAGATGGCGTGAACATGCATTGGGAATGTATTCACTTGATTCATTTTACCATTTTATTTCGTTTTATCAGGTTTAGAATTACCAGCCTGTGACCTGTATCCATCCAGCTAGATTGAACCACAGGAATGTCCTAGAATATACAGCCTCTGATGGACGGCCGCCAAAAGTTCTAGGGTTTTGTTTAAAACAAGGTAACAACAATTCGCACGGATATAATTAAAGTGCATAACTAATTCGAAATTAGTTTCTCAGACTCAATACAGTGAATGGTTTGAAATCTTGATGAAAACCGGATGATCAAAACACTGTTAAATCGTCCGATACCTTAGTACAAGAGGGTCCAAAACGCAGAGCTTGATACAGAGTACTGGAAAAGTCATGTAACAGGATTTATGTTGTTATCTGATTTGACATAGCCCGTTGTTTAATTTTTTTTTCCCATATTCAGTTTGTCAAACTCAACTTTCCCGATATTCGTGTGAAATTCAGGATTAGACATGTGGCTGGGGGATTGTTTTGTGCGATGTTGTGGAGCCTTGAATGGCATCCCAGCTCGGATCATGTGCATTCTGCTTCTACTCGCCCAAGGAGGGATTCTGGATTATTTCCTGGCCAAACATCAGACCCCAGCCAGCTGGGCATGGATAGCGTTTGACCTTGTCAACGTCGGTATCTTCATTGCCTCCTTCATCATATCACGACAACACCTTGCTCTACAAAAAGCCGGTGACGAGCAAACAAAGGCGGTCACAATTGGTTGGTTGGCATGGCTTGTGTACTCGGTAAGCCTAGTAGCAAGGATGGCCATAGCTTTCAACAAATTCTCCTTTAGGTTAAGCGAGAAAGGATTCTTTGGCCCCAATACATTAAAGACGTCTCTAGCCTTGGCGTCATGTGTATTCGTCTTGCTGTTGACGTCTCACCATGACGCTCCTCCTGCTAGCGAACGCAAGCGATATATTGAAGAGCTTACTGGAACCGTTGTCTTCGACGTCTTGGACACTGTGGATGTCTTAGAGGTGATGTTCGACAAGTCATCAAGGGACATGTTCCTCCCGGGACTTCAGGAAGCTGTTTTAGCGGTGGCAGGTCTCAATCTCATTATTCCAACAGTGCCCCTGATCACACTCAGCCTCACCAACTTTGGGCACAAGAAGATGCCGAAACGTCTTGTAGCGCTACACAAGTTACTTGTGGTGCTGGTGGTGAATGTTCCCAATCTGATTGTTCGGTTAGTTCTCTGGCATGGCTTCAGTGTTGGAATCTCTCCCTTTATACTCAAAAACCTTATCCTCATCTGCATCGTCCTGTACGAGTTTTACGACCACAAGGAGATGAAATATGAGAAACATGCCGAGGTGATTGAAATGAGAAACAAAGATTTGCTGCTCGCTGCCAATCCTGCTTCGGTCAATGGACAAAGTGATATAACAGAATTCTCGATGCAAGAACGAATTAGATTCTAATATGGCAGAACACGTTACTGTAGAATGAAGAATCCAATTCAATACAAGGGCCATGTCGGTGTTATGACCAAATACAGGTTGTTGTATTGATTGTGTTTGTTGTCTTTAAGTGGCTGGATCACATACTGAATCTGATAAAATAGTGGGTGAATATTGTTTTAAGCCTCACTCAGTAATATTCAGACTGTCTCGAGGCAGCATACACACACACACACACACGCACGCACGCACGCGCGCACGCACGCGCATCTTCACGGCCAGGTTCATGCAGTCAGACAGGTCACACAATGTCATCATTGCAACCATCTGTTTTATTTCATCACCTTTGGGCGGTGGGATAGCCTTGTGGTTCGATCCAGGTACAATGTGTGAGACCTATTTCTGGTGTCCACCGCCATGATATTGAGGGGATGTTGCTAAAACGCACTCACCTGTTAGTCATCATCAGTGATAATCATGGATTCGAACCCACATCTAATACGGAGTTTCATCCAGCAAAGTGAGATGCTATAGAATCCGTGGGTAGAAAGCTGTATAGAGAAGATCAGCCCCGTTGCAACAAATATTTGATATCCCACACAAAAACACTCGTGATGAATTCTACTGATCATTTTCCCATTAATGAATCCTTTTTAAGAAATTAGTGCATCATCATTAACAGCAGAAACTTCATGAAATCTTACTTATTTATCGTACGTAGACATTGCCGTGTGAGTGAGTGAGTTATGCCACTTTTAGCAATATTCCAGCAATATCACGGCGGGGGACACCATAAATGGTCTTCACACATTGTGCCCATGTGGGGATTCGAACCCGGGTCGTCAGCGTGACGAGCCGACGCTTTTACCATTAGGCTACCCCACCGCCCCCATTGCCGTGTGAACCAAAATGTACCAACTGTTAACGCCTTATTAACATATTCAATCGCTGTGGAAGAAAACGTTCCTCGGATTACTTGCAAACGATAGTTGATCAGAGTTTTGAAGAATAGCTGAAACTTTAACAACGGTAACAACAACAACAACGATTCTATGTCTCCGATATGGTTTCATTGATTTATCTTTCGAATCAAACAGTGCTCTCACAAACTGATTCCACTTCCGATTATCTAATTTGCATACTCAGGCTATTGGGTATGACATACATGTCTTCTATGTTATAAGCTCATGTGGCGGATAAATGTTTAAGTTAAATGATGCACCACAGTAGCAGCCTGAAACTGAAGCCAGGAAGCCTCACAGCATCCACGAGTATGACATTGACAGGGCGCGTCTATCAACTTGCAGGCTGGCCTGTAGCGCCTGAACCGTCCACTTATGTTTGTGATGGTAATGCCAAAATGATCTTAACTCCCACTGCGACAGACGTAGCGCTAAGACCGTTTTGTGCAACCGTGCACCGGACTAAAGATCATTTCCGTAAACGGCGTCACGGAATAACAATAGTTGGTCACGAATAACATTAGTTCTGGGTCCACAAAGGTGTCAACGGCGTAGGTGAAGCATCATAAATGCCCTATTAAATGAACTTGTTTTGAGGAGGAAGGGTTATGTTCAGCATTAAGAAGGGGGGCACTTGTCTATGGCTTCAACGTGGCTTCAACACTGCCATCTAGGACTCATTAGCTGCCGTGAAAGTTTGGGTTTTTCGTTTGTTGTTTTACGCCGCACTCAGCAATATTCCAGCTTTATGGCAGCGGTCTGTAAATAATCGAGTGTAGACCAGACAATCCAGTGATCAACTGCATGAACATCGATCTACGCAATTGGGATACGATGACGTGTCTGCCAAGTCAGCGAGCCTGACCACCCGATCGCCTTTTAGGACAAGCATTGGTTACTGAAGATCAATTCTAACCCGGATCTTCAGGGGTCTAACCGATATTGAAGCTTATTGTTTTAGTATTATTTTGTATTTGTTTTTTTCTTTTGAATGAACTAAATATTTCAACGGATTTCACTGGATACCATGCCATTGCCCACTGCTTATTTCTTTGATGGATAAGTTTGAGATATCTCGTTTACCAAAAACAAAGCGGAGCTTATAAAAACTAGGAAACTGAAGCGCATGGCGAGTGCCGTGCTTAGAGTGAGTGAGTTAATAGTTAACGTCACATCGGCAATATCTCAGCCATATCGTGACAAAAACAATTTATACAATACAAAAATGAAAACATTATGAAGAGTTAAACCTGTAGACGATGGACAGTAAAAATACTAGTGCATCACAGATATGAACATAAAACTAGCATGTATAACTAAGACAGTGTAATTAAAGAAGACAATACAATATAAAACACAGCTATAGATCGCCAGCATCTGAAGGAAGATCACAATACTAGGAACCATGGGGACTTACATTACGTTTGCTACCTGCATGGAGCCTAGCTGGAGCCGTGCTTAGAGAGGCGGCTGTATTGCAGATTGGGGCAGGTTGGGATATCACATTTATCATTTGCAAGGCGACATTGAAACGCCGGAGAATGAGGGATAACGGTGATTTCATTGTTGGGCCACACAAACAAAACGAATAAACAAAACGGTAGGTAACACAATGACATTATCAGCTTATGCAAACTTAATTACAGTCTGTTTAGGTCTAGTTGTCTTACTATGCACTCAATAGACGATATTAACGAGAGAATACGAGAGGCTTATAAACTGCATATAAAAATAAATACGGCCTTTCAGTTTAACAAGACATACTATGAAACAAAATAAGGGATATTCAGTAAAAAGGTGTTGCAACTATTGCAACTATTATTGACTGTGGAACGATAAGAGCTTGCGGAACAATGCTCTGTTTTGTTCCAACTTCCATCATGTCATTTGCACGTAGCCTTTTCTGATGTGACAAACATGTTAAAGATAAAAAATAAATTTTAAAAAAGCAAAGAAAAAACCGGAGACACGTGTAAAAGGGTTTAAAACAATCAGAACAAATTCCAGCCTGGTTCTTGTCACTGAAATGTACTGAAACATACAGACACACTGACTGTAAATGTGGAATGTACCCCGACCATGTTCACCTGGACATAATAACATACGCCAGCATGAAATGCGTGTTTGCACGATATTCATAGCACGCTCTGAGTGAATAATCATTTTCGAAATCCATATACAATCATAAAACTAGGTTCCCGATTTACATCATTATGAAATTGAATATCCCAACATATTTAACAAAACAGAGTATTTTCGATTAGCAGGATAACCAAACCGAAGGGAAAAACATTTGTACAGCGCCAGTGTGAGTGAGTGGGTTAAGACAGCTTTTAGCAATATTCAAGCAATATCAGGGCGGAGATTTCCAGTTTTCCACGCCGTGATATTGTTGAAATACTGCCAAATGCGGCTTAAATGCATACTCTTCTCTATATTTCTGGTGTCCCCCGCTGTGATATTGCTGGAATATTGCTAAAAGCGGCGTCAAACTAAACTCACTCACTCACTCACTCTTTATCCACCGCGGCGAGATTATATGGGACATGAAGTTTCAATGTCATAGTCGTGGTAGCCACGAGGATCCGACGGCTTCAGTTTTACTGAGAGCTGCCATTGTGGTCTATCATTTTACTTAAGCTTTTATATGTGACTTCAGTTAATAGCATAAAAACACGTTTGTCATACCTCAATGACATAGGTATGCAAATGAGATAATCGGAAGTGGGATTTTTGTTTTAGGCGAGAGAACTGTTTCATTGGAAAGGTAAATATCACGACATTATATCAGAGATACAATGAAATATGACAGAATTCTTGTTGTTACCTTTATTTAAGTTTCAGTTATTCTGCAAACCCTTTTTTTAAATAGTCCGGGGAACAATCGAAATGAATACTCTCTCAATCAGCTGTTTTTCCACGCTGAAGCATTGCTTTAAACGCAGCGTGCACCGTCTTGATGATTGTGATACATATTTTGTTTGTCTTACCCATTCGTATGGTGTTCGTGGGCATCAAGTCAAATACTTTGGATACACCATCTGTACATGTAACGTCTGTGACGTCAAGAATAGCCTGCTTAATTGTGATAATCCGTTTATCATTACTGATTTTAATAGTAATGACATTACCCTTTTTCATGTAAGCTTGGACAAATTATCTCCTTCCCTGGACAAGCTATAAATGAGATTTTTCAAGTGATAATTTATGTACATCATTATGTACAACCGTTATATTGAGGTATCAAGATATAAACGTGAAGAACATAACCCACTGTACAATCAAAGTCATGCGGACTGTGCTCTGCACTTTGCTGGATGAAACTCCGTGTAAAACGTGGGTTCGAGTCCATGAGTCTCACTGATGATGACTAACTGGTGCGTTAATACGCTTTTAGCAATATCCCAGTATTATCATGGCGGTGGACACCAGAAATAGGTTTCACACATAATACCTGAATCGAACCACAAGTCTACCCCCACCGCCCAAAGGTGATGAAATAAAACAAGTGGTTGCAATGATGACATTGTGTGAAGTGTCTGACTGTTCGTTCTGTCTACCCGGCACTTGTTGAGCACGCAGAACACGAAAGTGTGTACCCGTGAAGATATGGGTAAGAATTGGTCTTCAGCAACCCAGGTGACTAATAGGAGTGGATTGTTAGGCCAACTGGCTTCGCTCACACATGCCATGGAATCTCAGCTGCGTATATAGATGCTCATGATGTTGATCTCTGGATTGTCTGGTCCAGACTCGTTTATATACAGACAGCCGTCATATAGCTGGAATATTGATGAGTGCCGCGTTAAACAACAAGTGTTTGAATGTACTTCTCTTTCTCCCTCTCTCTCTCTCTCTCTCTCTCTCTCTCTCTCTCTCTCTCTCTCTCTCTGTGTGTGTGTGTGTGTGTGTGTGTGTGTGTGTTGAGTGAGACGTCACATGCAGTCACGTAAAGACAATAAACACAATCCATACTACAACCTGAAGTTTATTCAGAGTTTCAGTCTACACCTCTCTCTACATATACATAGATAGCAAAAGCTAAATCTATTTCCTTGTGAATAAAATATATCTGAAATATAGATGTTTCTAAATATAACATATTTTGGAAATCTATTGGAAATATTTTGTTTGATTCCGTTTCATTTTTATTACTTTGTATTATAAATGTATTACTTAACTCAATGAAATTTTATAGAATAAAACATGTTATATTACTTACAAATGTTGTCTGTTATTCTGCTGTATACATATACATGCAAATGGTTGTCATTTGCAGGTTTCGATAAGTTTGGATAAGTAAAATACCTGATAAGTAAACAATTTTGGCGAGTCACGTAAAATTAAATCGAGTTTCCACTGTATAACATTACATAACATACGCATGTTACATAAATATCTACGTGACGTCTCGGCCAAGAAAAGGTGACAGAAAAATATTCTTCATACTAGGCTTCAGGATCTACCTCGCTGAAATCAGATCGTTTTATGTGAAGATCAGACCATTTTCGAGTTAAAATCAGATCGATTTCATGTACAAATCAGATAATGCTTTGGTTAGTTTCCGTGACATCCATTCATGAGATTGTACTTCAGAAAGTGAAAATGCTTTCAATTGCTCTTAAATGTATACAATTGATACAATTTGTTTCGAAATGTAAACGTTGTAGAAAGTGTAAATATTGGTCCTCCATTATATATTCCACGCTTTTCGTGATATAATAAAAAGAAGAATGAAAGGATGATTGTTGGCCTGCTTTTGTAGGGCTACAATTCGTAAGCTAAAACAAACCCACAAAACAACAACAACAAAACGCATGAAAGAGCATCTTATAATTGGCACACGTGTAACACGGAAGTAATGGTGGAAGGTAATACGGTTAAATGTGGTGGTCATACTTTGTCCCATTAATGAAACAAACAAAACATGTAGAATTTATGGTTTATGAATTGTATGATATTTCTAACTGCCATAAAAGTACAGTTGCACATATGCAGTGATTGCACCAGATAGTTGTGAAGCAGATATGCAAATCAGACTAATCACCATTGTAAATCTACCTCTGAAAACAAATATAAAACCTAAATCTACACATGGTAAGTTATATCTAAATACTGTTGCGATAAATACCCTGGACCCCTAGATATAGCCACTAAGTCATATGACAAGCAGATTACATCACTAATACTTGACTGACTGTGACATTCGTCACTACTCGCCTTGTTCCGTAACCTACATTCGGCTTGACACGGACTAGCACGAGATGTTCACGAATGTGGCTGCCAGCGTCTTGTGTCATTCGGTGTACGAAAGACATAATGGCACTGGTATTGGATAGGATTCTTCACGGCGACTTCATACAGTCATGTGTTATGCCATATTAGATTTATATTCGTTCTTGCATCGAGAATTCTGTTATATCACTTTGTCTATTTACAGCAGCAGGATTGGCAGTGAGCAGCGAATCTTTCTTTCTCATTTCAATCGCCTCAGCGTGTTTCTCATATTTCATCTTCTTGTGCTCGTAAAACTCGAACATGACAATGCATATGAGGATGAGGTTTTTGAGCATAAAGGGGGGAGATTCCAACACTGAAGCCATGCCAGAGAACTAACCTTACAATCAGATTGGGAACATTCACCACCAGCACCACAAGTAACTTGTGTAGCGCTACAAGACGTTTCGGCATCTTCTTGTACCCAAATTTGGTTAGGTTGAGTGTGATAAGGGGCACTGTTGGAATAATGAGATTGAGACCCGCCACCACTAAAACAGCTTCCTGAAGTCCCGGGAGGAACATGTCCCTTGTCCCCAAGACGTCGAAGACAACGGTTCCAGTTAGCTCTTCAATGTATCGCCTGCGTTCGCTAGCAGCAGGAGCGTCATGGTGAGATGTCAACAGCAAGACGAATACACACGACGCACAGGCTAGAGACGTCTTTAATGTATTGGGGCCAAAGAATGTGTCTTCGCTTAACTTAAAGGAGAATTTGTTGAAAGCTATGGCCATCCTTGCTACTAGGCTTACCGAGTACACAAGCCATGCCAACCAACCCAGTGTGAATGCTTTAGTTTTCTCATCACCGGCTTTCTGTAGTGCAAGGTGTCGTCGTGATATGACGAAGGAGGCGATGAAGAGGCCGACGTTGACAAGATCGAACGCTATCCATGCCCACGTCTGATGTTTGGCCAGGAAATAATCCAGAATACCTCCTTGTGTGAGTAGAAGCAGAATGCAAAGGATCCGAGCTGGGATGCCATTCAAGGCTCCACAACATCTCGCAAAACAATCCCCCCAGCCACATGGCTAATCATGAATTTCACTCTAATATCGGAAAAGTTGAGTTTGACAAACTGAATATTGGAGAAAAAAATAAACACGGACTATGTCAAATCAGATAACAACATAAATGCTGTTACATGACCTTTAAGCGTTCGATCGCTTTCCAGTACTCTGTATCAGGTTCGGGACCTTCTTCTACGAAGACATCGGAAGATAGTACTGTGTTTTGATCATCCGGTTTTCATCAAGACTTCAAACCATTCAATGTACTGAGTCCGAGAAACTAATTTCGAATTAGTTATACACGTACATTCTATGATATTCCTTTGGTCCAAGGCTGGCAATTCTGAACCTGAAAATTGAAAACAAAATCGGAAAATGAAATAATCAAGTAAGTACAGCCTCATTGCATGTTCACGCATGTTCTTACACGCGCTAATGAATCTGAACTTATTTCTTCCGTTTGTTACAGCTCTCAAACATTCTGATAAATTTATAACAAGCATATCACATTTGTGAAGCAGTTTACTGACTTGTAGACTGACAGCTAGACTCTGAAATGAACATATTTTACAGAAAATAAAAGTTCTTAAATTACAATTATAAACAGAATAAAAAGGAGCCCAGAGACTTTCTTCATTTTCAGAAACTGTGGAAATCTAGACTTGCCACATTTTCTAGACTTGCATGGGCTTTCTTAGTTGGTATGACAGACTAACTGACTTGATGTGGTCGATTATCGACTAAACAAATACGAGATATCGTTAAAGTTGCATAACAAATGGGATTGTGATATTTGATTAGAAGGTATGTGTTGGTTGTTTAAACAACAGCATGAATTCAGAGCTAATGACTTGGTGGAAGCGTGCACTATTGTAAATATGCAGTGTTGCAGATCTATACGACGACGTCGACGTCGAACGCACGTGGTTGATTAAGAGAATATGTTTTGACCAGGTAAGTCTTCTCATCTGGTCCAAGGGATCCATATTTGTAATGGAACTGAGAAGAGTGGGATTTCAGGGGTGAGTCCAAGTTTTCTTAATTAATAAAACAGAAGATTGAGTACATATAAACGTACCACCAAGGGAGGATTATGAGTCAAATCTGGAACAGTTATACAACATACGATGATACATGTAGTACTTACAACTTCGTGATCTTCATGATAAATAAGTCATATTTACACCTAAATGCAACCACAACTTCAGTGTATACGGAAGAAATATATAAATACAATAATAGTTCCACAGAAACTACAACCACTTTGTCAAATTATATTAATAGTAAAATATACTAGGCTCATAAAGAAACTGTGCATACAAAAATTTAAAGTCTAAATTTATCAAACCTGTGTAAACACATAAGGATTTAAACTCAGAGATTAGTGACATGTATCCAACATGCATGCACGTGCCACGTTCCGTGACGTCAGTGGGTTCGTCCTTGAGACGTGCAATACGCTGTTGCACGTGCATTCCGGGAAAGAGAAACAGAGCAAATGAATGCCACACAATACTGTCACTTTGGAAAGCTCAACCCCTGCCTTGCGATCGTTCAAAAAATTAAACGGCTATTGAAACGCATAGCATGCCAAGGCTCACGTCTTCACAACGTCATGAGGCCATTGGGATGGTCCGTGGGGGAATGTCTGCACATTTCCACTGCCACCGGAACACCATTTCTGCACTGGTGAGACGCTACCAGAACACAAATGACGTCATCGATCGGCTATGTTCTGGACGTCCACGTGTAACAACGCCAAGACAGGACATATGGATAAGGGTGACCCATCTTCGCCACAGGTTTCAGACTGCAGTGATGACTGCCCGAACCATCCCAGAACTTCGCCGTATCCACCCCAACACAGGTCGACAACGTTTACGTCATCACGGGATCACACCACGACGTCCCGCCATACGGCCTATCCTGACACAACGTCATCGACAAGCTCGCCGAATGTGGTGCCGAAATCATGTCCGCAGATCCTTGTTTTGGTGGAGAAATGTTGTTTTTTACAGATGAGTCCAGGTTTAACATTTCCCATAGTGATGGACGTCAACGTGCCTATAGACGCGTAGGAGAACGTTATGCACAGGCCTGTGTCTTGGAGAGGAATCGCTTTGGTGGTGGTTCCGTGATGATTTCGGGTGGAATAACAGCACGCCAAAGAACTCCTTTGGTGATTGTTCAGGGCAACTTAACTGCTGTGGGCTACAGGGATCAGATTCTTCGACCTGTGGCATTTCCTTTTCTGCAACGTCATGGCCCTGGGTTAACATTCCAACAGGACAATGCCCGCCCTCATACGGCAAGGGTTGCTATGGATTTCTTGCAACACCACAACGTTGACTTACTGCCTTGATTCACCGGATCTCTCCCCGATAGAGCATGTTTGGGACGAGATGGATCGACGTCTACGCCGTCTTCCTCATCCGCCAGATAACGTCCTTGACCTTGCAACAGAACTTGAGAGAATCTGGCGTGACATCCCGCAAACCTTCCATGCACGTTTGATAGGCTCTATGCGTCGTCGATGCACTGCTTTTCTCAATGCCGATGGTGGACACACCCGTTATTGAGCTTGTGACATGGTCGTTTGACCCCCGTCCTGCTTGTGGACTCGTGACGTCATTGTGATTGACTTTTCAATTGAAATTCTCCCGACTTGTTATGGTCTCATGATCCCTCCATTAAAGTTTATATGTACCTTTGACATTGTTATCGTACTTATCAACTGGGATAATATTTTGACAATGCACAGTTTCTTTATGTGGCTAGTATATGTATTGAACAATGATATTTATTAAAATGTTTATGAACAAAACTGATTTCATTTCGATTGCTGATATATATATACGCATATATATATATACGCATTTAGCTGTTTTTGACTACTATGCGATCACCACCCCTAAATGCTGAATTTGAAAATCAGTTTCGGCTTAAATGACCCCAGTAGCCTATTCGGGCCGAAACAGACAATTGTAGACAAAATGAGAAAAAGAGTCTTCCCATAGACCCCCACATGCCCTCAGCAATTAAAAAGTTCAAGTCAGCGATTTAACGACGATGGCTGAGGGGGTTAGGTCGCTGACTTTGTGTGCTGTCGATCAGGTGCCTGATTCTGAGTGTGAGGGTCCGAAACCCGGATGGAACTCAGCCTAACAACAGTACTAGAATATGTGCAGTACCGAGAAAGTGTAGATAAGGACAAACATTATGGATGAACAACTTCTTCCTTCGTATGATGCGAATAAAGACGTTGTTCATCCATAGAGTTTGTCCTTATCTGATTCTAAACATGCCACTCAAAGAAGTTATGAAAAAAGTGTACTCGAAATATAATATTTGTCACATTTGTTACCCGGCTTGTTATGGGATAACAAGTTATAATCCTTAAAATAGAAGGGAGAATTCCGTAAGTCAATGATCATCCACAGAGAGGTTTAAATATCTATTGTGGGATCAAGTGTGTTATACATGTATATATATGTATATAAAATCTTCAAACAATAAGCTTATGTACATATTTCGATGGGGAATCAGCATCTCAAACGGTAGAGCTTGTAAGCACAGCAATAATAATCATATTTCTTCTATCAACCTAACATCGCATAATAATCATTTTAACACATATCGCAATTATACCCCAGCAGTTCTCATATAAATCATATATAGATTATATTTGCTCATCTCAGCTGTCGTAATATAAATCGATAAAACGATATTTGCCTTTGAACCAATTATATATATTAGTTCACTATCAGCATGTTAATGGTTTAAACATATTTATTCTGATACATTGTTCAGAAGCTGGATCGGCAAACAAGCAAAACGCTTATATTAATGCCTCTCCAGACAAAACAACATTTATGCGACTTACATTTCATAACAATATTACAAAAATACATGGTATCATAAATAACAATAAGCATACAATATACATGAATATGAACATCCACACAGCCACAAATACAGCATATTAATGATGTACAGTACATTTAATGGGTCCATGCATGGGTGCAACATAGGCACAACTTACAATGACAGCATATCTAATTCACTTACATATTCAATAACGACTGAGATAACGCCAAGCTACTGATCCAGCGAGGTTAAGGTGCCGGGATCGAGCCAATCTGTGACCGGGTGTAAAAAACCTTGGAGTCAACTTTGTGTGCAGACTCTTTCCGTGTTGTCACAGCCCCTAGTGTACAGTACCCAATACTGTGCACGTAAAAGAATCCACGAATCCGTTGGTATATGACCAGATGGTGGTCACATGAATGCTTGCAAACATCGAGTTGCGGGTACAGCAACGTGCAGTAAACTTGGACAAAGTACTGTGACTACGTGTTCCAGTCCACCCAGCTGTGAATGGGTACCTCGTAAGGATGAAGCCGCAATAACTCGGTGCGCTTAGTGGCTGCAAGAGTTGTATACTCCCAAGGGAGTTGAGATTGATAATAAGATGTGCCGTTGAGATTGACATCCAATGATCGAGGGAAAAAATACCAGTGCCTAAACCATGTACTAGTTGCGTGGATATGTGCACTATATAAATAGCCTATATATATTATGCATGACAATGTGCATGCAATTACACTATATGCATGATATTGCCGATTTCGATTCATATATAATACACTTCAGTCATGACATTATCTATAATGAATAGAGTTGTACAAGAGAGCTTACCTAAAATAGAATGGAGAATTCCGACAGTCAAATGATCTGTCAAAGAAATGTTTCGACATTGTGTTGATTGGAATTCACTGACCTCTTTTTATAGTCTAACTAAAGTCGAAACATCAATGATCAATGCTGGAATTCTTTTGCGATTGGCCAAAACATATACTTTGTCTTAGAAGAGGTATTGTTACCAACTGTAACTGTTTGGACAAACCGAAATGAGTTTTTGGAGGGGTAGACACGTGACACGATTATGAGATCCGCTTAACAACTTTTACTTTATTATTACTTAGTTTATTTCACTTTGTTTTTACAGCTCTAGTCCGGATGTCGTATTAGTTTTAAGAGCTGGTGTCATAAAACCGTGACACAATGGTAATTGTGTTATTACAGTCTGGCTGCCTATACAATGGTCATTAAGTACATTTACTGGTGCATGAAACAATAGCTTGAGTTTGAAGTATATGGTTGATGTTAATTATCTGTACAAAGTGCGTTACATCAGCTTGACCTATGACATCAAGGATAACTAAAGTGCTATTTCAATATTAGAAACGCTCAATAATGAACGTGGTGTAAACATATTTTTATTTCGCCAAAGCAGAAACCTGCAGGATAGGCGAACAAGCATAGTGGCATATATAACCGCCGCTCCAGTACATTGTTCAAATAGCTGGATACATAAATGAAATAATTTGACAACAATAGAAAATACAATAACAGATATATGTTTGAGTAACAAATATGTTCGTTGTCGTGTTGGTTATGCCTAGCAACGAAATGGGCTGCCGCAGAAAATCACGTTATATAAATTTGTCTTACACTGAATATATATGTTGAGGGGATAATCACTGGAAGCGGTTACTTTTACAAATGAACTGGTGTAATGAGTTAAGAATATCACTATTAGTTGAGTTATTCAATGCGCCGTTACCCTATACAGTAGTTGTAACATCGTATCCTTGAATATAAAAATGCACACTTGTTCTTAAATTTTGATAGTTCCGACATGTAAAAAGGTAGTGAATAACGTCTTCGTTATAATAACCACATGAGCACCTGGGTGTGTCCGATATATGTCTATTATGTCTGTCTGCGTTTAGATCACTACAGGCGAGCTTGAGGCGACAATGAATGATTTGACAAAATCTAGTTCCAAAATTCAAATCAAAGTAATTGTGAGTTTCTGTTGGGTTTATCATGGTTTTAAATTGATTCAGGGAATTAGCGTTAACAGCTTCATCGGGCAATAAATTCCACGACATAATCGCGCTCGGTAAAAATGATTGAGAATATCTTTGCGTTCTACAATTAATAGTTTGAATGGAAGTACTATCTCTAAGATTATAGTTGCTTTGTTGAAATACTCTACCTGGTACAAGATCGTTCAGATAATCAGGAGGCAAAAGATGATACATTTTATAGAAAGTTATGAGTTTAGAGCGATGTCGTCTTTCTTTCAGTGTGCTATAATTAGTTTCCCTGTATATTTTATCGTGACTAGTGCCACGGACCGCACCGCAGTCTAGGGCACCAGTCTAAATGCGTCTAAATGTAAGGCGTCTAAATGTAAATTTCGAAGTAAAATCGCCTGTTCAATCGTACAATGATCCCATATATGACAGCAGTAATAAAAAAGAAATGACAATGAAAGTGAAGTGTGTGGCAAGTATATACAAACTATACAGATACAGAAATATATACAAATATATAATATTTAGTCACAAACTGTGAACTGTCACAATGTGACCACTTTCTAAATAGCATTGTATATTAATCACATTGGATAAGTCACACAGCAGGAATGCTTCCCCAAAACTGATACGGATCACATTTCACACAACTGCAAAGTCAGGAACCAAACTCTTCCATAAGCTGTTCAGAAGACCGCCGAGGGACAACTCGTGTTGTTATACAGGATTGTTCGTTTTCGTATACTAGCTCCTCTCTGACGGTCACCGATCATTGTCGAGACCCACCTTTACTAAGTGTTTCACGTGCCTAATAGTTAATGAACATTAATTACAGAGTAAGTAAAGTAAGGCTCCACCGTACCTTTATAGTAAAATATATCGCATCGCTCTTGTTACACGGTCGTTTTCAGATAACACCATCGTTTTCACTGCAACAGGGAGACAGCAAGGGTTGAGCTCGATTTCTACTGATGTTAACTCTGTCAATTGTGGCTGCTTACAGCTGGGAGATTTCGCCTCTCTCTCTCCTACACCGTCTATGGAGAGTGCAAATCTATTTGTCAACGAGGAATTGATGTGAGGGAAATGTCTTAATGATTAAAAGTTAAAAGGAAAAGAGCTCTTACTCGGGCGTTATTGTACGTTTATATTGATTGGCGGTGTGTTTAGGAATGAGTCAATCACTTTTTGATATCAATCCAACATACCGCCTTTGTTTTGTTTGAAATGTAATGATATCGTCAGTTTGAATTGACAGTTCTTCATTAGAGGTAAGGTATGTGACTCGGGGGTGGGTGGTGGGTTATTAAGTTCTTTGAGTGCAGGATCTTTCACAAATAGTGCTACCGTCCTGTAGGATAATTAAAGCGCAGTTTATCGAATTGGCACTTACATCAAGTGTCATTGAAGGAACAATATAGTTGATCACGTTATGTGCTGTTCAGGTAGCGTGAACAAACCGACACACCTGATGGACAAATATCCAATGCTCCAAATTGCCATATATTTCTAGATGTTTTATTTATTTATTTCAGGGAGAATTTAGGTATTACCCAATTTTGATTCAGATAATGATATATGAAGTATGACATTATCGTCTATATACACCGGTTCGTCAAGCAACCCTTGTCCTCCAAATGTGGAACAGTTTCTATATACTAGTATGTGAAAGTACAAGTTTGACACCGTACACACATGTACACTGGTGGTATATATGAAGCCTATTTATCTTTATCACCTTTGGGTTGGTAAGATGTTCTTCTTGTACAGTTGTGGACTTTTTTTATATTTGGTATTATTTCGATGTACCTTATCATTGCTTCTTTTGATTTTGTTCACGTATCTGTGTATATCTTATTTGAAGTGCTGGAAACTGGTAAAATGGCATGAAAATACTACATCTGTTTCTGTGATATTAACAGTGGGTTACCGTTATGTCGTATTGTGTAAGTATCAATGTGAATTGTACAGGTAATCTAAAAATACGAACATAAACATCAGGAATCCGCTGACAATCTACCATCACTTTATTACAATTTCATTCTGAATCTGCTAACATAAATATTATATTGAAGCTTATTTTCTGTGTGTGTTTTATTGTATTTGTTTTTTTCTTTTGAATTGAATAAATATTTCAACGGATTTCACCGGATACCATGTCATTTGTCCACAGCTTATCTCTCTGATGGACCACGTTTACTAAAATACAAGCGCAGCTATGAAAACGCAGGCAGCTGAAACCCAGGGAGAATGCCGTGCTCAGAGAGTCCGCTCTATGACTGTTAGGCAGGTTGAGATATCACATTTATTATTTCCAACGCGATGCCATTGAATCCTCGGGTAATAAATGACAACGGGGAGTTTCCTGTTGGGCCAAACAAACAAAACGGACGGTAACACAATGACATTATCAGTGTATGCAAATGGTGACCTCTACATTAAATCTCAAATGTCAGACTTTAACTACTGTCTGTTTATAGCCAGTTGTCTAATTTACTGTGCACTTAACAGGGGAATTTCACGAGAGTAAACGAGAGGCATAAAAACTGCATGTAAAACACAAAATACGCTCTTTCAGTTTAACAACATATACATGAACAATGATACAGAACAAGAAAAGCCTTGAAAAAAGGCAACGTAGGAGGCTGCTGAGTAAATTAAGAAATTTATTGAGACCATGGATAATCTACAACCTATAGTCTCCCTGGTGAGACGGACGTGAGATGATAAAGCTGATTTCAAGAGCACCACAGTGACCATGCCTCCGTCTATTATAGAGTTGCTTCTAACAGTGATCGGTACTCGCATAGCAAATACGGTACTCTCATCACCGGTATATGACATTTCATATCAAAGGTCTTTGTCATGTCTAACCATGTCTTAGCTAAGAGCACCTATATAGGCCGCAATGGAGGAAATCCTTTGTCGCACTTTTCGCGCACCCGTTACGATTATTGCACACGGAAAACTCACATGAATGACTTCTCTGTACGCCATATTTTAGTTATCAAAGTATCCAGTGGTTGATATTTGCAAGCCATCAAACATCTCAGTTGATTTCTAGCATCTCAGCGGGGTCATTTTAAATCACGTGACCTGTGAAGTGTCGGGGATCTCCCCCCCCTAAAACAGTAACGCACGTGAGCGCCATGTAACTCATGTATGGGAGCGCTGTGTATCTGGGAATACCTAATGGGTATTACTAAAATGGAATGGATTTTCCGATTCTGCAATCGAAATTATGCACTGAAGTTGTACAAGTGTGCTCTATTACGTGTAAAACTGTTAAATTGAAAGTATATGAATTTATTAACGTTTTTGATCAGCAAACACACAGAATGTGTTTCAATCAGAGATTTATAGAAAACCCGAGAGAGAAATGTCACCTGAGAGAAAATTCAGCCTGATTATAAGGTTGGAGGCGTTTGTGCCTACAACCAATAAGGGATATTCAATATAAAGGTGTTGTAACTATTTCAGCTATTACTGACTGTAGAACCATATTAGTGCTCGCGACACACTGGCGTTCCACCATGACAATTGCACGTAGCTGTTTCTGGCTTGACAGACGCCGGATGTAAAAACATAAACACACGTGTAACTGAGTTTAAAACAATATCAGAGTAAATTCCTGCCTGGTTTGTATCACTGAAATGTACTGAAACACACAGGCACGTTGACTGTAATTGTGGAATTTCGAGTGAGTGAGTGAGTGAGTGAGTGACAATCTCGTTAATGGAGTTGTTTCTGTTTACTTTATCACGATGGTTTAACTGAGCTCCGGGACGTGGTTTAGTTAGTTCCTGTTCTCACGGCTTCGCGATAATGTTGTCTCTGCCTACGTCGTTGCGGGCTCAACATGACAACAGCTGCTTGACTTGAACTCGATGACTCTTGAAGCGTACACCCGTCAACCGCTCTTCTAAACACCTGCAACTTTCTTACCTCGCCAACATCTACACGGCATCACCACCTCGTTGCCACTGCATAAATGTTTCATGAACTAAACACTACCCAGAACCACACAGTCTTTGACAAGTATAACAAGTATAGCAAGTATAACAAGTATAAATATATAAAACATTTCTTCGGTACTTCTGTCACATTGCATTTCTTCAATACTTTGTTCACACACTCTTTGACAAGTTTACAAAGATTTCACCACATGCAAACAATTGTTCCATACTTTGGTCACAAACTCTAGACATATCATTTAATTACTGAAATACTACTTTTGGTTTACATCATCCACTGAGTTAGTTTACATCTCTGGTGGATACAAATATCCAGCAGCGTCAAAGAACTCCAGAGACATCTGTGGTAGGGCTGGTAGCGTATGTCGACGATGTCGGTACATGCATATGGCGCTGGAGACGCTTGGGTACGACGGCATATGGGGCACAAGCAGCAGATCCTGACTTCCTACAGTAGTTGGCCATAAGTGAGTCATCATGAGTGAAATTCCCATAGACTTGCATGTTAATTAACCCTTGCAACAATAATTTTCATAAATTTAGTTTCGGTTGAATTGCTTTGAATACTAGATAACCAGCTGGGAAATCATTTCAGCAACATACACATAATTTCCATTCAATTTTCCGATGATTATTAAGAAAATTGCTATTAAACAACATATACTAGATATACCAATCAGGTTTAACATGGCAGTCTATGGGATAGATTAAAAGTTGTATAACTAATCAACGGAAAGATGAAAGAAAATTATGTACACGTAGCTGAAGTTGATTTCCAAGATGTTTGCAAAACATCAAAATAAAATGACTTCTACTAAGTTTATGAAAATTAGTCTTGCAACAGTTAATTAACATGTAAGTCTATGGACATTTCACAAATGATGACTCATTTATGGCTAACTACTGTATTTCGTCCTGTTGGTACTGGAGCTTCATTGTCAGGACTTGGACAACCAGAAATTTTGCATTTGCAGGACGTGGATATTTTTATTCTCATAAATCATACAAAACGATATAGAGAACATACATATATTTTGATAAATACAAAGTGCCATTATGGCTTATATGCATATGAATATAATATAAATGTATAACTAAAACAGGGATAATACAATTTTCGTTAAACTTGACAGTTTCTGTACCAAAGGTTGATAGTCAGATTCAGGGAAACAAATTTATCAATATGGGGGTTATTACAAAAATAGCTAGGGAGTATACTTTTTCTTACATCATCTAGAGCTCTGCATGATAAGATAATATGAAATTCGTCACATATAACATGGTGGTTACAAATTGTACATATTCTATTTTCTGTGTCTACATTATACCATCTGCCGGTTTCAATCGGTAATCTGTGATTGCATGTTCGCAGTTTTGTTAACCGAACACATTGTTTCAACGGGGAGGCTGATTAAATAAGGTTCTAAGTTGGGAGTATGCTTATATAAAGGAGTAATATTTACCTTTGGATGAAATTTGATGGTCATCATTCCATGATTTCTTAAACTGATCTATAAGCGTGTATCTAACATAGTTTTTCAGCCAGGATGAGGAAGGAAAACTTTGGGACTGCCAAATATAAGATAACCCAACATTTTGGAGTATACTTTTCACTACATTTAAAAGATCAAATTGAATACCCAATTACATTATACACTATATGAGGTAACGTATGTATTGATGTAATGACTTTACACCAGTGACTTATTATTCTTGTTTTAATCATTATTTCAATAGGATATCTACCGAGTTCCCCATAAAACCATAAAATTTGGAGTAGATTGTCTTACCTTAAGTATATACTTACAAAATTTCAGATGCGTTCTTTTTTCTGGACTTTTTAACGTCCCGAGAATACCGGTACTGGAGTACTCTCCTCTCCTGATGTTTTTTCTATTTTTCTTCATTTCAGATAGGTATACAAAGACAGGGAGTACACAACTCCATGTTAGGGCTGGTTACATATTGGCAACAAAGAGTTACAAATTTTCAAAGTAAGAAAATATAGTTACTAGTATACAACTCAGAGAGTGCACGACTCCAGCAGCAAACTTCATGGGTTACAGGCATGCTCGAGCTAGTTATACATCAGCAACAAAGATTTACTAATTTCGAAGTGTGAAAACATAGGTACACAAAGTCAGGGAGTGTCCCACTCCAGCAACAGACTCTCTGGGTTACAGGCATGTAAGAGCTGGTTATACATCAGCAACAAAGAGTTCAAATTTTCAAAGTGTGATAATATAGGTTTACAAAATCAGGGAGTACACTACTCCAGTTGCAAACTCCATGGGTAAGGCACTTGGAGCTGGTTATACATTGGCAACAACAAGTTACAAATGTTCAGAGTGTGAAAGTATAGGTACAAAAGTCGGGGAGTACATGACTCCAGAGACAAGCTCATGGGTTACCTGCATGTTGAGTAATTAATATTATTATCATTATCCTTCTTGTTCTTCTTCTTCTTCTTCTTCTTCTTCTTCTTCTTCTTCTTCTTCTTCTTCTTATTATTATTATTATTATTATTATTATTATTATTATTATTATTATTGGATATGTATATGATGTTAAAACCTGGTTATCATTGACAACAAAGAGTTACTAATTTCAAAGTTTGAAAGGATGGGTATAGAAAGACAGCGTGCAAACCTCCAGCAGCAAACTCATGGGTCGTAGGCATGTTGGAGCTGATTATTTATTGGCCCAGAGACTTGCAGATTTTCAAAGTTCGAAATAAAGCTATTAGGCCATTTTTTTGTGAAGTTTGTTAATCCTGTTGTTTTTGTTAGCTATGTATTTTTCGACAAATACAATATTATGTATTATTTTCAGAAATCCTGACATTTGCAGCCGTCTGTTGTTTATACTTGAGACATATATGAATCGTTTCCCAGCGAGAATAATGTTGTTAATAAAATCATAGCCAGTGTTAAGTACCAACAGGATTGTGAAATCTGAGAGTACAATGTCAATGCTAAAAGTGTTTTTAATAACGTCCCGAGAATACCGGCACTGGAGTACTCTCCTCTCCTGATGTTACTGATGAACTTCACTGCACCTTGATCCTGAGGTCCGTGGTTGTGTGCAGTTGCCAGTGATTGTCATTCTGCCTAAGCAGCCCTACACGACGCACAGCCAATGAATACAGTGTTCCTTTGTTGAGTTCTTGTTGTGTAGATGACCTTGAAACAAAACTTGTCGTGTGTCTCGCCTTGATGTCACATACTCTACTTTAAGTAAACCTGCCATAATGACGAATGAGTGACGATTCTTCCATCTCAGGTCAATGTATATAGTTATTCTTAAACAATCTACAACATGAGTAGACTCAAAGTTTAAGAGTACGTTCTAAGAACATATTCAAAACAATCGGTATGCAGAGTAGACGTACTGAATTATGTTTGACTATCACCTTGTATCTCACACAAGAAAAAAGCTGACGAGTCTATTGTATCGTAGGGAGCATGACCCTTGTTGTTCTTTTTTTTTTTTTTACGATGTTTTTAAATGTACAAAGTATGAGTTGAGACTTCGAAATAAACAATCTGTCTGTCTGTCTTTAATTAATCCGTTCGGTTCCGTATGACAAGGGGCCGTATGAGAAATGGGCGTATGACTAACGGGATACAACCTGATGACCAGTGACAACATTATGCACTGCAAGAAGGCAGTGATCACTGCCACAAACTACTTTGCATGTCACATAATCCAAATTTTCAACGTTTCTCATGTTTCTAATCAAACGGTATCTATTATTTCTAATTTAGGGAACACTGGTAAAACCTTTCACAGTGCTTTGCATAATTTTATAGTTATGCTACTGCGATTGTAATAGGTAGAAACGTAACTACATATATTTACAAAATCCTCCGCTCAGGGTTTCAGTGTCTGCACTTGGATCCGTACAACCAATGTAAACACCGGACAGATACGCAAAAGGAAATATTATTTTATGTTACAGGATATTTTCTCAAGGAAAAATCGTATGTGGCACAGTTAGCTGATATAAAAATATATCTATGGAGATAGATGATAAAATCTGTGGAAAGATGTGGCAAACTACATCTCTTACATCCAATCTGTGGAGTGGTACCAGGTAGGATCTTATAGTACATTGGATTGGACAGGACAGGACAAAGATGAGGTATAATGCCATTCCGATATTTGCCCATATAACTGACCCCCAATGCTGATTGGTCTATGGAAGCAACGCAACGTCACATTGTGTCATTGTTGAGGCCAATAAAACATGACGTCACCCAATCTTATGACGTCACAGAGTTGTAACATTACGTCAACTTAACAATAGGCTGACACCATTGTTTCTCTCAAGGCGTGACATTTTCATAACGTTTTCATTTTCTTTTTAAAATAACATGCCATGTATGATGGCCTATTCGAAAATAGAAATTAATCAAATATTGTACTTGTGACAGTCACTGGTGTCAGGTATGTTAGTCATAACATATTCAAATAGGTTGTTGCATGTGGCAACAAGCTCACATGGTGGTCATGCTTATAAATGGAACAAATAATACATGTAGCATTTACGGTTTATGAATTATACTTTATTTCTCATTGTCATAAAAGTACCCCCTGATACATATGCAGTTATTGCATCAGATAGTTGTGAAGCAGATACGGAAATAAGATTTATCACTGGATATGCTTAATAATCGAAGCCATTGTAAATCTACGTCTGAAAACAAATATATAATTACCATAAATTTTCACATGGTCAGTTGTGTCTGCATACTATTGCACTAAATACCCTGGACCAATGTCATTCACCAACATAGCCTCGTACTGAGTCCAAGTCGAGTAACCCGATGCTAAACTTAGCCTCTAAGTCAGAGATTAAATCACAAATACTTGACTGACTGTGACATTCGTCACTACTCGACCCGTTCCGTAACCTACGTTCGGCTTGACCCGGAATGTGACTGCGAGCGTCTTGTGCCACTCGGAGTATTCCCCTTTCTCAATACGCGGGACGTTTTACTTGTTCCAAGTATGTCATACCTTCATACTCGGGGACTGTATTCCCCTTGTCTCAATACGCACGGGCTAAATTACAGAATCCAGCCCTCCTAAACACATGTGTGTATATGCACTTTTGGATATCACACGGTTAATCGATATATCGTTAGTTTTCTCTCAAAGACTTTGCCAAGTTTTTCTTCATTTCACAGTACAAGCTTCATGAGACAATAAAGTGCCAAGAAAACAGAACTCGATAGCCAGAGTAAGTAAAAGTCAGCTCGCACAAAAGACTGTATGTCTGTGATAATATAATCCTCCAAGTAGATATATGTCAGGGTAGAAATAGCGATCGAGTCTCTACCAGTAGAGATTGAGATCGGAGTCTCTACTCGTAGTATCCTACTAGTAGAGATTGCATCAGAGTCTCTATTCTACAATCGGAGATACCAACAATTCTAATTCAAATGATAGACACCTCCGATTGATCTGTGGGCAAACAACAAAAACATGTTCTCTGCTGAACTATAATATGCATTTTATTCAGATATAACACTGTTTCCAGTGTTAGCAGTTGATGAATAGAGCATAGGAGCTTACATAGTGCAATACGGTAAACTGGCACAGTGATTAGCAATAAATAATCCTAAGATTTAATTTCACTTTTAAGAGATTTATATAACCGAAGTTTGGAATAACTTGATATACTTTCAAAGAAACACTGGTTATCAATGGCAACACACCTTTCCTTAAAACTTGAAATAAAACTGTTAATACAGCCTACATCTTGAGTCACCCATACATAACTAAACAACAAATTTTTAACATTTAATGCCCAAATTTTCCTTCCAGCTTCTGCCAAACTATACTGACTGACTGACTGACTGAGTTTAGTTTTACGCTGCTTTGAGCAATATTCCAGCAATATCACGGCGGGGGGACACCAGAAATGGGCTTAACACATTGTGCCCACGTGGGGAATCGAACCCGGGTCTTCGGCGTGACGAGCCAACGCTTTAACCACTAGGCTACCCCACCGCCCGCCAAACTATACTGAAACTTGTAAGCTTTGTTTAAAATAACACTAGCAAACATCTTCTGAGAGTATATTCACACTCAACTCACCACTTACTTCAATGTTCAATAATCCTTAAAAATAAAGGCAAAGCAACAGGACTGCATTACGGCACTGATAGTGAATCGGATTCTTCACGGCGATTTGAAATAGTAATGTGTTATGCCATGTTATATTTAAATACGTTCTTGCATTGAGAATTCGGTTCTGCCACTTTGTCTATTTACAGCAGCAGCATTGGCAGTGTCATGTAAACCATTGTTTCCCGTTTCAATCGCCTCGGCGTGTTCGTCATATTATATTGAGACCTGCCACCGCTAAAACAGTTTGCTGAAGTCCCGGGATGAACATGTCCCTTGATGTTTTGTCGAACATCACCTCTAAGACATCCACGGTGTCCAAGACGTCGAAGACAACGGTTCCAGTTAGTTCTTCAATGTATCGCCTGCGTTCGCTAGCAGGAGGAGCGTCATGGTGAGACGTCAACAGCAAGACGAATACACACGACGCCAAGGCTAGGGACGTCTTTAACGTATTGGGGCCAAAGAATGTGTCTTCGCTCAAGTTAAACGAGAATTTGTTGAAAGCTATGGTCATCCTTGCTACTATACTTACCGAGTACACAAGCCATGCCAACCAACCCAGTGTGAATGCTTTAGTTTTCTCATCACCGCCTTTTGTAGTACAAGGTGTCGTCGTGATATGATGAAGGAGGCAATGAAGATACCGACGTTGACAAGGTCGAACGCTATCCATGCCCAGCTGGCTTGGGTCTGATGTTTGGCCAGAAAGTAACCAGAATCCCTCCTTGGGTGAGTAGAAGCAAAATGCAAAAGACCCGAGCTGGGATGCCATTCAGGGATCCACAACATCTCACAAAACAATCCCCCAGCCACATGTCTAATCCTAAATTTCACACGAATATCAGGAAAGTTGAGTTAGCACTGTCAGTCACTCTGTATCACGTTCTTCGTTCTGAACGTTCTTCTACGAAGACATCGGAAGTTATGACCGTGTCTTGATCATCCGATTTTCATCTAGACTTCAAACCAATCAGTGGAGTCCGAGAAACTAATTTCGAATTGAATTCTATCCGTTGTTGTTGTTTATGCCGCCTCTTCAAGCGAGGTTACCTTTTACAAAAACCTGGAACGTTTGGCGGCCGTCCATCAGAGACTTTGCATTCTAGGACATTCCTGTGAAATACACAATGCCATTTTAGAAAGTGGTCAAATGTAACATATGTTATATTTGGGATTACACTTTCTCTGTGAAGTACAGATTCTAGTACTTTTTGGGTTGTTGCCTGACTCTGAGGGTGTGGGTTCGAATCCTGGAAGTACTAGAATCTGTACTTTACAAAGAAAGTGTAATCCCAAATATAACATATGTGACATCCCTGTGGTGCTATCTAGCTGGGTGGATACAGGTCACAGGCTGGTACTTCTAAACCTGACAAAATAAAATAATAAATAACATTTTCGAAGCGGTTTAATGACTTGATGTGATCGATTGTCGACTCAACAAATACGAGATACCGTTAGTTAAAGTTTCATAAGAAATGGGATTGTGATATTTAATTAGAAGGTGTGTGTTGACGGTTTAAACAGCAGCATGAATTCAGAGCTGATGACTTGGTGAAAGCATGCACTGTTGTAAACATGCAGTGTTGCAGATGTATACGACGACGAGGTCAGCATTCTGCTGCTTGGAGTGGATAGATCACGTGGATGATTAAGAGAATATTGATTGACCAGGTAAGTCTACCTATCTGGCCCAAGGGATCCATACTAGTAATGGAACTGAGGAGACGGATGAGTACAAGTTTTCTAAATTAATAAAACAGTAGGTTGGGTACATATTTACGTACCACCAAGAAGTATAATGAGTCCCATCTAGAACATTTATACCAAATATAATGGTGCGTGTAATACGACAAATTCGTGATCTTAATGAATAAAAAAATATCTACACATAAATACAGCCACACCTTCAGTGTATATTGAAAATATCAATAAGAGCGATAATAATTATACGGAAACGTTTTACATCACCACGACTGCAAACACTTCGTTTGTCAAATTATATTAATAGTAAAATATATATTTTGTTTATGAACAATATTGGTTTTAGCTGTTTTTGACTACTATGCAATCACTACCCCTACGTGCTGAAGTGAGAAACATTTCGGTGTATATGAGCTTAATAGACTAGTCAGGCCGAATCGTGGTCAGTACTCTTTGTGCTTGTGATGAATAAGCCTTTAAGCACTGTCTGTTTCTCCTAATGGCTGTAACCGTGGATCCGGATTAGAATTGGTCTCCGGCAACCGATGAATATTACATTGCAATTTTGCAATAAGAAGTCAATTGAAACCTAGCTTCGACTTCTGACAAAGTCGACTGACGGGATCGGGTGGTCAGGTTCGCTGACTTGGTTGACACATGTCATCGTATCCCAAATGCGTAGATTTATACTCATGATGTTGATCACTGGATTGGCTGGTCCAGACTCGATTATTTACAGACCACCGCCATATAGCTGGAATACATACATACATACATACATACTAACATATAGCGCCGATATCCAGCTCATCTCAGCTGCTCAAAGGCGCTTAGTTTTTCCCTCGTTCATTGGATGTCAATCTCAACGGCTGAGTGCGGCGTTACATAATCCCAACCAGCCAACTCTTAATGGCTGTACTGATAAAACTAGAACAAATTATCAAATCTAGGACATTTCGAGAACTACCAAGCCAAATGTGTCATGTTATGAACCGTTGCTGAAAAAAGAAACACATGTACTTTGTACAATTACCCATTTGTAATAATAATAATAAATACTACAAGTGGAAAAAAATGTAACTTATGTAGCAAGGCAAAAACAGTACTCGTTCGAATGCATTTTTCGCTCATTTATTCAAATATCACCATTGTTCGCATAATCCTGTGAAATAAGCACGGTAGACTGTTTACCCCATGGAGCTGAGTAGGTCAGATCGCTGACTTTGTGTGCTGTTTCTCCCTATTCTCAGCGTGACGGTTCGAATCGCGGATGAGACTCAACCTAACCTAGAATCTGTACTTCATGGAGAAAGTGCATTCGAAAATATAACATTTGTTATATACATTTTGTTACCCGTCCTGTTATGGGATAACATGGTATAATATTTAAAATAGAAGGGAGAATGCCGTAAGTCAAGTATCATTCAAGGATATTTATTGTAAAGTCAGGTGTGTTATACATACATACACATTCATAAAGGATCTTCAAACAATATGCTTTTGTACAAAGGGAGTTAGCATCCTAACCGGTAGAGGTTGTAAGCATAGCAATTATAATATTTCTTCTTTCAACCTAACATCAAATAATAATCATTCGGGAACCTTTCATACAAATCCTGTTAACACCTATCGCAATTATACCTCACCTGTCGTAATATAAATAGATAAATCGATATTTGCTGTTGAACCAATTATATACATTAGTTTACTACATGCATATTAATGATGTAAAGTACATTTAATGTGTCCATACATGAGTGTTGTATAGTCACAAACTAACCATGACAGCACAACTATTTCACTTAACCCGTGAAGGTCCGGTTTAGAATGACCTTCAGTAACCCATGCTTGTCTTTAGGGCGATTAATGGGATTGGGTGGTCAGGCTCGCTGGCTTTGTCGATACATGTAATCGGTTCCCAATTGCGCAGATCGATGCTCATGCTGTTGATCACTGGATTGTCCGGTCCAGATTCGATTATATTCAGACCGCCGCCATATAGCTGAACTCACTCACTCACTCTAATTCACTTACATATTCAATAACGGCTGAGATATTATGCATGGAAAAGTTCATGCAAAAATACACTATATATATATATATATATATATATATATGATATTGCCACTTTCTATTCATACGTAATACATTTAAGTCATGACATTATCGGCATAATTAATAGAGTTGTACGAAAGAACTTACCTTAAAATAGAATGTAGAATTCCGTAATGCAATGGTGAGTCAAGGAGATGTTTATACAATATTTATTGTGAGGTCAAGTGTGTTGCTCACTGACCTCTTTTTATAGTCTCACAAAACTCGAAACATCACTAATCAATACTGGAATTCATTTGCGATTGGCCAAAACACATAACAGGTCTTTTGATCTCGAATGGTTGGTTGACATAGATCAGGTGTTTGGACAAACCGAAATGAGTTTTTAGAGGTTTAGTCACGTGACCGTGACACGATAATCAGGTTAATTACTTTTACTTTATTATTACTTAGTTTATTTCACTTTGTTTTTACAGCTCGAGTCCGGATGTTAAATTAGTTTTTAGTGGTCAATGGTAATTGTGTTATTACAGAGTCTGCCTATACAATAGGCATTAAGTAATTTACTGGTGCATGAAACAATAGATTGAGTTTTAAGTATGCACTTTCAATGGTATGTTTTTTTTGGGGGGGGTTTCTTTGTTTTTTTCCCCATTTTATTTATTCACAAGAGTGGGTACATTCATAATACACAAAGATCATACAGGATTGAACATTTTTTATAGTTAATGATACAACAATTGATGCTGTAAGCAATAGCATCTGTTAGCTCATGGGTTCATTTGGTTGGTTGTTCATTGTAGCAACATATCTTTCAACTTGGAAGATATGTTTCAAGGTAGTAATGAAGCGTTTTAAAAGACAACGATTCATTTCTAATACAGCTTATATAGATGTCTTGTTTTCAGCCATGAGAAGGAACGGTTTATTGTTGATGTTAATTATCTTCACCCAGGACACGAAGGATAGCTAAAGTGATATTTCAACACTAGCAACGCTCAAGAAATTTTTAACTCTTAGCAGTACCTTTTATCGTGCAAGGACTGAATTTTGGTTTCATTATAAAGTTTGTTATGACTCGTGCCACGATTACGGCACCACATATAGTTCTCAGAGCATTAAGATGCACGTTTGCTAATGTACGCGATTGCTCAGACTTACAGTTATCCCAAATATGAGAACAATAGTCAAATATTGGCACGATATAGGACTTATACATAATATCCAACGTTTTAGAACTCCTCAGAAAGCTGATAACAGGGCGAACTTTACGTACAATATCGTTAGTGTGATCATTCCATGTACAGTCGCGTTGGAGTGTTAATCCTAGATGTTTATGACTTTTGGCATATTTTATGATTGTTCCGTCCATGAATAGGTTCGGTTGTAGAGACGGTTTCCATTTACGTGAGAACTGAGTAGTTTCGGTTTTATTTGGGTGAAATGTAACCTGCCTCTCACTGTCAATATCACATACAATAGGATTAATGTATATCAGAAAAAGAAGCGGTCCAAGGACAGAGCCCTGAGGTACTCCAGCTAGTACAGTTTTCTTGTCAGATTTATAGCCGTTAATTGTGACCCGTTGTACTTTATTTTCTAAATAACTGTCAAAATATTTTAATAGTTCGCCTTGGATACCATACGTTTTCAGTTTACAAATAATTACTCTATGCCAGACCTTATCAAAGGCTTTACTTATATCGCAGAAGACTGTTCTAACTTCTTTTCCTTCGTCAAGAGCTTTGGCTATGAATTATACAAAAAGGTTTGTTGTGGAATCTCCTGGCTTGAATCTTGATTGTAAATTTGTCAGTATGCTGTAGAAGAAGAAGACGAAGAAGTATATTCAGTATTTGAGGCCACATGGCCAAGAGTACAAACATATAAGAACAATATTGTGCGGATGGACAGCAAAAAAACAATGTAATTAGTTCATTTTCTTACAGGCAAGTTACGCTTTAGAAAAAATGCTATTGACTTCAATAGATGTGCATTTGTTGTTGTTAAAAGTTGTTTAAATTTTAATCTTGATGGAAACGTATGGTAATAACTAGGTAAGTACAGTTTTCTTTGTACAGAATAGAATGGACACACAAGTAAAAAATGAAATTCATCCTGTGTAACATTAAAATCACATTTGTCACATATCAATACATTGGAATTTATATTATTTGTTAACGTTGAACATTTAACTTAGGGCTTAAACAGCGGAATTTGCATAAAATGCGTATAAGGTCCTTGTTATGACAAAGTTCCAATATGTATTTTTTCAGGTTCGAGGGCGGACTTGATTGTTCCATAGTCTTTTAGAAAAGATGATGTTATCCTAGAGTGCCAATTTTGAATTTCAATATCTTGACATCTTTGTCTAAATTCACTTAAAAACGTTTCTATATTCCCACATTCCTGCGTAATCCAAACGTAAGAAAATCCAGTTCGGAATAAAAGTAGACCCACATGCGTAACCCAGTTGCAGCTGCCACTATCGTCTTGCAACTTTAACATTTCATAACATGATTTGGGATGTCGATTATTGTCCATATGTAATATTCTGCACCAATATTTGATACATTAACCCCATTTTGAGCAAAAACGATACAATGTATCAAGTTATTGTAAACCAATAACAGTGTCATCAAGTAAGGTAACATCATTTGCAAAAAGCAGTAACAGAATATCATTTAAACCATCTTTGACAAATATTCCTCTTCATCCACAAGCTCGTTGATAAAAAAGTATAAACAGAGCTGGGCTAAGCATGCAACCTTGCTTTACCCCAGATGATGTGTTAAAGATTTCAGATCTCTTATTTCCGACTTTAACACAAGCTGATACCTTGTCATACATATCTTTCAGCAACTTGAACATTTTACCATGGACACCTTTGGTGAGAAGTACATATAAAAGCTTATTTCTATTTACAAAATCAAAGGTTTTTCTAAAGTCAATAAAAGCTGCATAAAATCGATGTTTGTGTTTTTGATATTTTTGGCATAGAGATTGAAGGACAAATATGTTATCGACTGTTGAATAGTCAGCTCTAAACCCTGCTTGACACTCATGTAAAATCTCATGCAATTCCATCCTGATACGAATTCTGGAGTCAAGGATAGAAGTGAAAATTTTACCCATCACATTCAACAATGATATGCCATGATAATTATTCGGGTCATGCTTATTACCTTTCTTACACAATGGTATAATCATACCGATGTTCCAATTGTCTGGAAATACACCGGTGTTTAATACAGCGTTAAACAGCAATTCTAAGTATGGAATAATGAAATTTGCCTTTTTTAAAAACTCAGGTGGTATTCCATCAGTGCCCGGTGATTTTCCGGTCTTAAGGGATTTGATAGCCTGTTCTATTTCATTGTTAGTTATTGAATTGGGTCTGATAAGAAGTCTTCATTGTCACAGTCTGAACAGTCATGACTTAATATATATACGCGAGCGGTTTCATCAAAACCTTCGTCATTTACATTGGTTGCAGGATTAAGTAATTCCTTGAAATATGTAACCCATTTACAAATGGGGATACAGTTGTTCCCTCCCGAACCAGTTGTAAGGGATTTTAACTTAGACCAAAACGTCTTACAATCACCATCTGCGGCTGCTGCACGTATTTCATCAGCAATCATGTTATTAAATCTTCGAGATTTATCCCGGCATACACTTTTGAAATTCCTCTTTGCATCAATATAGCAATTGAGAGTTTCTCTGGACCGACACCTCCGAAACGTGTTTAAGTGAAAGAATTTTTTTCTCTTAGCACGCTCACAGTCTTGGTCAAACCACTTAGGTTGTACAGGCTTTTGTTTAGCTACTTTAGGCACGTCAGTTACACGTAGATGGCTTCCTACATGCTGCATTAGTTCTACCAGCCTGTCCGCTGCAGCATTGATATTTACGTTTACCAAATTGTTGAAAGTCATCAACAATATTAGATGCTACGTCAGACGTTATGTTGACATCAAATTGATAGTCCTTGCTCTTACATGCCTTGAATTTGTCAATTTGATAACACTCTATGCTTCTTTCATTATCGTTGATATCGGCTTCTATCCCTGCAACAACACCGAGGTTTATAGTGCATGGTAATGGTAGGTGATCCGAGTCTGGTAGAGAATGCACAAACATGTCTAGAATAGCACTAAAACAGTTTGTTGAAGCCAGTATGTAGTCTACAAGACTCGATCCATTATGAGTAATACAAGTAATGGAACCCCTCTCGTCCCCTTGCTTTCTACCATTTACAATGTGTATGCCCCACAGCTTGCACAGTTCTAGGAGAGCGAGACCAAACTTATTAGTTACACTGTCTTCAGTTGTTCTAGGTTCGTTGAAATAATCGGGTAAATAGAAACCTGATAAAGGGAGATAATCAGTGTCATTATCATTTTCAATCAAATAATCGTCATTTGAACCAACCCGAGCGTTATAAGCTCCGAAGAGTACTATAGGTATGTCTTCATTATAGTTTGCTCTAATGGATATCAGTTTTGAGTCTAGTTCATCAATATCGTTTGAACCAGTGTCATTGTAGAGCGGGGAACCTTCAGGGAGAATGTAGAGAAAACCAATAATGCCAATATTATTAATATTGAAAAATACACAATTTTGCCAAGTAGAAAAGATTCTCATGTATAAATGGCTGAAAGTGCTTCTTATATAGATGGCAACTCCGCCAGAATATCATCCGAAATTGCCCAATCTTCTCGCAGCAGAGGTATGGCAAACATATCCAGTAAAGAGCGATTCAGTTTCGCTCATATCATGTTTCATGGTTTCTACTAAGCCAAAGATGTCAAATTGTTCACAAAACCGCATGAATGAATTGTCATGTAGGTGGGAATGGATACCCTGAACATTCCAGACACAAATGTTCTGGATCAGGTTGGATGTTGTAGCTTTATCTTCTAACATTGGTGATGCATCCGGTTCCAGTGGATGGGCACGGCCGTCTTCCAACGCTGAAACTGACTGTTATCTCTTAGGAAGTTGAATACATATTTAAATACACATTTCTTTCGACTTTCGATAAACAAGATGTGAGTGCAACAATACAGTAGTGTGAACATTCATGTACGCTATCTTTCTTGTGAATAGGTATTTCCTATGCTTCTTTCCACGAACAGGGAAAAATAGACTGGCTGAGCAATATGTTGAATAATTTCGTAAGTATAGATGATAGACTATTTGCGGTGTATCTTAGTACTTTATTTCCTATTCTATCCGGACCGGTCGATTTTGATGTGTCCAGTGGCATTAAAATATATCTGACGTCATCGCGGGTTAGAGTGATGTTAGTTAATATTGAGTTAAAGGAACCTTGGTATCGGGCAAATCTCGATTTGGACCTACAATAGTCGACTGAGCGATAAAGTGATTGTTTAAAACATTGGCGATTTCTTCGGGGTCATTATAGATTGTATCGTTAAAGATAATTGTCCCAAATTGATTGTCATTGTTGCGTGATTTTATGAACGCTTTAGTCAATCGCCACCACGTTTTGGTACCCAGCGAAGTATTAACAGAAGCTTCAAATTTAGAGACGGGTATTATTTGTTCAGCAGTTCTGATAGCAGAAGTAGCTTTATTTCTTGCTGATCTGAAATTAGCCCACTTCAATGGATGGTTACATAGCTTTGCAATTTTATGTAAACGATTACGTTTCCGAATCAATGAACGTATTTGACCCGTCATCCAAAGCGGATCTGCAGGTGTAATAGTGACAGTCTTATTTGGTATATGTTGCATTTGATCGCAGATTTTCGTTATTGCGGATGTTAAAACGGTTGCAATCTTATCTATATTATTGGAAGAAAATAAAATACCACCATCAATATCATCGACACTCCTGTTCATACTTTCTGTATCAGCTAACGAATAGTTGTAAACTTTCCTCTTATAGGAAGGGTAATTGATTCTCTGATGGTCATAAAAATATCGGACAATGGTCACTGCAGATAAGGTCAAGAACTCCCGATTCATTTACAGCTTTGATAATCGAGACAAAAATCAAATCTATTAGGGTACTTGAATGTGGTGTAGTTCTAGTTGGTTCTGATATAATCTGTTTAAGGTCATACATCAATTGAAGGTTATCTATTTTTGTTCGATTTTCCTGAAACACGTCTATATTAAAGCATGTTCATATATTATACATGTTCAGGTCGACGGCGTTACCGACAGATTCCTCAATCAGATCCCAATACCCCGCGCTCTTATCTGCTCGATAGACGGATCCGATTAGGTAAGAACGATATTTACCCTTTATCGTCACCCACACTGCCTCAAGCCCGGGAGTGTCAAGGTTGTCCATATGTTTGGCATGTAGATTACTTTTGACATAGATTGCGAAACCGCCACCACGAGTTTGCCTATCTTTCCTGACTGATAGGTGGTATCCAGGTATTGATATATCAACACTGCTGATGTCTGCATGCAACATAGTTTCTGTAAGACATATAACGTCATAAAATCGAAATTCTGCGTAAAATAAATCAATTTTGTCTTTCAGACTGCGTACGTTCACATGTATTATTTTAAGGTCTCTGAAATAATTCGCTGGTGATAAATATGAAGCCTATTTATCTTTATCGCCTTTGGATTGGTAAAATGTTCTCCTTGTACAGTTGTGAACATTTGGATATTTGGTTTTATTTCAATGTCATAGTTGATTCCGTGATGTGCTGTTCAGGTAGCGTGAATGGTGTTCGGTAAAACAATCCTCGATAACAATGTACCGGTGAAAAAGTCCTCAATTTGCCAAGGTCAAAAAGTAGTCCGGAGAAAGAGTCCCCTTTTAATTTTCTAACAAGAAATGTATAGAAAACAATGCTTTTTATTTTTTATTTGTCTCACATACAACAAATGCAAAGGTCTTATGACATGATGACGTATTGAAATGTTGATCTCAATATAACGCTGATGAGTATCCAATCCGAGATTACCCCCCCCTTAACAACAATTTCGTTTTCGTTTCCACATGACTTTTACAATAAGATAACACATCTCACAAATGAAAATCAAGAACTCAAAGAGAATGTGTTAAACTTGAAGATAAGTTGGATTTCCGTGAGGCTCATTCTAGGAGAAACAATGTAATGTTTCATGGATTGACTGACAAGGTTAATGAAGCATGGGAAGATTGTGAAAAATGTATGAGGGATTTTATGAGTAACACTGGAAATAAATGAGGCATGCCATATTGAAATTGAGAAAGGCCACAGGCTTTACGCCAAGTCAGGAACTCGACCAGTTATAGTTAAACTGGCTTCTTTCAAGGACAAGTCTGCATTACTCAACACAGCCCGTAAAGTTCTGAAAGGTGATAAGGTCCACAGGGCATCGGAACATTTCACAGAAAGAGTACGTAAAATCAGATCCAAGCTGTCTCCATTCATGCAAAAATTCCGTGATGATAAGTCTGTCGTCTTTCTCAGTTACGGCAAACTGATAGTAGACGGTGCTGCGTATGTCTATGATGACGTCATCGAGGATATTCGCAAGGCGTCACCCCACTCACAAGAATAGGACAACGGCCGTGGCCTAGACGATTCATATGTGTCACACCCACAAGAAACTGTTCATTCAACATTGACTCTATGTTCATGGAATATACACAGACTTAAATCAAAACTACCTGATAATGGCTTTGTGGTGTGTTTTTTGTTGTTGTTGTTGTTGTTGTTGTTGTTTGTTTTGTTTTTTATGAACTTAGACATTTGCTGTCTAATTGAGACAATGACATTCAATGCTGAGAATTTATTGTGTGATTATCTTGATAGTTATTATTTCCATATTAATGCTAAACGTTATACAAATCGGGGTAGGTTTTCAGGTGGATTGGTTGTTTGCATTAGACATGGATATAGTCATTTGTTTACTAGAGTGCATGAGCAGTGGAATAACTGTGTTTTCTTTCAGGTGAATATACCTCACCAAATGTACAAGCTGTTCCTTGGTTGTATATACATCCAGCCTGAAGGATCATCGTTATACCACCGTCTGGAAGAAAATGGAATACAAAATGTTGAAGGAAAACTGCTACAGATAGTAAGTGATTTTGGAGAAGAGTGTAAGTTTATATTAGCTGGTGATTTCAATACACGGACAGGCAATGATTTTGATTGTATTATAAATGACAGTGAGGATCATCTACCTTTTGTTGATAACTATGGGACAGATACATTCAACTTACCTAGGAACAACTGTGAAACTGACGTGTATACTCCCAAGGGAGTTGAGATTGATAATACGATGTGCCGTTGAGATTGACATCCAATGATCGAGGGGAAAATACCAGCGCATTGAGCATGCACCAGATGCGTGGATATGTGCGCTATATAAATATACTATAATAATAATAATGCATATGGGAGATGTTTACTTGTTTTGTGCAAGATATTTAACGTACATACAATGGTGAATTTACATGTATATCACACCAAGGCACAAGCACTGTAGATTACCTTTTTGTCTCCACTGATTTGTTTCAACATGTAACTGACTTGCAAGTATTGTCCCACTGTGTTCGTCGATCATTCGGATATCTAGCCTCTTCTCTCTATGTCATCTATTGATACATTTACACTTCCGTCTCCAAGATACCGACTACCTGATAGTGAGATACCTGGTTTTAAACAATTACTAAGGAGAATGTTACGTGTTTTCATTTAGGAAGAATTCTTCTCATTACTAGATTCCGACACAAGCAGTGCAGTTCGTCTGCTAAGCTCCTGGTGAGGTACTCATATTGAAATCCAACAGGTTTAAATCAAAATGTAATCAACAAGCACCGTGGTTCAATCATGACTGTGAAAGTTTAAAGACAAAGACGTACAAACAGTTGAATCTCTATCGAAGATACAAATGTGACGTGAACTTAAGTAAAAATCTGAATGCCAAGTCTGACTTTATGAGGTGTTACAAAATGAAGAAACAGATATATAATGAGAAGTAACTAGAGACATGGAAGATGTAGTGAAAATCAAAGATTGCAGGAAGTTCTTGGATACTGTTAAACGCTTCCAGAGAGGTGGTGAAGTTGGTTGTATTATAAAACTTTAAGTTTGGTTTGATTATTTCAAGAAACTGTTGAATCCGGAAGAGGAGGATACTGACATCACTGAATTTGATCACGTTGTACAGGACTTTGTAAATAATGATACATGTGAATTCTGCGATGAAATACCTTTTAACACATACTTTCTGTCTGATGAAATTACAGAAACTGAAGTTGTGGATTCTATTAATTGTCTAAAGAATATAAAAGCAATTGGCGAGGACGGTATTCTACCGGATTCCTGAAAGTTGACTTACAGCTGATAGTATCTTATCTGCTGCCATTATTCAACAATATTCTGGACACAGGAAACTTCCCGGGACCATGGGTGGTCGGGACTATTCTACCTCTACATCAATGTGGAAACAAGACGGAGCCGAATAAATATCGTGGGATTTCCTTCCTGGATGTACTTGGTAAAGTGTTGGCAACAATTCTGGAAAAGAGATTACGAGTTAATTAGTGATTGAATGAGTTAATATTTAGTGTCACGTCGGCAATGTCTCAGCCATATCGTGACGAAAACAATTTATACAATAAAGATGTAAACACTTATAAGAGTAAAACCTGTCGACGATGGACAGTACAAATACTAGATTATCACAGATATGAATATTAAACGAGCATGTAAAACAAACATTTTAATTAAAGACGACAATACAATATAAAACATAGGCTATAGATCGCCAACAACAGAAGGTAGATCACCATAGTAAGGACCATGGGGACTTTGCTACCTGCATGGACCCTAGCTGGACTTGCACCATCCCTTCAGCTGCTGGCGATTGTGGGAAAATTTAGCCACACTTTAAAATAACAAAAACACTATGTTTTTAATATCACGATACTTTAACCCCCTTTCATTATGCAGCCACTTACAATCGTAGTTGCTACTGTATAATACCATTTATAAAATATCATTTATCTGTTTACAAAACATATAGGTCAAAATTTATCTAGTAATTTTATTTCCTTTAAAAACAATCATTAAATGATAATTAACATTACAAAAAAGATCGTTGATTATTTTGACATTGAAATCCCACAAGCCTTACTTGCACGTTTGATAGGCTCTATGCGTCGTCGATGCACTGCTGTTCTCAATGCCGTTGGTGGACATACCCGTTATTGAGCTTGTGACATGGTCGTTTGACCCCTGTCCCGCTTGTGGACTCGTGGCATCATTGTGATTTACTTTTTAATTGAAATTCTCCCGACTTGTTATGGTGTCATGATCCCTCCATTAAAGTTTATATGTACCTTTGACATTGTTATCGTACTTATCAACTGAGATAATATTTTGACAATGCACAGTTTCTTTATGTGGCTGGTATAAATTAAGTCCATTCTTGTTCATATTTCTTATCAACTAACTTGTGCGTGATATGTATTCTACATGAGGACATGGAATGTTTCTTCCCTCGTTTATAGAAGATATTATGCTACTATTGTTTGCTGACGACATTGTTACATTCTCGTATACTGTGGGACTACAGAGACAGCTTAACTGTATAACAGAGAATTGTGCTGAATGGGGACAGGTGATTAACATGGACAAAACTGACATTTTCGTATTTAGGAAAGGTGGAATTGTTTAAAAGAATGAATTAAGTATTGGCTTCGTCTTCTGAGACAAGACACACAGAGATCTAGATATCCACACAATGGTTATTTAATGTTGAAACAACTTGACGAGGATGGAAGACTCACCTGGGCGTCTTATGTACGAAGCTTCTTGTTTGTAACTGGATATTCCTATGTATGACTGGCTCAAGATGTTGGTGATCCGAAACAGTTTCTTTACATTTTCAAGCAGCGCCTAATTGGTATATATTTACAAGAGTGGCATTACTCAATCAATAATTCATCTTTTCTTGAGCACTATAAACACGTGAAGTCATCCCTTCTACAACGGGAAATATATATAACATCGCTTAAGGATGGAGAACTGAGAAGAGGTTTCTGTAAAATGAGAATATCACTCACTATTTTATAACAGGAAAGGTGTGAGAATGTTGTTAATCACTTAGATACAATTTGTCCTCATTGTTATTGTGGTATGGAGGATGTGTTTCATGTATTATTTGTTTGTAGTAGGTATTCATCTCTAAGGAGTAGATTTTTGACAAACAATTCTATTATTGCTACTCAAAGTATGATAGATTTGTTAAATAGTACAAATAAGAACGTTACTTAATCTGTTGCATTATATCTGAAAAATGTATTTAATACCAGGTCCCACACGTGACCAAATGGTATGATGACGTGTAGTTGTACAATAGGCCCTGTGTCCAAAGTACTGAATAAATTCCTTGAATAAAAAAAAATGTTGATATAAAAAGTTGACATAAAAATCATACGAAATGAGTACAGTAAACATTAAAACGTACATAATGCACCACATGATGAGATGAGATAGTCTAGGCCGACTGTTATTTATGAAGTTGGATGATCACTGCAACATCGTGTAAAAATTCGGGGATGTACTTCCTTCCATTGGCAATGTCACTCCACAGTTTGTGCAGACGTTTCGGCATCTTCAGGAAGACAGTTTTGGTTTTCTTCACATGGACATTTCCAACGGTGTCCTGGGCACGTTTTCCGGTTCTCCACGATGTTGTTGAAATACTGCTAAAACGGCTTAAAATCAGATTCACCCACTTTATCCACAACTTGACGTTTCAATGTCAGAGTCGTGGAAGCTGCCAGACATCGGTGACTTCAGCTTTATTGAGGACTGCTATTATGGTTTATCATTCTGTTTAGGCATTTATACGTGACTTCAAGTTCTAACATAAAAACACACGGGACATACCCCAATGACATAAGTATGCAAATTTAATAACCTGAAGGGGGATTTTTGTTTCAAGTGAGAGCACGGTTTGATTCGAAAGGTAAATATCAACGAAATCATACCGGAGATAAAATGAAATGAGACAGAATACTTCTTGTTGTTGTTACCGTTATTAAAGTTTCAGTTATTCTGCCAAAACCTTTCCAAGTATTGTTTATAAATAGTCAGAGGAACCGTTCCCTCTCAGCGAATGAATATGTCAGAAAGTAGTCAACAGGTTGTATGTTTTGGTTCACACAGCAATCATACGATATGTACCTAAGGTTTCGGGAAATCTGAAACATAACATTGAATGCTAAGTGGATTTCATCAAGGGTGCATTCAAATAATGAAAATATCACTCTCATCCAGTTCTGAATCGGTATTTGCCTAGCCTTTGCTGTGAATTCACTTCACATTTCCCATATAAAAAACCGATCGTAATCAAAACTCTTTTTTCTGATGCATTGTTTATAATCCCAGCGTGCACCATCTTAATGATTGTGATACATATTATGTTTTGTCTTATACCCAGGTGTATGTTGTTTGTCGGCAAATGCTTAGGATACTCCGTCTGTACAGATAACGCATGTGACGTCAATAACAGCCTGCTTGTTATTAGTTGTTTATCAGTATTGATTTTAATGGAAATGATATTACCCCTTTTCAAGGTATAATCATGTAAGCTTGGATAAATGGGATTTTTCATGGGATAATTTATGCACGTTAAGCAACCGTTATATTGACCATATATTAACGATCTATGATCTGTACATTGCTGAATGAAACGTGGGTTCGAATCCACGATTCTCCCTGAGAACAGGTGAGTGAGAACGCTTGTAGCAATATTCCAGCAATATCATGGCGGTGGACAACAAAAATAGCTTTCACACATTGTACCTGGATCGAACCACAAGTCTACCCCACCGCCCCAAGATGATAATAGAAAGGGTGGTTGCAATGATGACATTGTGTGACCTGTCTGCGTGAACCTTGCCGTGAGGATGTGTAACGCTGTTCCATTCTGTCTACCCTTCACTTGTTGAACACGAAGAACACGAAAGTGTGTACCCGAAACACGAAAGATCTGGGTTAGAATTGATCTTCATCAACCCAGGCGACCAACAGGTTAGAAATGGTTAGACCAACTGCCTCTGCTGACACATGTCATCGTATCTCAAGTGCCTAGATCGATGCTCATGATGTTGATCACTGGCTTGTGTGGTTCAAACTCGATTATTTACAGACCACCGGAAAAAGCTAGAATATTGCTGAGTGCCTGTCTCTGTTTAAATGTAGGTATGTCAGTCCCTGTGTGTGTGTGTGTGTGTGTGTGTGCGTGCGTGCTGACTGAGACGTCACAAGCAGTCGCATAAAGACAATAAACACAGTCCACACCACAACCTGTATTTTATTCAGATCCTCAGTCCATCTCTTTCTACATACAATTAGATTAGGGAAGGCTAAATATGGTTGAGTGCGGCGTTAAAGAACACACACATAACAAAAATGTGTCTGTCCATGTTTGAATGCACGTGTGTGTGTGTTGTTGTTGTTGTTGTGTCTGTGTCTGTCTCTCTGTGTGTCTGTCTGTCTATGTGTCTGTCTTTCTCTCTGTGTGTCTCTGTCTGTGTGCGTGTGTGTGTGTGCGCTGAATGCGACAATAAACACGATCCATACTACAAACTGTATATTATTCATAACACCGCCATGTAAAAGTCTCTCTCTCTTTACGAACACATACATTGGGCAAAGCTAAATCAATTTCATTGTGAGTAAAAATATGTATGTCAGATACATGATCCTAAATATGACATAACATAACATACGCATGTTACATAAAACATAAGGACAGTATCTAGAACATTTTGTGACGTTCGTAACACGTGACGACTGGGCCAATAAAAGGTGGCGGAAAAAGCACATATTCATCACCTGCTGAAGGAACGTCGTGTTGTAAATATTATGAAGAAGTTGTACATCCATATCATATGTTGTTATGTCTCGCATGTTGGTCGTAACATATTTACTATTGGTTATGATTACACATGATTTGTTGTTACATATTGCAACAAGGTCACGTGGTGGTCATGTAGGATTTATGGTTTATGAATTTTATGATATTTCTAATTGTCATGAAAGTAAAGGCCTATACATATGCAGTGATTGCAACAGATAGTTCAAATCAGACTTATCACTGGATATGCGCAAAGATCGAAACTATCATAGATTTACCTCCGAAAACAAATACATGACGAACATATATACATGGTCAGTTATATCTGAATACTATTGCGAGAAATACCCTGGACTCAAGTCATTCGCCAACATCGCCCCGTAGTGAGTCCGACTCGAGTAACCCAATGCTAAAATTAGCCACTAAGTCATATGACAAGCAGATTATATCACTACTACTTGACAGACTGTGACATTCGCCACTACTCGACCCGTTCCGTAACCTACATTCGGCTTGACCCGGAGTAACATAGTTGTTCATGAATTGACTGCGAGCGTCTTGTGCCATTCGGCATACATGTATTCCCTCTTGTTTCAATATGCAGGACAAATATTTCAATTCGACATTTTTTCAAGCATGTCATACCTTCATACAGTCGGGGTGGTGGGCTACAAGGAATAAAGTTTTCTCTAACGCATTCAGAAAAATAATTTTAACAAAACTAAAGGATTAATGAACTCGAATGGCCAAAGTACAGAATCCAGTCCACCTAAACACATGTATAAGCACTTTTGGAGACATATCACACGGTATAATCGAGGATTACATTCACATAGTGTTATCTCTCAAAGACTCTGGAACACGTTTTTCAAAATTTGGCCCGCCTGACAGTGACAGGCTGAAAATGGGACAATAAAGAGAGCCATGGAAACAGAACTCGAAAACCAGTGAAAGCAAGTACCTAAGTGAGCTCGTACATAAAGTCTGTATGTCCGTGATAATATAAACCTTCCTGTAGATATATACTAGCAAACATTTTCTGAGAGCCTATTTACACTCACCTTCCAACTTCTTTCAATGTTCAATAATCCTTTAACGTAAAGCTTGTATGGATTGTTTCGTCACGATATGGCTGAGATATTGCCGATGTGACGTTAAATAGTAACTCACTCACTCACTCACTTTAACGTAAAGGCAAAGCAACAGGACAGCCATTGCGGCACTGGTGTGAAATCGGATGCTTCACTGCGATTTCAAATAGTAATGTTTTATGCCATATTAGATTTAAATACGTTCTTGCATCGAGAAGGTTGTTAAGCCACTTTGTCCATTTACAGCAGCAGGACTGGCAGTGCCCCGTGAACCTTTCTTTCTTACTTCAATCGCTCCAGCGTGTTCGTCATATTTCACCCTCTTGTGCTCGTAAAACTCGTACAGGACGATGGATATGAGGATGAGGTTTTTGAGCATAAAGGGAGAGATTCCCACACTGAAGCCATGCCAGAGAACTAACCGAACAATCAGATTGGGAACATTCACCACCAGCACCACAAGTAACTTGTGTAGCGCCACAAGACGTTTCGGCATCTTCTTGTATCCAAAGTTGGTTAGGTTGAGTGTGATAAGGGGCACTGTTGGAATAATGAGATTGAGACCTGCCACCAGTAAAATACTTTGCTGAAGTCCTGGGAGGAGCATGTCCCTTGATGACTTGTCGAACATCACCTCTAAGACATCCACGGTGTCCAACACGTCGAAGACAACGGTTCCAGTAAGGTCTTCAATGTATCGCCTGCGTTCACTAGCAGGAGCAGCGTCATGGTGAGACGTCAACAGCAAGACGAATACACACGACGCCAAGGCTAGCGACGTCTTTAATGTATTGGGACCGAAGAATGAGTCCTCGCTTAACTTAAACGAGAATTTGTTGAAAGCTATGGCCATCCTTGCTACTAGGCTTACCGAGTACACAAGCCATGCCAACCAACCCAGTGTGACCGCTGTATTTTGCTCGTCTTTGACTTTCTGCAGTGCAAGGTGTCGTCGTGATATGACGAAGGAGGCGATGAAGAGACCGACGTTGACAAGGTCGAACGCAATCCATGCCCAGCTGGCTTGGGTCTGATGTTTGGCCAGGAAATAATCCAGAATCCCTCCTTGGGCGAGTAGAAGCAGAATGCAAAAGATCCGAGCTGGGATGCCATTCAAGGCTCCACAACATCTCACAAAACAATCCCCCCAGCCACATGGCAAATCCTGAATTTCACACGAATATCGGGAAAGTTGAGTTTGACAAACTGAATATGTGAGAAGAAATTCAATCACAGGCTATGTTAACATAGATAATGACATAAATCCTGTTGCATGTCCCTGGAACGTTCCATCACTTGCAGGCAGTGCTTTTCATGTTGCATTCTGAACCTTCTTCTACGCAGACATCGGAACGTATGACCGTGTTTTGATTATGCAGTTTTCATCAAGACTTCAGAACCACTTGACTGTAGAGTCCGAGGAACTAAGTTCTACTTGGTTACACGCTTCAGTTATATCCGTGTGGATTCTTCTAGTTGTTGTAGCCTCTTGAAGTGTGGTTACCTTTTTAAAAACCTAGAACTTTTGGCGGTCTACCATCAGAGACTGTGTATTCTGTAACATTCCTGTAGTCCAATCTGGCTGGATGGACACAAGCTGGTAATTGTAAACCTGGAAAATAAAATGAAATGGGAAAATAGATCCGGTATATTCATTTTCAAGTAAAAACATTCCCAATGTATGTTCACGTCACCTTTTCATTCACTAAACGTGGTCAGAACCCTTTGCACTTGTTGTGAATCAACAATTGAACACTGTCTGCCTCTCATAATGGCTGTATGGTGGTCTACCTTCAGTTGTTGGCGATTTATAGCCTGTATTTATATTGTATCGCCTTGTATAGTTCGAATATTTTATATTGAATTACTAGTTTTAAAATTATATCTGTGGTATACTTGTTGTTTTACCGTCCTTCGATTCCATAATTCAAGTATTATATGTTCCACTATTTTGCCTCGTATGCTGTCTTCTCCTGTTTCACCGAAATATATCAAACGGAACCCCGTAAAATAAGCACGGTAGACCATTTATGCCTTGGGAATCTCTCTCATCACTGTGACATATTTTCTAATACATTTTGTGAATTTAAGAGTTCCATTAAAATTCATATTAACAACTACTAAAATAACGGGAATGTGCAAAACACATTTACCAAAACGTAAGTGTCACAGAGAATATGAATGAGCCTCCCATAAACCCAACACGATCTCAGTCGTGATTTAAAAGTCCAAGTCAGAGATCTAACCCACGGTGGCTGAGTGGGTTAGATCGCTGATTTGTGTGTTGACTGGCCGTATTCTGAGCGTGAGGGTTCGAATCCCGGATGGGGCTCAACCTAACAAAAGTACTAGAATCTGTTCTTTACTGAGAAAATGTAATGGAAAATACAACACATGTTACATTTGTCACAATATATAAATATGTATGTCTTTTCCCAGTCATGATTAGGTACATTTGTAACTTACTACACCAAAATCCTACTTTGAACATGCTGAAGAGTCATGACACGTCAGTCCATGCCGTTTGTAGTGGTGGCCTTTTGCTCATACGTTCACTTGGTTGCTTTTTCATTTGACAACCCAACATTCAACTTTGAAGATATGTTTCAATGTGCTGGTTTTGGTGGAATTGGGTTTAACGTCGTGCTTGAGAATATTTCGCTCATATGACGACGTGCATGCGTGTGTATGTGTATGTGCGGCTGCTTGTACTAGCCCAAACTTAAGCTGGTTTTATAGTGCTAGCTCACTGTGATACCATGCCGCAGTGAAGCATGAATACCCCACTCAGACACATTATACTGACTCCGAGCCGACCAGTCCTTGTTGTACCCATTAATGCCGAGCGCCAGGCAGGGACCAACAAATACCATATTTTAACGTCTTTTGGTATGACGCAGTAGGGGATCGAACCCGCGACCTTCCGCACTCCGGGCGGACGCTCTAACCACTACACCACGGAGGCGGGTTTAAAAAGACAAAGATTCATTTCTAATACAGCTTTTATATACATATATATGTCTATTTTCAACTGTTTATGGTTGATGTTAATTCTCTTGACCCAGGACACGAACGATAACTAAAGTGATATTTCAACACTAGTAACGCTTTAGAATGAAAGTGAAATGTGTGGCAACTATATATCAACTGTCACAATTTGACCACTTTCTAAATGGCATTGTGTATTTATAACATTGGATAAGTCACACAGCAGAACTGCGTCCCCCAAGCTGATAAGAATCACATATCACATAACTGCAAGGTTAGAAACCAAATTGTTCCATTAACTGTTCAGAAGACCACCGAATTGCATATCAAACAACTGTAAGGTTAGAAACCAAACTCTTCCATAAGCTGTTCAGAAGACCACCGAAGGACAGCGCGTGTCGTTTCAAATGATCGTTCTTTTTCATACTGACGGTCGCAACCCAATGTCGAGATCCACGATTAGTAAGCGTTTCACTGCACGTTCATGTGCGTAATAATCAATGACCATTAATCACACAGTAAGTAAAGTAAGGCTGCACCTTACCTTTATGGTAAAAGATATCGCATAACCCTTGATACACGGTCTTTTTCAGATGACACCAGGGTTGGCAATACAACGGGGAGACAGCAAGGTTTGAGCACGATGTCTACCTTCTACCTGTTAACCCTTCCAGTTGTGGCTGTTACAGCACGGAGATTTCCCCTCTCTGGTATGCAATGCGATAACAGGTTGCTGTGGGATAGTTTGGTTGGTATTTGTTCTGTCTGTTTTTGTTTTGCTTTTGTATGTTTTTTAATGTTAGCACTGGTTGGTTATGTGGGATTATAAGCGACCTAAAAGGCCAGTTTTGATAGTTAATATACCAAAGGCTTTAAAGGTTTGGGTGTTATTTAGTGGGTTAGGATTGTTTGTGGTGTTAGGTGTGTTCAGTTTATGCCCAGTTAACTCTGGAGCACCATTTTGTGTATTTGGTAGAGTGGTGGGGCGTGTTCGGGCAGTTTCTGTTTCGTTGCAGTGTATGCATTTGTCTGTTTGGTGTGGTCTTTTATTCCATTTTATGTTGATTGGAATTTAATGTTGTGTGACCTGTTTGTAATTTGGTTATCGCCCTGTGAATATTTTGTTATTGATGGTAATTGTTTTCGTTGGTTTTTTTCACTGTTTTTTGGGGGGGAGAGTAAATGGTTTAGTTTAGAATTTGAATTTTGGTATTTAATTTGCCACTTTAGCAAGATTTTGTGTTTTGACAGGGTTTTTGTTTTGATTTTAGATAAGGGTATGTTGGCTGTTTGGTTGACGTGTTCGTTGCCAAACACACCGATATGGGCAGGGATCCAGATGAACTCAACCTGTGAGACTAAGATGTGTAGATCCTGAGTGGCCTTTAGTTTATTGTTTAGGTATCTTGTGTATTTTAGTGTTACATGTGTTATATTTGGGATTACACTTTCTTAGTTATCTACAGATTCTAGTACTTTTTGGGTTGAGTCCCATCCGGGATTCGAACCCACACCCTCAGAGTCAGGCACCTAATCGCCAGCACACAAAGTCAGACGCCTAGACCGCTCAGCCACCGCGGCTTCCACAAGAATCTGTACTTTACTAAGAAAGTGTAATCCCAAATATAACATATGTTACATTTGACCACTTTCTAAAATGGCATTGTGTATTTCATATTTTAGTGTTGTTTGACAAGGGGTCATTAAAAGTGCTATTAATATGCCATTAATTCTGCCGTGAAAATTAATGGGCTGTCTGGGAGTCTCTATGATTCAGTTAATGTCTTAAGGGTTGTGGAGCGCAATAGTGCCGTGGTAAAGCGTCTGCTTATCACGCTGAAGGCCCGGGTTCGATTCCCGGTGGAAGCACGTAGGTTCGGCTCCCATTTGCGTAGTATCCTTGGACAAGATACTTAGATCCACAATGTCTCAGTTCACCCAGCTGTAAAATGCGTACCCTTGAGGATGTGCTGGCAATGTGAGTATTTAGTTCATTGCGCCTGACAGGCAGAGCTTTATGCTCTCCAGGGAGTTGAACAAATATCGGGAAGTACGATAGTACATGTTATATAATGTTTTGACAAAAGATGTAGGAATAGGGTCAAGTTGGCAAGATTTGCATGGGGAATGTTAAATGACGGAAATAACTTCATCTGGGAGCCTAAAGTACATATATGTCATTGTTGTTCTCTCACTCAAAAACGCATTGTCAAACTTTCTGGACTCGTTGTCTCACAACTCCGTATCAACAGTCTTGATGTCTCTCTCCTGATGTCACCCGTGAAGGTCCGGGTTAGAATATTGATCTTGCAATTGCTTGTCGTAAGAGGCGACTAACGGGATCGGGTGGTCAGGCTCGCTGACTTGGTTGACACATGCCATCGGTTCCGAATCGCGCAGATCGATGCTCAATGCTGTTGATCACTGGATTGTCTGGTCCAGACTCGATTATTTACAGACCGCCGCCATATAGCTGGAATATTGCTGAGTGCGGCGTGAAACTAAACTCACTCACTCACTCATTCACATGACGGTCGCCACTCAATATCAAGAACAACGTTTACTAAGCGTTTCACGTTCAAGTGCGTAATATTTAATGAACATTAATCACACAGTAAGTAAGGTAAGGCTGCACCTTACCTTTATGGTAAAATATATCGCATAGCCCTTGTTACACGGTCGTTGTCAGATGACACCAGGGTTGGCAATACAACGGGGAGACAGCAAGGTTTGAGCACGATTTCTACTGCTGTTAACTCTGTCAGCTCTGGCTGCTTACAGCAGGGACATGTCGCCATTCCCTGGTCCTACCTTGTCTATGGAGAATGTAATGTGATACATGGCTGCAATTCTGTTGGTCAACGAGGAGGTGATGTGAGGGAAATGTCTCAAATGATTCAAGTTAAAATGAAAAGAACACTTACTTAGGCGTTATTGTACGTTTTGTATTGATTGATGGTGTATTTCAGACAGGCAATCACTTTAGCGTAACCAACATTTTTTATCAATCCAACATACCGCCTTTGTTTTGTTTGAAATGTAATGATATCGTCAGTTTAATGATATCGTCAGTTTGAATTGACAGTTCTTCATCAGATTTAATGGAAGTGACTCGGGCGTGGAGTAGCGGGGGACCTTTCAAATAAAGTGCTACAGTTCTGTGGGATAATAAAATTGTATTCACACTTTAAGCCTCTGCCAATAACGGAACACATTCAGAAACCATAGTTAATATCGTCCGTGGCTGTTAAGATATATTTTTAGAAGTAAATTGTTCATCAACTTCAGAGAGATATTATTTGTTACCCAATTTGGATTCAGAAAGTGATATGTAGACATGAAGCTATCGTCTACATACACAGGTTTGTCAAGCAACCGTTGTCCTCCTAATGTGGAACAAGCAAACACTATCTGTGATATTAACAGTGGGTTAACGTTATGTCATGTTATGTTTAGTATCAGTGCGGATTTTATATTTCATTTAAAAAATACGTTCTTAAACTTTAGGAATCTCGCGATAGCATGCTAGTGTTTCATTACTGTTTTATTCTAAATGTAACAATATAGATTTAACGGATATTGAGGTTTTTAATTTTTGTGCTATTTTGTATTCTATTTTTTTTTTTTTATTGAACTATGTACACTCTTCAAACAAGGAAACGCATCTAGGCCAAAAATAAGGAAATCTATTAAACGTACTTCAGTGGACATAAGTTGATTAAGCTTGAACATAGATGAAGGAAATTCGACACACAGATGAACATATTGATTGTTGTCATTGTCAACATTAATTCAGGTCACTCACTGCACGTGTGGACACACGGGGGTGTTCAGGTCACTCACTGCACGTGTGGACACACGGGGGTGTTCAGGTCACTCACTGCACGTGTGGACACACGGGGGTGTTCAGGTCACTCACTGCACGTGTGGACACACGGGGGTGTTCAGGTCACTCACTGCACGTGTGGACACGCGGGGGTGTTCAGGTCACTCACTGCACGTGTGGACACACGGGGGCGTTCAGGTCACTCACTGTACGTGTGGACACACGGGGGTGTTCAGGTCAGTACCTGATGACACCACCCCTTGCAGCCGTCACTCCTCGACGCAGCCATGGAAGGGATTCCACAAGTCCTCGGACTTTGCTAGGGAATTCTTCTCCATTCCTCCAGCAACGCCTGGGCAAGTTCTGCAAGTGTCTGAGAACGATGGTGACGTTTACGAACGCATCGATCAATTCGTCCAACCGTTGTCGTGTTGAAACAGCTCCCTCCAGTGGTTAAAAAGTGGGAGGAGGTGATGTCGCAGGATTTAGTCAATGTAGCGATTTGCTGTAAGATTGCCTTGAACCACCACTAATTCTGATCTACCTGTGTAGGGCATGGCTCTCCACTATATGACGCTTTCAAATCAGTCCACATGTCGAACGCAGTTCGGCGCAAAACGTTCGTGTCGATGTCGATAGACACGTTGTCTCCCATCCCGCCGTTGTAGGAGGAAACGCGATTCATCGCTTGACCGAACACATTACCCGCTTCCTCAGGTACCCTGCTGTACCATTGGACATGTCGTTGTCGGTGCAGTCGTGTCAGGATAGGTCCAACTTTTGGTCCATATGCTCGAATTCCCACTTCTCTCAGACGATTTCTGAACCGTCTGATGGTTTCAAATACAAGGCACCTGTCCTGCAGTGTCCGTTGCTGTAGAATATCAGTGACGTAGGTGAAACACCCGGATGAATCGGTCCTGAGCAGGAATGGTCACTCTTGGTTTTCCACTTTTGGGACGATCTTGGGTTGAATTGAAGCAGGTTTATCGATGCCATAATCGAGATATGGTGCTGCTTCCAAACGTCCAATGGCGATATTTCGATCAGTACCATTCGATCTTGGCATTTATCATCTTTGTCTACGTCGTAAATTTCGTAATGAAATGATAAATTTGGTTTGACCTTTTATAGTCAATGTCTCTATTCACGTGCATTATGTGGAAAACTTTCTCTCCCTGCACTTCTCATGCATCGTTTTCAATTTTTATAACAAACATTTACAAACACAGTTTGGGATTCGTTTGCTCGGAATACACAACAACCACAACATGATTAACGGGATTCAAACATAGGAATTGTCCTAATGACGTTTGCTGTCAAAATATACCGACATGAAAGCGCCTATGCATTTCTGTTCTTTTAAGAGTGTAGTTCGACGAAATGCAGTGTTCTCCTCTGTCTTGTCAGGGCGGAAGTGATGTCATTGCCTACTCTCTAATGGATAGGTCTGCGATACCACGTTTACATTAAACAAAGCGGATCTATGAAAACGCAGGAAACTGAAGCGCATGGAGAATGATGTGCTGAGCGTCCGTTGTGTGGCAGATTGGAGCAGGTTGAGATATCACATTTATCATTTTCAAAGCGACGCCATTAAAACGCCAGAGAATTAAAGATAACGAGAAGTTCCCCATGGGACCAAACATAACGGTTGGTAACAAAGTGACATTATCAGCTTATCGAAATGGTGACCGACCGCTGGAAGGAATGTCAACTGTCAATTTAATATGCACTTTACAGGCGAAATTAACGAGAGTTAACTAGAGGCCCATATACTGCATGTAAAATACGGCCTTTGAGTTTAACAACATATACTATGTCACAAATAAGGGATATTCAATCGAAAGGTGTGGCAACTATTGCAAATATTACTGACTGCGGAAGGAGATAAGAGCTCCGACACAATGAAGTGTCTTGTTGCAACTTCCATCTACCCGTGAAGGTCCGGGTTAGAATATTGATCTTCAGTAACCCATGCTTGACGTAAGAGGCGACTAACGGGATCGGGTAGTCAGGCTCCCTGACTTGGTTGACACATGTCATCGGTTCCCAATTGCGCAGGTCGATGCTCATGCTGTTGATCACCGCCACATAGCTGGAATATTGCGTGGCGTAAAACTAAACTCACTCACTGACACATCATGCCATATCCACGAAGACGTTCCTGACGTGACAGACGCCGCGTGTTAAAACAAAAACGCACGTGTAACTGAGTTTAAAACAATATCAGAATAAATTCCAGCCTGGTTTTTATCACTGACATGTACTGAAACATACGGACACACTGACTGTAAATGTAGAATTTCATCCCGTCCATGTTCACCTGAACATCATAACATACGTCTGCACGAAACTGACGTGTTTGCACGAAATTCATCACACTTTCTGAATGAATAATCATTTTGGAAATCCTAATGCAATCATACAACTTGGTTCCCAATTTATATCATTATGAAACTGAATATCCCCAACATATTCAATAATACGGGTTATTTTCGTTTACCTTCAAAGAGAACCAAATGAATGAAGAACCATTTGTACAGCGCCGGTGGGAGTAAGTTTAGCTTTACGCAGATTTTAGCAATATTCACGAAATATTTTCCACGCCATGATGTTGTTGAAATACTGCTAAAAGCGGCTTAAAATCATACTCACTCACTTTACCCACCAGGGCGTGATTATATGGGATATGCAGTTTCAATTTTATAGTCGTGGTAGCTGCGAGGTGGCTTCAGCTTTACTGAGGACAGCTTTTGTGGTTATCATCATTTATACGTCACTTCAGGTTGTAGCATAAAAACATGTTTGTCATACCTCCATGACATAAGTATGCAAGTTAGATAACCGCAAGTGCGATGTTTTTCAGGACGAAATTATACCGAAGATAAAATGAAATCAGACAGAATACTTGTTGTTATTGTTGTTGTTGTTGTTGTTGTTGTTGTTACTGTTAATAAAGTTTCAGTTATTCTGCAAAAACCTTTTTCAAATATTGTTTATAATTAGTCCCAGGAATCGTTCCCTCTCAGCGAATGAATTTGTCAAAAGGAGTTAACAGGTTGTATGTTTTGGTTCACACAGCAATCAAAGATATATACCTAAGATGTCGGGAAGTTTCTTATGTTGATTTTGATGCCTTTCTTTCTTAAAAATTGAAACATTAATGTGGAAAATGATAAGTAGATTTCGTCAAGAGTGTATTTCGACATGAAAAAATGTCAACCTCCTTCCGTTCTTAAAATGTTTCTAAATCCAAAACTAATTGTATACATTTCTGCCGTAAATACAAACCGCATAAAGACCCTGAAGTATCTCTAAATGACACACCCATCAAAGTTGTGAAGGAGGCCAAGTTCTTGGGTATTATTTTTGACTCACACTTAACGTTTCTACCACATACAAATCCCTTAAAACTAAATGCCTGAAGGCACTTGACTTGTTGAAAGTCGTTTCCAATTCTAAGTGGGGAGGGGATCAAGCTACCCTCCTACATCTATATCGATCACTGGTCCGTTCCAAACTTGATTATGGTTCCATCGTTTATGGTGGAGCCTGCAAAAGCCACCTAAAACTATTAGATTCTGTCCACTACCAAGGTCTAAGACTTTGTCCTGGGCCCTTTAGAACCTCTCCTGTTGATAGTCTCTACGTCGAGGCCGATGAACCATCTCTTACACAACGCCGTATAAAATTATCCTTGCAGTATGTAATCAAAACTATAATCTAGTGGGTCAAATCCTGCATTTAACTGTGTTTTTAATCCTCTTTATGAGGATCTATACAATAAAAAGTCTTCTCTTGTTCCGCCTCTTGGACTAAGTCAAACCTTTCCTTTCTGCTGCTGGCATTGAGCTAGAAAATATCTCTCCTTCCCGTTTGCTTTCTTCTCCTCCTTGGCAATTGGTTAGGCCACACGTTGACCTAACGTTAACCACCTTTAAAAAGTCAGAAACTAATGAATTACAGTATAAACAAGAATTTAGTCAGTTAAGAAATAAATATAATACATACAAATCCTTATTTACAGATGGGACAAGGACGGTGGCGCAGTAGCTTGTGCCACTGTCATTGGATCCAAAACAATATCTTTTAGATTACCTGACAACAGCTCTATTTTCACAGCAGAAGCTAACGCAATATTAACAGCCTTAAAATATATAAATAAAACCCCTAAATATCAACAATACATAATCTTTTCCGATTCTCTTTCTTGCCTTCAGGCTATCAAAAATCCTCTTTGCAAACATCCACTTTTAATCGAAATTCTTGAATTATATAATAATCTTTCTACTGGCCAATACGACATCGTCTTCTGTTGGTTACCCAGCCACGTTGGCATTTCCGGGAACACAATGGCCGATTTTGCTGCCAAGACAGCACTCAACAAATCTGTGACACCACTTCTTATTCCATACTCTGTTACAAACCTATCATTAGAACTTACATCCGTGATCTGATACAAAAGAAGTGGGACACCCAAGTCGGTATCAATAAATTACATGCACTAAAACCAACTGTCGGTTACACCTACTTGGGTTGTCAGTCCAGATTTGAAGAGAACATCATACGACGATGTCGTATTGGCCACACAAGATATACTCATGAATACCTATTGAAAGGTGAGGATCCTCCCTTTTGTATCCTTTGTGATGAAAGAATCACGGTCAATCATGTCCTGCTTGACTGTGTTGAATATTCCATCACAAGGGATATCTATTTCAAATCACGAACTATGAAGTATCTTTTTAATAATATAGGTTCTCATTTAATTATTGCATTTTAAAAGAATTAGATTTGTTAACTGATTTGTAAATATATAATTATTTTTTTGATTGGAAGTTTAAATATTAACTAAGATTGTTAGTGGCTCTACCCTCAAGGGGGTTTGAAGTATTGTAAAATTATTGTCCTCCTTCAAAGTCAATTTAAACTTACCAAGATTTTTAAACGTAGTATTCTTGTTATCTTAATTTTGGCTAACATTTCTTACAATCGCCAGCAGCTGAAGGAATGGTGTAAATCCAACTAGGGTCCATGCAGGTAGCAAAGGTACGGTAAGTCCCCATGGTCCCTAGTGTGGTGATCTACCTTCAGTTGTTGGCGATCTACAGCCCATTTTTTACATTGTATTGTCTAAAAATAATTTTCTACTTTTAAAGATATATGCTAGCTAGTTTTAACTCAATCTGTGATAATCTAGTGGTTTTACTGTCCTTCGTTGACAGGGTTTTACATATTATATCTATGTATTATGAATTTAGAACTAGTTTTAGTCACGATAATATGGCTGAAATATTGTCGATGTGATTTTAAATCTTCACTCACTCACTCACTCCGTTCTGAATCAGTATCTACCAAGCCTTTGCGATAACTAAGACTAGCTTCATATTTCCCATATCACAAAGCCACAACTGAATGAATTCTCAAACACTAAAACATTGTTAATATACCCGGGATGCACCATTTTGACGGTTGTGATACATATTTTGTTTTGTCTTACTCAGGTGTATGTTGGTTATAGGCATCAAGTCAAACACTCCGGATACACCGTCTGTACATATAACGCCTGTCACGTCAACAACAGCCTGCTTGTCATGAAGTGTTTATCATTATTCATTTAAATAATAATGATATCACGCTTTTTCAAGGTGTAATTACGCAAGCTTGGTCAAATGGTCTGCTTCCTTTGACAAGCTATGAATGGGAGTTTTGATGTGATAATTTATGTACGTCAAGCAACCGTTATATTGACGTATCGTGATATAAACGTGAGTGGTATATCCCAGTGTACAATCGGAAGTCATGCGGTCTATAGCATCTCGGTTTGCTGGATGAAACTCTGTGTTAAACATGGGTTGGAATCCAGGGTTCTCCTTGATGATGACTAACAGTGAGTGCGTTTTAGCAATATCCCGTCAATATCCCGGCGGTGGACACCAGAAATAGGTCTCACACAATGTACCTGGATCGAATCACAAGGCTACCCCACCGCCCAAAGGGGATGAAATAAAACAGATGGTTGCAATGATGACATTGTGTGACCTGTCCAACTGCAGGAACCTGGCCGTGAGGATGTGTAACGCTGCTCCATTCTGTCTACCCGTCACTTTTTGAACACGTAGAACACGAAAGTGTGTACCCGTGAAGATCTCGGTTAGAATTGGTCTCCAGCAACCCAGGCGACTAACGGGATTGGTCAGGCTCACTGCCGTGGCTGACACATGTCATTGTATGTCGACTGCATAGATCCATGCTCATGCTGTTTATCACTGGGTTGTCTGGTCCAGACTCGATTATTTACAGACCGCCGGAAATCCCTGGAATATTGCTGAGTGTGGCGTTACACACGAGTGTGTGCAGTGTGAGACATCACATGCAGTCACATAAAGACAATAAACACAATCATACTACAACCTGTAATTTATTCATTGTCTCAGTCCATCTGTATCTATATACAAAAGGATTGGTTAAAGCTATAAGTCTATTTCCTTGTGAGTAAAAATATATATGTAAGATACATGATTCTAAATATAACATAACATAAGCATGTTACATAAAACATGAGGGCAGTATCTTGAACATTTTGTGACGTTCGTAACACGTGACGTGTAACAAATAGTGGCGCAAAAAGTAAATAATCTGCGTAATAGGCTACAGGATGTACCTCGCTAAAATCAAATAATTTTCGTGTGAAGATCAGACCATTTTAGTGATAAAATCAGATCGATTTCATGCATAATGCTTCGGTTAGTTTATGTGACATCCATTCATGCGATTGTAGTTCAGAATGTGAAAACGCTTTCCATTGCTCCTAAATCGATACAGTTGATAATATTTGTTTTATGTAAACGTTTTAGAAAGTGTAAATATTGGTACACAACTATATTTGCCACTCATTCCATGAAATAATTTATCCTTTATATATCACATCTGTAAATGTAATGAAGAATAAATAGGATCATTGTTTCCGCCATGCTGGCCTGCTTTTGTGGGGCTAGACTTAGTAAACCAAACGAAACCCACAAAACGATAAGAAAACACAAGAAAAACATCTGGTCTGGTTTCCAGCATTTCGTGTGAACCACGGCAGTTATAACTGGCACACATGTAACACGGAGGTCTAGATGGAAGATAATACTGGCTTAATACACGCCATGCCCTGATGACAGAATTATCGTCCGTCAAGATACAGCTGGAAATACTGTAAAAACAATCAAAAAACCTTCTTAGTTCAGTACCCACTAAGGTCACGTCTCAGCTAAACGGAAGATCTACGTTGTTACAGACGATGAGTTAATGACATAAGCTACGGTCAGTCTGGAGGTTGGACACTGGTTCTGGGCGATATTCATGCAACATGAGAAACATGCAATATCACATAACTAAACTTTTCTAATGTTTCTAAACAAACGCTAGTATTCCTAATTCAGGGCACACTGTGCTTTGCATACTCCTTGCATAATTCGATAGATATGCTACTGCGACTGATATCGGGAAAAACGGTACTATCTATGTTTACAAAATACCCCGACATATCGCACCCTATCCACAGGGTTTCGATGTCTGTACTTGGATCCGTATAACCGATGTAAACACAGGACAAATACACAAAAGGAAATATTTTTCCCCCGTTATGGAATATTTTCTCAAGGAAACATTGTATGTGACATATCTTAATGATATAAATATATATGTATTGAACATGAAATAGATGATAAAATCTGTTGAATGGGATGTGAAAGATGTGGCAAATCAGATCTCTCACATCCCATCTGTGGAGAGGTACCAGGTAGATCGCATAGAACGTTGGGTTGGACAGGACATAAGGGCAGAAAGATGAGGTATAATGCCATTCCGATATTTGCCCATATAACTGATCCCCAATGCTGATTGGTGTGTGGAAGCAACGCAACGTCACATTGTGTCATTGTTGAGACCAATAAAACATGACGTCACTCATTTTATTACGTCACATAGTTATAACATGACGTCATGACGTCAACTTAACAATAGGATGACAACATTGTTTCTCTCAGAGGCGTAACGTTTTCATAACGTTTATTTTTTTCATTTTCGTTTTACAATAACATGCCATGTATGATGGCGTACTCGAAAAACGACGTTAATTAAATATCTCACCTTGAAGAACTGGACAGTCGCTCGTGTCAGGTATGTTAGTCGTAAGATCTTGAAATAGGTTGCCTCATGTGGCAACAAGCTCATGTGGTGGTCATACTTTGCACCATAAATGAAACAAATAAAACCTGTAGGATTTATGGTTAATGGATTTTATGATATATCTAATTGCCATAAAAGTAAAACCCAGCAGTGATTGCATCAGATAGTTGTGAAGCAGAAAATCAAATCAGACTTATAACTGGATATGCGCAAAGATCGAAACTATCTTAGATTTACCTCCGAAAACAAATACATGACAAAAATATATACATGGTCAGTTATATCTGAATACTATTGCGAGAAATACCCTGGACCGATGTCATTCGCCAACATCGCCTCGTACTGAGTCCAAGTCGAGTAACACGATGCTAAAATTAGCCACTAAGTCATATGACAAGCAGATTATATCACTAATATTTGACAGATTGTGACATTCTGGTATCTGGCACTGGTATTCAATAGGATTCTTCACGGCGATTTCAATGAGCAATGTGAAATGATATATTAGATTTAAATACGTTCTTGCATCGAGAATTCTGTTAAGCCACTTTGTCCATTTACAGCAGCAGGATTAGCAGTGCCCCGTAAACCTTTCTTTCTCATTTCAATCTCCTCGGCGTGTTCGTCATATTTCATCTTCTTGTGTTCGTAAAACTCGTACATGACGATGCAGATGAGGATGAGGTTTTTGAGCATAAAGGGAGAGATTCCTACACTGAAGCCATGCCAGAGAACTAACCGAACAAGCAGATTGGGAACATTCACCACCAGTACCACAAGTAACTTGTGTAGCGCCACAAGACGTTTCGGCATCTTCTTGTATCCGAAGTTGGTTAGGCTGAGTGTGATCAAGGGCACTGTTGGAATAATGAGATTGAGACCTGCCACCGCTAAAACAGTTTGCTGAAGTCCTGGCAGGAACATGTCCCTTGATGTCTTGTCGAACATCACCTCTAAGACATCCACGGTGTCCAACACGTCGAAGACAACGGTTCCAGTAAGGTCTTCAATGTATCGCCTGCGTTCGCTAGCGGCAGGAGCGTCATGATGGGACATCAACAGCAAGATGAAGACACACGACGCCAAGGCTAGCGACGTCTTTAATGTATTGGGGCCAAAGAATGTGTCTTCGCTTAACCTAAAGGAGAATTTGTTGAACGCTATGGCCATCCTTGCTACTAGGCTTACCGAGTACACAAGCCATGCCAACCAACCAATTGTGACCGCTTTACTTTGCTCGTCCCCAGCTTTCTGTAGTGCAAGGTGTCGTCGTGATATGACGAAGGAGGCGATGAAGAGGCCGACGTTGACAAGGTCGAATGCTATCCATGCCCAGCTGGCTTGGGTCTGATGTTTGGCCAAGAAATAATCCAGAATCCCTCCTTGGGCGAGTAGAAGCAGAATGCAAAAGATCCGAGCTGGGATGCCATTCAAGGCTCCACAACATCTCACAAAACAATCCCCCAGCCACATGGCAAATCCTGAATTTCACACGACTATCGGGAAAGTTGAGTTTGACAAAACTGAATGTGTGAGAAGGATATTCTATCACAGGCTATGTTGACACAGATAATGACATTAGACTGTTAGACGTCCTTGGAACGTTCCATCACTTGACAGCAAGCCAGTTAGCTCTGTATCACGCCCTGCGTTCTGAACCTTCTGCTACGAAGACATCGGAAAATAAGACCGCGTTTTGATCATCCGCTTTTCATCAAGGCTTCAAAACGATTCAGTCCGAGAAACTAATTTCGAGTTAGTTATACGCTTGAATTATATCCGTGCGAATTGATGTAGTTGATACAGATGAAGCGAGGTTACCCTTTTTAAAAACCTAGAACGTTTGGCGCCCGAGCATCAGAGACTGTGCAGTGTAGGACAATCCTGTGGTCACGTTGAAGGTACTGTGCCTGTAAGCATGTGTCACAGCAGGTAACTATTTATCTCAATATGATCAAGCACCTGGAATCTTATTAAAAAATATATTATAAAAAGCTACATGCAAAATTTCTGTCTTGACAGTTGTCTTTATGTGAACATCACCCGGTGTACACTTTGGAACCACTGAGCGCAACACTTCTGCTGTCTCCTATTTTCGTAATATATTGAATGACCTCCGTTGAAAGAAGCGTATACCAATCGTTCACCTATATACGACATCCAATGTCTCACCTGAATCCCTCCAATGCTTCTTTCCGAAATCTGTCGACAATATCCAATCGTTCCGCTGACTTTCCAGTGCTTGACTTCAGCTTGTGCTTGAATGATTAAACGTTAAACTAGGCTGACCTGGGCATATTCACAGATGTCACCTCTTGTGTCCAGACACTTAGCACACGCCAATGCTAATCAATTTCTTCAAAGTCGCATACTGAGTTCAATGGCGTGGCCAGGTGCCGCTGTCGATATGGATACCCAACACAATAATATCTCCAACGAGAGTGACTGTGGACGTTCAGAGACAATTCACAGATAACGTTTCGCCAACACCAGACAAATACCGAATGGTTGTTGATGAATGTCCGTCGTGTATGATGGATCGAAGTGAGAGTGTCCCTAATGGACGTCGGTGTATAATTGACCACCGTCCAATCGAGTGGGACGGATGCAGGTCACGGGCTGGCAATTCTAAACCTGAAAAAATAAAAATTAATTAAGTACATACATTTCCAATGCATGTTCACGCCATCTTTACATGTACTAATGAATCTAAATACCTTTCTTCCGTTTCATGTTTCCAATACTGTGAAACTTTGTTATAGCTCCCAAACATTCTGATTAATTTATCACAAGCATATCACATTTGCGAAGCGGTTTAATGACTTGATGTGATCGATTAGCCACTCAAAAATACGAGATACCGTTAGTTAAAGTTGCATAACAAATGGGATTGTGATATTTGATTAGAAGGTGGGTGTTGACTGTTCCAACAACGGCATGAATTCAGAGCTACTGACTTGGTGAAAGCATGCACTGTTGTAAACATGCAAGGTTGCAGATGTATACGACGATGTCGTCGGCATCCTGCTGCTTGGAGTGGATAGATCACGTGGTTGAGTAAGAGAATATTGATTGACCAGGTAATTCTACCTATCTGCCCCAAGGGATTTATACTGGTAACAGAACTGAGGTGAGTGGGATTTCAGGGGTGAGTACAAGTTTCCTGAATTAATAAAACAGTAGGTTGGGTATAAATAGAAGTACCACAAGTGAGGATTATGAGTCACATCTAGAACATTTCTACAAAATACGATGATGCGTGTCATACGTACAGCAATCGTAATGAATAAACACGTGGGTCATCTCTAAACAAAAATGCAGCCACACCGTCCATGTATACGGAGGAAATCTATAAGTGCGATAAGAATTATACGGAAACGTTTTACATCATTACGACTGCAAACACTTCGTTCGTCAAGTTATATTGTTTCAGAACATTGGTTTCAATTCGATTGCTGATTTACAGCTTTAAATGTTTCTGACTGCTACTCGATCACCGCCCCTACAAACCCAATTTGAAACTTTGCTCAGTAGCCTACTCAGGCCGAAACGTGATCAGGACGCTTTGTGCGTGTGATGACTCAGCATTTAACCACTGTCTGCCTCTCATAATGGCTGTAAACATGTTTTCTAATGTCATGCATTAGGGTTTAAATAAAGCTAGAACAACTAATCAAAGTTATTAAATTTCAAGAACTACTACACCAAATGTGACATGCTATGAGCCTTTGTTTATAAAGGAGGAATGCATGCACTTTCTGTACAATTACCCATAAGTCCCGTATCTTAAACCTTACATGTAGAAAAATGTAACTTAGAGAGCTAGACATACTTAGAAGACAAAGACAGTACTTGGTTTAATGCATTATTCGTTTACTAGTTCCAGGACTAGAACATAAAACTAATATGTGATCTCCAACATTTGGAACATTAGGAATACAGAAGTTTGTGTGTAAATTCTTTTATCTAAAAGGGTAACAACAGCGCTGACAAGTTCACGTTGTCACAACGTTAGGTAGTTTAAATTGTGGCCTCAAAATAATGTTGTTACAACGTTGTGGGTTAGCGTAAATCGGTTTGTAAATTTTGTTTTGTACTTGATAGTAAATTTGTTTTCTACTTCGAGGTAAAGGTGTATATTACATCGTGGTAAGTTTTTTTTACATTATGGGAACATCGTTTTTACTTCCTGGTAATGTATATTACATCGTGGTAATGTTGTTTTACATTATGGTTACATTGTGTATTACATCGTGGTACCGTTATTTTACGTTATGGTAACGTTGCATATTACTTCGTGGTAATGCTGTTTTACATTATGGTAACATTGTATATTACATCGTGGCAACGTTGTTTTACGTTATGGTAACATCGTTTTTACTTCCTGGTAATGTATATTACATCGCGCGGTAATGTTGTTTTACATTATGGTAACATTGTGTATTACATCGTGGTACCGTTATTTTACGTTACGGTAACGTTACATATTACATTGTGGTAATGTTGTTTTACATCGTGGCAAACGTTGTTTTACGTTATGGTAACGTTGTTTTACCTTATGGTAACATGGTAGGTTATGCCGACATACAAAGTCAGCGATCTAACCAGCGATGGCTGAGTGGGTTAGATCGTTGACTGTGCGGTGCCTGATTAGGTGCCTGACTCTGAGAGTGTGGGTTCGAATCCCGGATGTACTATCACATATCAAAAGTACTAGAATCAGTACTTTACTGAGAATGTGTTATCCCAAATATAACATAATTTTCATTTGACCACTTTCTAAATGTTATTGTGTGCTCATAGATTTGGAAAAGTCACACAGCAGGAATGATTCCTCCAAACTGATACTTAGTACACATCACTAAGCTGCAAGGTATTTAAACCAAATTCTTCCCTGAACTGTTCAGAAAACCACCGAATACAACGCGTGCTGTTTCACATGATTGTTCTCTTTCTATTTTGGCACCGTACAGACGGTCGCCGCTCAATGGCGAAATCCACGTTTACAAAGCGTTTCATTTTCATGGGCGTAATATTTAAAGTAAAGTAAGGCTGCACCTTACCTTATGGTAAAATATATCGCATAACTCTTGATACACGGTCGTTTTCAGATGACGCCAGGGTTGGCAATACAACGGGGAGACAGCAAGGTTTGAGCACGATTTCTACTGCTGCTAACTCAGCAGGGACATGTCGCCTTTCCCTGGTCCTACCTCGTCTATGGAGAATACCTGGCTGCAATTCTGTTGGTCAACGAGGAGGTGATGTGAGGGACATGTCTCAAATGATAAAAAGGTTAACATGAAAAGGGCACTTACCTAGGCGTTATTGTACGTTTTGTATTGATTGGTGGTGTATTTTGTACAGAGGCAATCATTTTAGCGTAGACATCAATCCAACATACCGCCTTTGTTTAGTTTGAAATGTAATTATATCGTCAGTTTGAATTGACAGTTCTTCATTAGAGGTAATGGAATTAACTCGGGCGTGGGGTAGCGGGGAGATCACATTCTTGGAGTGACGGTTCTTTCAAATATAGTGCTACAGTCCTGTAGGGTAATAGAATTGTATTGGCGTGTATATCCTGTGCCAATGAAGGAATTAGAAACCATAGTTGATTCCATGATGTGCTGTTCAGGTCAAGTGAACAAACCGACAGACCTGGTTAAGCAGAAATGGACAACTAGCCAATGTTCCAAATTGCCGTGTATTTGTAGACGTTTATTGTTCATTAATTTCAGAAAGATTTTATTTGTTACCAGGTTTGGATTCGGAAAGTGATATGTAGATAAACTATCGTCTACATATACAGGTTTGTCTAGCTACAGTTGTCGTCCAAATGTGGAACAGGATCTATGTATCTGAAATTTCAAGGTCAAGTCAAAACATTGATTACACAACAGTCTCGTTTCCTGCTGACTGGGTTTCGTCCTATTGCGCAACTTAGTACAATAATCAGTACAGAATTTTTAGACCAATTCATTTAACTGGATACATAAATATTAATCAGTGTTTTTTGGTACATCTAAGCACTTGTATATTGCAACACTACGCTCCTTCTAATCCTTACAAACACGTCGTGCAGCGGGCTCTGTCGTACAGCGTGCTCTGACAGACGGAAATCTGGAAATCGTGGAAATCTCAAAACGAGGCTCTGCCGCTAGAAAAGTTTGACTGTCTGGTACGGACTTGATATTAAATCAATCACAATGTGTGTTACAAAACTACATTGAATAAGCGCAAAAAATTCATAACAGGTGTAACCAGTGAGCCAGATGAGTTGTGAATCATTTTACGACCTCATCAAATAGGGTCAGTCTGTGACGTCTTTGTTAAGGTCGTGCTGCCTACACCTCGCCATAACATATAGAAATACGATGTTATTAAAGTTTAAAATTAACTTGTAACTACCATTTTCTTATGAAACAAGGAATTGGAATGCAGTGTAATCATAGTTGTTTGTGGTGTCTCTTTTCAAAATTCGGATCGGCTGAAAAGTAGGTCATTGTCTGAATAGGTTAATGAGACTTATGTTTCGGTTTGAATGGTTGGCTGTTTAACGTCGCACTCAGCCATAGTGCAGCTATATGGCGGGGCGGTCTGTAAATTATCCAGGCTGGATCAGACAAGGCAGTGATTAACTGCATGAGCATCGATCTACGCAATTGGGATACGATGACATTCAAGTTTAATGTAGTAACACCGTCGAAACACTGGTGATATATATGTAGACGTCTAACTTTATCACCCTTGTGTTGATTAAATGTTTATTTAATGTTGTACAGTTGTGAGATGTTGGATGATTTTGTCATTCATTTTACTCATATATTTTCACTTATCTGTGCCAGTATTTCTTCAGTTGAAGTGCTGGAAACGTCAAGTAAACATGCACGAAAACACTATCTGTGATATTACCAGCGGGTTAACGCTATGTCATGTTGTGTTTATTATCAATGCAGATTTTATAGTTAAAAACATTACGTTCATAAACGTTAGAAATCCCCGACAATCTGTTATCACTTCATTACAGTTTCATTCTAAATGTGAAAATATAAATTTAACGGATATTGAAACTTATTATGTATTCTGTTATTTTTATTTAATTTTTTAATAAACTATATATTTCAACGAATTTCAAGGGATACTATGTCAGTGTGTTCTCCTCTTCCTTCTGGGGGATGTCATTGCCCACAGCTTGTCTCTGATGGATAAGTTTGAGATATCGCGTTTACCTTAAACAAATCGGAGCTATGAAACGCAGGAAACTGATGGGCAGGGAGAATGCCGTGCTAGACCTCTGTGTGTCAGGTTCGGGCAGGTTGAGATATCACATTTATCATTTTCAAAGCGACGCCATTAAAACACCGGAGAATGAAGAATAACGAGGTGTTCCCAGTGCACCAAACAAGACACACAAACAACACGGATGGTAACAAAGTGACATTATCACCTTATGCAAATGGTGACCAGTGCAATGAATGTCAACAACTGCCTGTTTCTACCCAGTTGTATAATTTACTATGCACTTAACAGGCGAAATTAACGAGAGTAAACGAGAGGCCTATAAACTGCATGTAAAACACTAACTAAAACACTAAATTGCGTTCCATCATGCCAATTGCAGGAAGCCGTTCCTGACTTGACAGATGCCGCATGTAAAAACATAAACACACGTGTAACTGAGTTTAAAACAATATCAGAACATATTCCAGTCTGTTTTTTTATCACTGACATGAACTGAAACATACAGACACACTGACTGTTAATTTGGAATGTTACCCCGACCATGTACAGCTTTACATCATGACATACGCATGTACGACATTGGCATGTTTGCACGAAATTCATAACACGTTGTGAATGAATAATCATTTTCTAAATTCGTATACCATCATACAACTTGGTTCACAAATTGCATAACATTAAATGGAACAGCCCAATTTTTACCATCCTGAAGAACCAAAATGAAAGGGGAACCATTTGTACAGCAAGAGTGAGTGAGTGCTTGACTTTAATTTTACACCACGTTTAGCAATATTCCATCAATATCACAGCAGGGGACACCAAAAATATGGCTTCCCATATTCTACCCATGTGGGGAATCGAACCCGGGGTTTCGGCGTAACAAGCTAACGCTATAACTACAAGGCTACTCCATCGCCCCTTGCAGCACCAGTACATAACTGACTTCCGATATGGTCTGGGAAAAAACGGTTTTTGGCTTTCATTTAATCAATTTAAAACAAAGTAACATATTTATGTTGTTCAAACATTCAATAGTCACCCTTTGTCCCCATACCGCTCCTTGACATTATTGTTAAATTCTTCCGAGAAAGGTTAGTGTACAGGGGAGACCATCGTGCAAAAATTACACCTTCAATTTTCATCTGAGTCCAAATTTACTATTTCCGATGCAAGCTATAGCATGCAAATAAGGCGCGCGCACACACACGTACGCACGCACACGCACGCACGCGCGCGCGCACACACACACACACACACACACACACACCATTGTTAATATTGCCAAAACGGCTTAAAATTAAGCGCACTCAGTTTATCCACCACGGCGGGGTTATTTGGGCATGAGGTCTTGGAGGCTTCATGATTGGAAAAAATATAATCAAGCGACGTATTGTTTTAAAAGTAGAGCTAGTTTACTTGAATATTTAACCGCTTGAGACGGCACATCACATGCCCTTTCAACCATGACACAACAGACCTCGAAAGCTTTGGTGTCAGCAAACATTTTGCAAGATAACGACATGGACTGAATCCAGAGTGTCGAGTGGGTTGTTGGCCTGGATTACCGAATCAGCGACAACAGCCTTCAAACATAACAATGTGTATTACACAGAGGCGACTAACGGGATCGGGTGGTCAGACTCACTGATATGGTTGACACATGTCATCGTATCCCAATTGCCTAAATCGATGCGCATGATGGTGATCACTGGATTGTCTGGTATAGATTGGATTATTTACAGACCACCGCCATATAGCTGGAATTCTAACCCATATCTTCGCGGGTCAGCATTGTTATGAAGTAGAAATGCATCCCTTAAACAATAGATAATTACAACAATTTCATTATTTAGATTTGCGGGTATTCTTATTATTACCTCAGTGTACATCAATAATATTTGTGGAAAGTAAGGAAGAGAGAATGTCGCTAGAAATCAATAGAGATATGTGCATTTGCTCATTGTTTCGAGTGATCATAAAACACGTAAAACTATCAAGAAGAGTAATAAAGCAATGATTCAGTTATGTCCGGTATTACCATACACATGAGACCATTGTCAGGTATATTTTTTAAGGAATCGATGTATTGGAACCATTTATAAAGATACCTTTAAATCGAGTAGAGAGTGCGGGCTTTCCAATGGACCGAGGTGAATCGCCGTCACTCAGTTTTGTGTTGAAGTTGTAGTAAGATTTATTTATTTGTTTGTTTGTTTGTTTGTTTGTTTGTTTGTTTGTTTGTTTGTTTGTTTGTTTGTTTATTTATTTATTTATTTAGAGCTTTTGAATAGGTCCCTATAAAAAGATGACACTTGGACACTGCCGAGGTTTGCAGGTTATTTTTAATCATTATCATATAATAGAAAAGGGTACATTAGCGTGTCAAATACGAAATAACTTCCTCGACAAACCCCGACTGTGGTGATGTACGCTCGTATGTCAATAAGTGGGACAGCGCCGACGGTTGTGGCGACGTCCGTCGTTGAGGACACATTCACAGATAATGATCAATGTACAAACACAAAGTGTCATATGTTTTTCACTTGTGACATTTCCGGCAACAAATCTGTACATTTATTATCCATGAAGACAGGTAGACAGACATTTAACGTTTACCAGAAGCTATAGGAGTCATTTATCATTCTGAAAAACACACGGCTTCTCTTCGTCCTTCGTCTCTTGGACCAGTCCTCGTTGTACCCATTAATGCCGAGCGCCAGGCAGGGACCAACAAGTACCATATTTTAACGTCTTTTGGTATGACGCGGTCGGGGATCGAACCCGCGACCTTCCGCTCTCCGGGCGGACGCTCTAACCACTACACCACGGAGGCGGTCTTCATCTACCGAATTATGACTTGGTGTATCTTAAATATATAACATTCAGCTATTAACATATGCATAAGACCGGAGAGTACAGTATACCTAACTGGTATCAGATCACCCCCAGCCCAATATAAAAGACCGTCAGCTATGTTTACATAACACAGTTGTCAAGAGTAAGTCCTTCCCTGTGAATCGACGCAATCAATGCCCCAAGCTGTCGTATTTACACAGTCAATTTACTCCTCTCTGTATTCAAATATCGCTTTATATAATGTTCTGCGACACAGCCGTTGACACGACCTCCATTAAATGTCGTGAGACATGCTGCTTGTCACGACATCCGTATTTTGATGTGTTTTGCATCTCTAAACACGAACAGCACAAGAGCCAAACAATATAAACATTTTTTTACACAAATTGTGTATCTGATATATTAAATTTTGTCACTGATATCACCCGGTAATAGTCTTTAAATGAATTTATGGTGTACATCGAGTCACTTGGCTTCGGAAACAATTGTGTAATATATGTAGATGAATAAAGATCAAGCTGACCTAGTTTTTATGAGCGTGTAAGGATACTTCTTTCATCACATCAGGGCATTATGTCTACAGTGCGGACTCTTAATTATGAGAAAGAATATTGGTTTTTCTATAAATGTAAATAGCTTACACTCGTTGAAGGATAGATATTCGGTAGTATTTAAAAAGATCTTCGAGTGAGTGAGTGAGTTTGGTTTTACGACGTATTTAGCAACATTCCAGCAGCATCACGGCGGGGGACACCAGAAATGGGCTTCACACACTGTACCCATGTGGGGAATCGAACCTGGATCTTCGGCGTGACGAGCCAACGCTTTAACCACTGGGCTACCCCACCGCCCCATAAGGTCATCGAAGGTCCTTAGGGACGGTGGGGTGGCCTAGTGGTTAAAGCGTTCGCTCACGCTGAGTACCCTACATGTGTGAAGCCGCTGTGATATTGTTAAAAGCGGGGTAAAACTAAACTCACTCACTCTAAGGTTCCCCGTTTGGGCCGTGCTCCTCGTGTAAAATGGTGCTGTTAAAAATTGCAATGCACGTGAAGCATGATATCCTACACTAACGCTGTGTCTCTGAATATGTAGAATTAACGAAGACAGCGAATTTCATTTATATTGAAGAGGAGATCCAGCTTTGATGTTCAGAAAATGAAAAAAAAAATAGACTTGCTCTCTGCCTGTGGTGGTGTGTGGTCCTGTGCACAGATCTCAGGTCAGTCGTACTACGAAACACATGTGAGCCATGTGGTCTCACCCAAGGCAAGTGAGTTCGTTCAAAAATGCCTCTGTTCACCCAGCAGAAAATGGGTACCCGGTGGGATAAGTCCTGTGACTAATAGCCTTCCGGTGCCTCACAGGCAGCTTGGGTTATCCGGGGTAATAATTATCAGATTGTGATTTTAGCCCCTTTGAACACCGTATGGTGGAAACCAGGCGCTATACAAATCCATTATTATCAGTATTGTCATTTAGGGCTGGTGCATTGCAGAAAGGGCTGTGGAAGGGAGAGTAATGTGGTTCAGCGACTGTGAGAGAGACTGCATGATTTACGTGCACATAACGGTATTAAAACAGTGGCATGGCCGACCAAGGTTGTCAGTCAGCAGTGAAATACCCGACAACATGGCACCCGTGGCTGAAGAACGGGGGAGCAACTGGTACAGCGCAGCTAGGGGCACGTGTACAAAAACGACGTTGTTGATGCAGCGTTCAATGATAACTGACAGACCTGCACACATGCCTGGGAAAACTACGTCACAACCTCAATTGAGAACCGTTATCTCCACACAGTGTACCCACGTGACGAGATTCCTCTCAGGGTAACTGATTGCTAATGGCTTATAGTTTCGTAGTACAACATTTGCGCAAGCATGTGGTTTGTGTTTGGTATTTTTTCTTCTTTTTTTATTTGTTTGTTTATATTATGCTGAAAATTCATCGGGAGAGTTTCTTGTGGTGGCAGATTATAAAATTGTTTGGTTAATTAACACAATATTCATCTGTATGGCGGCGGTCTGTAAATAATCGTGTCTTGATCACCCGATCCCGTGAGTTACAAGCATGAGTTGATGAATTCCAATTCTAACCCGGATCGTCGCGGGTCTCTATTCATAAAGCGTCATGCAGTACGCCTCATAAGGGTGTCTTGTACGGCTGGGTGAAATCTTTGTATATACCTGTATACCTTTATTATAATGACATAATGACATACCAATGGCTGACAGAGTCTGTTTTTACTGTAAATTAAATAATATGAAGTGTATTGAAGATGAAACACATGTCCTTTTTGATTGTCAATTATATAGTGATGCTAGAAACAGCTTTATTACTCCAGTTTTGTATGATAATGTTAGCAAACATAACTTAAAACACTTACTTAACAGTAAAGATAAAAATATTATCATAAATGTTTGTATATTTTTTTAAATGTATACATAAAACTAGAGCTGCAACTGTGAAAACATAAACCTGTCACTTTTATGTGCGCTTATTTCAACCAATTTATTTTGTATTATGGGCCTTTGGCCTTTATACTGAAATAATATCTGTCTGTCTGTCTGTATACCTTTACCTGGCAGAGTTACCTACTGGCCTACATCATCACAGGATTGAAATTACATCGTCACAATTATTACGTGTATTGATGAAAAGCAATAAGTATCCCAAACTGTACGTTGATATTTCACTAAGAGTGTGAAAACACGCTAACTCAGTTTTCTACTACAGACACATGATGCCAGATCTACCCTCAGCCCACCTTATAAATGTCGGTATCGTTATCAGATTAAGACGATCCATAAAACATGAAATATTTGTCTTTTATTGACGAATGACGTTTAGTCATTTTAGTGACCTACTGACGTTGATATTTCCTGAAGATACTATCTGCACAATCAACTGTGAGGGACCTGAAACTATTCACGTCTCCGGGACAAACAGTGAGATACGATTTGTTATCGGTCCATCATTAAAATGCTTGAGGTGTCACCCGTATTTTACCAGGGGCGGAAGATTCATAATTCTCGCCCGCGATTGTGACTTTCGTTTTGTATTTCCGTAACTTAGAGTCCGTTTTAAAATGCATTTTTAAACTTGTAAAATCTGTTATCTAACAAAGATGATAGTAGCGATGAGTGTAAAATTAACTTTCACGAGATGTGAATTCCACTTTGTCGCACCGATAGTACACATCCGAGCAAATAAAGTAGATATTTGTTAAATGGATTTCATAGAAACAATTATGAACCTTACTTAAGAATGTAGAAAGAATCTCAGAAAAAAATACTGCATAGTGTATCCAATAACAAATGTATATTTTGGGATCAACTATCAATACACACACACACACGCACACAGACACACGCACACACACGAGAGAGAGCACATACACACATATACATACACATACATACACATATCCAATAACAAATGTATATTTTGGGATCAACTATCAATACACACACACACATACATACATACATACATACATACATACATACATACATACATACACACATACATACATACATACACACATACATACATACATACACACATACACACACACATACATACATACATACATTCATGCACGCACGCACACACATACATACATTCATGCACGCACGCACGCACGCACGCACACGCACACATACATACATACAAGTTTTGTGACTTTAAACAGTGACAATCAACGTTCTGCTCAACATGTATTATATTCTTGATCAAAAATTAGACTAGAGTCAGTTGTTTACTTACCACACAGCAAACATACTCCGGCGAAACGTACATATCCTACACTGTACACACTTAAATACCTGCTTGGCTTTTCACAAATCTTCTTTCAAGGAAATGTGCACCTAGAGTTTATAGGATTTCATTGAGCGTGAATCCACGCGAGACTGACCACAACCCTGTGCCTGTTTGTTTAGATAGCTGCTCCTACCTGGAAGTGACCACGATATATGTGCAGTCCTACCTGGAAGTGGCCACGATATATGTGCAGTCAGATCCTTGGTTTCCGCGGTGATAAAATAACACAAATGTGTAGGTTTTTACTTTTCAGAATTTTCTGGAATTGCTTCACGTAGAAGTTGAACGTAGAAGAACGTTTCTATTCAAATGAGCGATTATTGCTTGCAAATGATGATATTTTAATTCTCGCGCTGCTTCAGACATTTTCGAACTTTCTTGAAGGTTTTCATCATGATCACAGCCCACATGTAACATGTGTAGAATTCACAACCCACGTGTAACATGTGTAGAATTCACAACCCACGTGTAACATGTGTAGAATTCACAATCCACGTGTAACATGTGTAGAATTCACAACCCACGTGTAACATGTGTAGAATTCACAATCCACGTGTAACATGTGTAGAATTCACAATCCACGTGTAACATGTGTAGAATTCACAATCCACGTGTAACATGTGTAGAATTCACAATCCGCGTGAAACATGTGTAGAATTCACAATCCGCGTGTAACATGTGTAGAATTCACAACCCACATGTAACATGTGTAGAATTCACAACCCACATGTAACATGTGTTCAAAACACAACCCACATGTACCATATGTTGAATTCACAACCCACATGTAACATATGTTGGATTCACAGCCCACATGTAAGATGTGTAGAATTCACAATCCACATGTAACATGTGTAGAATTCACAATCCACATGTAACATGTGTAGAATTGACAGCGCACATGTAACATGTGTAGAATTGACAGCGCACATGTTACATGTATAGAATTCACAGCCCTTGTGTAACAGATGTTGAATTGACAATCCACGTGTAACATGTGTAGAATTAACAGTGCACGTGTAACATATGCTGAATGGACAATCCACGTCTAACATGTGTAGAATTCACAGCGCACATGTAACATATGTTGAATTCACAACCCACATGTAACATATGTTGAATTCACAATCCACGTGTAACATGTGTAGAATTCACAGCGCACATGTAACATGTGCAGAATTCACAACCACATGTAACATATGTTCAATTCACAACCCACATGTAACATATGTTCAATTCACAACCCACGTGTAACGTCTGTTGAATTCACAACCCACATGTAACATGTGTTGAATTCACTACCCACTTGTAACATTTGAATCACAGCCCACATGTAACATATGTTGAATTCACAACCCACATGTAACATTTGTTGAATTCACAGCCCACATGTAACATATGTTGAATTCACAACCCACAACCAACATTTGTTGAATTCACAACCAACGTTTAACATTTGTTCAATTCACAACCCACATGTAACATATGTTGAATTCAAAACCCACATGTAACATTTGTTGAATTCACAACCCACATGTAACATTTGTTGAATTCACAACCCACATGTAACATCTGTTGAATTCACAACCCACGTGTAACATTGTTGAATTCACAACCCACGTGTAACATTTGTTGAATTCACAACCCACATGTAACGTCTGTTGAATTCACAACCCACGTGTAACGTTGTTGAATTCACAACCCACGTGTAACGTCTGTTGAATTCACAACCCACGTGTAACGTCTGTTGAATTCACAACCCACATGTAACATATGTTGAATTCACTACCCACTTGTAACATTTGAATCACAACCCACATGTAACATATGTTGAATTCACAACCCACGTGTAACATTTGTTGAATTCACAACCCACAACCAACATTTGTTGAATTCACAACCAACGTTTAACATTTGTTCAATTCACAACCCACTTGTAACATATGTTGAATTCACAACCCACATGTAACATTTGTTGAATTCACAACCCACAAGTAACATTTGTTGAATTCACTATGCAGGTATTATACATTTACCACTTTAAATCTAGAGTCGTGACGAACCAGGATTCGAACTCACAATCCCATGTTACTGGCGAACCGAAGTAGAATTGGTAAGTACTTGGCGACAGGGCAACCCATGAGTGGATAAGTGAGTAGCGTTTTACGCCGATCGTAACAATATTCCTGCACTATCTCGACCGGCAAGTCCGTGTATCCTCGTTCTATCAATAAACTAGCAATATGTAGGCACGAGACACCAAGGTTGGGCTTCCCATGCCACTCCCATGCAAGTAATTGAACCCGAGGTTTCCTCATGACGAGTGAGTTTTTACGCCGCACTCAGCAATATTCCAGCTATATGGCGGCGGTCTGTAATTAATTGAGTCTGGACCAGCCAATCCAGTGATCAACAGCATGAGCATCGATCCACGCAATTGGGATACGATGACATGAGTCAACCAAATCAGCGAGTCTGGCCACCCGATCCCGTTAGTCGCCTCTTACGACAAACAAGGGTTGCAGAAGATCAATTCTAACCCTGGATATTGATGGGTTTCGGCATGATGAACAAACACCACTTCCTAACATCTGACCTTCGTCAGTTTGGTATTTATTGAAATACAGATCAAACCTCAAAGCAAACCCAACTTGTTCTATTTCCAAGTCAATGTAAAACTGTCAGGTATTGCGGTAAAAGTAAACAAACAGTATACACATTTATAACGTGTCTGGTTTCGCGGTTTCAACCACTCAGGATCAAGGAATGATGTTTTTGTGAATCTATGTTTTTAAAAGCGGTTACATCCTGATAACAGATGGTGTGGAACGTGACATTCCTCCACGCTGACAACTACAAACAACATTCATATAAAAATATGCATCCCAAAGAAATGTCCGTTGAATATATTCATGACGTTACATTCAGTGATTAAGTTTGTGTTCAGGTACCTGCAGCAATAATCCAGCACAAATATGACAGACCAGTACGACCATCAGTGTAGCAGCAACTTGTGTATAAATGCAACCCAGCCATTCGTGACGAGCGATCGTTTATACCGTGCTTGCCCCTACTGTTTAACACAGACTATACATATAGTGTACATTTACGCATGTGCCAGCAATGGCAACTGCAATGAAAGCTTCGTGAAGGACAAAGGACACTATACTTCATGCCTGCTTTTATTGCGGAGATAATGGAGATGCTATTTAGCTATTAGCGTGTAGTATATCTCGATTCCATTATGAATAGTGAATATGATTTCAAATATGTGTGGAAGAGGTCGTAAATAGATTAGTTGTTACATGTTAATTTCTGCCCGACTCAAGGCCAAACTCTCTCTCACAAATACACACTCACACTCTCTCTCCCTCCGACACACACATTCTCTCTGTTACACACAAACACACACAGCTTATATTTTCCCTTCTTCTCTCTCTCCCTCTCTCTCTGTCTCTCTCTCATTCTCTCTGTCTCTCTCACACACACACACACACACCTGTATTTTCACTCACTCACTCTCTCACACATAAAATCACACACTCTCTCTATCTCTGATACATACGCCCTCTCTGACACACACAGCTATATATTCACTCACTCACAATCCCACTCTCACACACAAAGCTCTCTCTGACACACCCAGCTTTATATTCATTCACTCACTATCAAACACACTCTCTCTCAGTGGAAAACTGATTACTTAACGTGAATGTTTTTGTCGATGAAATCTTTACGGAATGCAAAGCCCACATGGAAATGCACGAACAGGATTGTAATATAATTTCCATACATCACATAATGATTGCTGCACTAGTCTCATAAACTTGGTATTACGATTAGATAATTTACAATTATGTGCAAAATACACTCACCCAACACGAATGTTCTGAGGCCTTCCCAGTATAGTACTGTGTGCTGTTCCTGACATGCTCAGACAGGATGTTCCCTGCTATGTTCTGTAGACAAGCATTGCTGCAGTTCATATAGCACTGCATGTGTGTGATCAATCGGACGGTTCACTTCAACATACGTGTTCGTTTGGAAATATCCACTATTTAAGAATAGCATCATGTGATAGAGATTATTAACCAAGTGTATTTTAGTATGGGGACAAGTTAGCAATAAGCATCTTGTAACACGAGAGATGTACTAATTTATTAAATAATTTGAATTGACATTTTTTTGCATTTGAGATGTTAGTTGGGTGTAGATCAGTTTGTCTCCGTAAATAATATCTTGACCAGACATTCCAGTGACTGGCATCATGAAAATCGTTCTACACAATTGGGATACGTCACGCATTATGCTTCAAGCAAGTCAGCGAACCTGACCACAGGATCCCGTTAGTCGCCTCTTACATGCACTTTTTGCCAATTCCAACCTTGATTTTCACGGGATAATATTTTAAATGAAATAAGGTCATATTTAGTGAATATAACAAAATATGTGAAACGGTAGTGTTTAAAAATGTAATCCGTTTGAACTTTTAAGGTTTTAACGAACATCTTTGTTTGACAGTTACTGAAATGCCTGCGGTGTGTGCTGCAAGACGGAAGAAGTGACATGACAAGCACGTTTCGTGTAACACGGAACAGTTGAGGTGAGCGTGATTTAATGTAATCCTACACCTTGCTACTGGAATCTCGACAACTTTTTATCAAGGAATTAGTCACTGTGGGAGAATATACCAAATCACGTCTTCGTCATGACTGAGTGACTGAGTGAGTTTGGTTTTACGCCGCTTTTAGCAACATTCCAGCAACATCACGGCGGGGGACACCAGAAATAGGCTTTACACATTGTACCCCTGTGGGGACTCGAACCCAGGTCTCGGCGTGACGAGCCAACGCTTTAACCACTGGGCTACCCCCACCGCCCTCTTCGTCATGAAGCAAGCGGGACATGGAAAGTGAGAGAAAAGAAAAGTAGGCAGTGGTGTGACACTGCTACAAAGAGGCGTACATCAGACCGCATTACCCTCGAGATAAGAATACAACTTATAATGTAGGCGCGAGAAAAAGAGCAATGGGAGTGAATGGAGTGAGAGAAAGGAGAAATGTAGGGGCGAGAGAAAGAGAAATAGGAGTGAAAGAAAGGAGAAATGTTGGCGCGAGAGAAAGAGCAATAGGAGTGAAAGGAGTGAGAGAAAGGAGAAATATTGACGCGGGAGAAAGAGAATAGGAGTGAGAGAAAGGAGAAATGTTGGCGCGAGAAAAAGAGCAATAGGAGTGAAAGGAGTGAGAGAAAGGAGAAATATTGACGCGGGAGAAAGAGCACAAAGAGGCGTACATCAGACCGCATTACCCTCGAGATAAGAATACAACTTATAATGAGGGCGAGAGAGAGGAATAGGAGAGAAAGGAGAAATGTAGGGCGAGGGAAAGAGAAATAGGAGAAAGAGAGAAAGGAGACATGTTGGCGCGAGAGAAAGAGAATAGGAGGAGAGAAAGGAGAAATGTTGTTGCGGGAGAAAGAGAAATAGGAGGAGAGAAAGGAGAAATGTTGGCGCGAGAGAAAGAGAATAGGAGGAGAGAAAGGAGAAAATGTTGGCGAGGAAAAGAGAGAGAATAGGAGTGAGAGAAAGGAGAAATGACATGTGGCGCGAGAAAGAGAAAGGAGGAGGAGAGAAAGGAGACATGTTGGCGCGAGAGAAAGAGCACTAGGAGTGAGAGAAAGGAGAAATGTTGGCGCGAGAGAAAGAGCAATGGGAGTGAATGGAGTGAGAGAAAGGAGAAATGTTGGCGCGAGAGAAAGAGAAATAGGAGTGAAAGGAGTGAGAGAAAGGAGACATGTTGGTGCGAGAGAAAGAGAATAGGAGTGAGAGAAAGGAGACATGTTGTTGCGGGAGAAAGAGAAATAGGAGTGAGAGAAAGGAGAAGTGTTGGCGCGAGAGAAAGAGAAATAGGAGTGAATAGAGTGAGAGAAAGGAGAAATGTTGGCGCGAGAGAAAGAGAAATAGGAGTGAGAGAAAGGAGAAATGTTGGCGCGAGAGGAAGAGCAATAGGAGTGAGAGAAAGGAGAAATGTTGGCGCGAGAGAAAGAGAAATAGGAGTGAGAGAAAGGAGACATGTTGGCGCGAGAGAAAGAGCACTAGGAGTGAGAGAAAGGAGAAATGTTGGCGCGAGAGAAAGAGCAATGGGAGTGAATGGAATGAGAGAAAGGAGAAATGTTGGCGCGAGAAAGAGAAATAGAGTGAGGGAGAGAAAAGGAGACATGTTGGCGCGGAGAGAGAGAGAATAGGAGTGAGAGAAAGGAGACATGTTGTTGCGGGAGAAAGAGAAATAGGAGTGAGAGAAAGGAGAAGTGTTGGCGCGAGAGAAAGAGAAATAGGAGTGAATAGAGTGAGAGAAAGGAGAAATATTGGCGCGAGAGAAAGAGAAATAGGAGTGAGAGAAAGGAGAAATGTTGGCGCGAGAGGAAGAGAAATAGGAGTGAATGGAGCGAGAGAAAGGAGAAATGTTGGCGCGAGAGAAAGAGAAATAGGAGTGAGAGAAAGGAGAAATGTTGGCGCGAGAGAAAGAGCAATAGGAGAGAATGGAGTGAGAGAAAGGAGAAATATTGGCGCGAGAGAAAGAGAATAGGAGTGAGAGAAAGGAGACATGTTGGTGCGGAGAGAAAGAAAGGGAGGAGAGAAAGGAGATGTTGGTGAGAGAAAGAGAAATAGGAGAAAGAAAGGAGACATGTTGGCGCGAGAGAATAGGAGTGAGAGAAAGGAGAAATGTTGGTGCGAGAGAAAGAAATAGGAGTGAATGGAGTGAGAGAGAGGAGAAATGTTGGCGCGAGAGAAAGAGAAATAGGAGTGAGAGAAAGGAGAAATGTTGGTGCGAGAGAAAGAGAAATAGGAGTGAATGGAGTGAGAGAGAGGAGAAATGTTGGCGCGAGAGAAAGAGAAATAGGAGTGAAAGAAAGGAGAAATGTTGGCGCGAGAGAAAGAGCACTAGGAGTGAAAGGAGTGAGAGAAAGAAGAAATATTGACGCGGGAGAAAGAGAATAGGAGTGAGAGAAAGGAGAAAAGAATAGGAATGGGTATGGCGCGAGAGAAAGAGAAAGAGGAATGAGAGAAAGGAGAAATGGAGGCGCGAGAGAAAAATAAGGAGAAAGTGAATGGAGTTAGGAAAAAGTTAGTGAAAAAGAATGGGGCTAGTAAAAGTGGAAGGAGAGTGAGTGGAATGAAGAGAATGAAGAAATATAGGCGCGAGATAAAGAGAAATAAGGAGAAAGTGACTGGAGTGAGAGAAAGGAGAAATGTAGGCGTGAGAGACGCAAAAATAAGGAGTAAGTGGAAGGAGTGAGAAAGAATGGAGAACTACAGTTTATTCTCGTAACTGAACTGGATTCAGGTAGGTTGCATGCTTTACCGCCTTGTTTTCTCTGACAGGGTCATTAACCACCAACCTGAGCATACAATGCAATAATGTCAGATACAGCTTTCAATTGGCCCCTTTGCCAGCAGTTTATGTTTGACACACTTATGTCAGCTGTTGACAGGCAGTCAGACACACTTATGTCAGCTGTTACCCCCATGACTGGATTGTGATCCCACTCATGAAATAACATAACAATGCAGGGACATAACTTTGGGATGGCAAACTCTAAAACTTCACTGAGTGAGTGAAATTAGTTTTACGACGCACTCAACAATAGTCCAGCTATATGGCGGCGGTCTGTAAACAGTCGAGTCTGGACCAGACAATCCAGTGATCAACAACATGAGCATCGATCTACGCTATTGGAGTTAGGTCGAGAGACACAAATAGTATATTCATCGAAACCAACGTACTCGAATGAATTAAATCGACAAAAACTATGTATTGACGAATTAAACTACCAAGAGGAAGTGAAGGCGAATAAGAGACAGGGGAAAAAGAGTGGGAGAAAGAGCAAGTGAAAAAGCGGAAATTCCGACAATGAATAAAAGACAGGAGAATCGAAAATTTGCTGTTGCAGGAGTAATATGACAGAAAGAGAACTTGCGCTTAGTGAGTGAGTGAGTGAATAGGTGAATGAATGAGTGAGTGAGTGAGTATGGTGGGCTTACACTAAGTTTGTATATATATAAGAGATTGGCGTTTAGGTTTACGCCGCTTTTAGCAATATACCAGGTATATCCAGATTCGCAGTTGGTACTGGATGTTTGCTAGATGTTTAATTCTGGAATAAATACATCAGCTACATTTAATTGATAATGTATTTATGAGCAACCGCTATCAAAGTGATCGCACTTCATTTCTCCCACATTAAGACTTAACTGACCAACACCCTTGATGAGGTATCCAAACTACAACGAGAGACACGACGTCGTGGCTTCCCGCTTGAACGTGGGAAACAATTTTCGTTCGGAGTGAGTGAGTTGGGTTTCACGCCACTTTTAGCAAGATTCCAGCAAGATTCCATCCAATATCATGGCGAGTGACACCAGAAATGTGCCTCACACGATGTACACAGTAGGGAATCGAACCAGGGGCTTCCGCGTGACGAACGAAAGCTTTAACCTTTGGGCTACCCCACCGCCCCATTTTCAGTTCAGAACAATACTTATCTGATACAAACAAGTAAGTTAACGTGGTCAACAGGAAGCGATGAGTATGGTTTTTGTTGTTGTTGTGATTGTTGTTTTGGGTTTTGTTTAATTTTTAATTTTTTTTAATTTTTTAATATTTTTTTATGCTTTCTTCCAGCAATATCACTGCTGGAGACATCAGGAATGGGCTTCACACACTGTGCCATGTTGGGGAATCGAAGCCGGGCTTCGGCTTAACGGGCGAACGCTTTAACCACAAGGCTACCCCACCGCTCCTTCAAGAGGAATCAACATCTATCTCACAACAGTAAAATTTAAAACCGGTTGAAGTTTGTTCCAGTTTTTGTTTTGTGTTTAGAAACCTTCTTCAGGTATAGCCACCGCAAGTGAGTGTGTTCGTACTTATCAACATTGCAACTAGATGTGCAAGCAAGCTACGGCATTCCACGTTGTCACTATTGACATTGAATAATACGTACCAGGTCGAGCTGCGCAGCACGACAGCGAAACAAATAAACAGTGTAGCGGAGATTGGTTAGGTTTTAAAGTGAATGTTGTGATCGTGCTGATTATAACAGATTCTGACAACTGATGTATAACAGATAAACTGGTGGCTGTAATTCGAGATGCACCTTTTCAAAATGAGGAGAATAAACTAATATAGAACCTGTACAATAGAACGCTTCTGTTCGGCAATTGCATGTAGTATTCAGTGTTTAATATAACTCACACTTACAATTATCACGCTAAAACATATTCACATATGACATATGAAATTTTACAAGTTGAGCAAGTTTAGTTTTACGCCGCTTTTAACAATATTCCAAGAATATCATAGCTGTGGACACCAGAAATGGGCTTCAGACATTGTACCAAGGTCTTCGGCACGACGAGTGAACACTTTAACCACTAACGTTAGGGTTACACTCTGTAAAAAATTAAACCACGGTAAAAAATTAAGGCCTCCCAAGCAATGGCAGCCATTGTATCCAAGAGCAGCATGAACCCCGTGGATGCAGGCCAGCTTTGTGCCCCAAGAAGAAGAAGATTTTGTGTTTGTTTGTTTGCTGGGGGCATACATCGAGTCCTTGCGTCAGTAAGAAGGCCAGAATCAGCTGCAGAGCGGGAATCCAAGAGAACGCAACGGGCCGCATCTCGCCGGCCCTGTAAACCGAATCGGCTACCATACAACCTAGCTTGCCATGAGAACCGGGACAAAACGGGCAGCAAGGGTGAAACAACCGTGACAAAACGCCAAACAAATGTGGCCGAACGTGACAAAACTTGAAAGGACCGTGAGATGTTGGGGAATACACATGGCTGCGGTCCCACTACGGACCCACTACAAGTTTTGTTACGGCCTATTACGTGTTGTCACCTTTTGTTGCGTTCCCCCGTTGTACTACGGCCTACTAAAGTACTGTCGGAAATGGAAAAAAAACTGTTTTAGGCTGTTACTCTGTATCCCTAAAATTTACACAATTGCAATTAGCATAGGTCGAAATAACCAACATCGGTCTAACTAGGCGTTCAGTGCGATGCGTAATAGGATATCCACAAAAAGCATGTTTACTCGTAAAATCGGGCAAAACTGAGAAAAAAACCGAATAGCTGCTGAAAACAATAGATCAGACTATAGATGGCAAGTAGGTCGCTCGGCCAGGTATGACGACGGACCATCGACTCACCTGGCATGAAATGCACGTGCTGCCTACATCTCAAAGATATTTGATGCCTTTTCTTGTGTTGAATATGTCGCATCTATTGATTAACATCTTACGTATATTTCTTTCATGAAGTTTATGTTCAGATATGTAAAAGAGTATGATACCCGTAGAAAAGCATAATCAGTCATCGTATTAAATGTCTCAAAATATATAGGTGGCATGACGACCCGAAGATCGACAGGACTGGATATTATTTGTAAATTGTTATGGCATGCCGTTTACTTCCCCAGTTTAATTCCCCTGAAGGATCATCTTATCTTAGGCGATATCTCCATACCCCAGCCAGACCCCAAACCACCGTCTCCGACACCCGTCCTTGGTTTGCTTTTGAGACGGCCCCTCCTACCTGTTTCTTTTTATAGCGATAGTGAGACTCCATGGTAGCTACATCCTTAATAGTTTCAGTATTAAAGTTATTATTTGTTTACGTTAGCTATCGTTTATAATGAAGGTAAGTCTAGTTTTAAAATGGGTATTTAAAAAGTGTCCTTTGTAATACAATATCATAGCCCTCTAAACTGCATAAAGCAATGGTCTGTTCCATTGCAGAACCGCATTTCTCATTTCTGCACTAATCTCTCCTCAGTAAAGTCCAATTTCTACGTTTCCTATCTCCCTACCACTGAGACTATAGTTAGGCCGAACTTAGTTTAACAAATATTTCACACTTTCACATATTATCTACATAAACTGTAGATGTAAATGTCAAATAACAGGGTTTTTTTCTATTTCCGACAGTACTTTAGGTTTTTCATTAGTACCGTGACTGCCGTGGCAAATTTTTGAACAGTTTAAAAATCTGGCACGGCAATCACGGACTGTCACGTTTGCTCATTCAGTGCCCCCACGTTGTCTCACGTCAATCCCGTTTTGTTCCCATTTCACGACATTTCGGCGAAACCGGGCTGCCGTGGCTGCCGGGTATGGTGGCTGATTAGGACCATCGCTTTCTCGCCTTAAAATTCAGAGGCGAGAAAGCGATATCACGAGACGAGAAATCGTGTTATCGCTTCCTCGTCTCATGTTATCGCTTTCTCGTCTCGTGATATCGCTTTCTCGCTTTCTCGCCTCCGAATTTTAAGGCGAGAAAGCGATGACCCTAATCAGCCACCATACATAATAACCTACTACACCACCCCTTACAAATTAGAACAAGATTAACAACTTTCTTGACATTCAGGTGTTTCATGATTTGTTAGAGCTTTAGTACTAAACCCAAACGTCGCATTTCTTAGGATAAAGAGTTTGTATAGTGGTAGACTTATCGCCTTTGTTAATCGCTCTAACCTCTTTCTTTTCGGATGAATGCCAAGCGTTACTGCAAAAATATGAAGATATTACACGCACCTACACAATAAGCATTGCCATGACAACCACAGTGACACCATTCTGCTACGGGAGTGTATTTACTTTAACTTGTGCAAATTTATTCTGGGGCTTCTGGTGCTGATGACAAATGGGTTTCCCTTTTATTTTGGTTGAAGGGGGTAACTGTGGAAATGCAGATATCCCGAAATCCGTTTATCTGGACATAATGTGAAAAAACATGCGAGGCTCGACTGTAGTTTACAGCTGGCAGTGCTATTTTGGGCAGGCTTGGGGGGGGGGGCGAGGAAGAAGATGTGTGGGTGGAAAAGTAATTTCTGGGGCAGATTAGTTTTCGCTTCATCGCACCTGAGAACCATCAAAACCAAACTGGAGGTACACAAATGTAATTGGATTCCTTATAAAATGAGGCTTAAATTGACATGAATATCTCTGAAACAAATAATGTGTCATATTTGAAACCCGTCCCTGTGAAATAATGGACTCAACCAAGGTGTCGCGGACGCCTTTTTTCAAAATGGAAAAATGAAAAACGTGCTGCACGCGAGCGATTTTGGCATACGTCTTGGGAGGTTGGTTTTCAGTGGGAATCTACCAATCGTTCTTAACATAAAGCAGAGGCCATATTATATGGTCTCTGCATATAGCCAGTTCCGAGGTCTGATGACTTTGGCAGTGGGATAACTGCTAACTGACTTCTTTAAGCTTCACGATCAGCCATGGACATATTACAGATAACAGATACAATTGTTTTGTAGATGGGCGGATTTGGGGTTTACGCTACTTTTATCAATATTCCAGCAATATCACGGCGGGGGACACCAGAAATGGGCTTCCCACATTGTACCCATGTGGGGAATCGAACCCGGGTTTTCGGCGTAACAAACGAACGCTTTAACCACTAGGCTACCTCATTGCTGTAGGACTATGATGTTGTTTTGCTGAAAGGAGCTATTTGACGTACTATTCTAGAATGTAAAGCATAGATGGAATATGATACATATATATGAAAGGCATTAGAGCACGAACTATATGTGAGGGGAGAGTTGGACCCAAACTTCGAAATTCTATTTCTTATTAACAAAATAACGTTCTCTCTTTTACTCTCTCTGTGTCTCTCTCGCGAAAACGTCCAACGGTACCGCACTGTACAGTCCCTGCCATGACTTTATACAAGACTTGTGGGATGAGGCTGGGCGTGTACAACGGCGTCATCATGAACCACACACACTGCAACAGCATCCCCGTACAAACCGCGGGTTCTCCCCAACATGAAATCTTGTCTCACTTCATGCCGGGCAACATCTGACTATGAGAGTGGATACAGATATATAAATATTTCAAACCTTGACCTTTTTTCATATACGTTAACACGTATCCCATTGACATCTTTGTAATAATCCCTAATCGAGTATTCATAGTGAGTGAGTAAAAGTTTACTCCGCTTTTAGAAATATTCCACCAATGTCGTTGCATGGGACACGGGAAATGGGTTTCACTGTACCCTTGTGGGGAATCGAACCCTCGAACGCTTTAACCTCAAGGCTAACCCACCGACCTAAGTACTCAGTGCATATCTGTTTCTTATTGTGCAGTACAAGGGATTCTATCACATGTTAGATCTGTGGATTTAGGTATTGTGTGGGGACATTCCAAAGCATTCATCAGGATCACTTCAGGGTCGAGCCTGAGTTGTAAAACAACTCTCACTTTATTTCCGTTCCCTTATTTCTTTCTGTCAGTATATATCTGCTGCATAAATGGCTCCTGAAACGGTGTCCTCCCATTACGCCGACAGCCAGTTCGCAGACACTTTAAAACAACATTTACGGTTCAGTGAACAGATTATCTACTACCTGTTACCTACACATTATAATGGAATAGTCCAAGTAAAAACACCGGAACAAACTGAAGCTATGTTATTTATTTTGAAAGATGGACGAAAAGACAGTAATTTGAATTTTTATTGCTGCTATATAAAAAGCGTAATTTCATAAACATTTAACCTTCTAGTCTAACGGGAGTCGACATCATCATATTGAAAACATTAGCTTAGCTATTAGAAATTGCGACACTGTTGTATCATATAAATCAAATAAAGACAAATGTGAACCTAAATATTATTCATATGGAATAAAGAAGTTATATGTCTTGCACACAATATTAAGATATATGACGAGTGCACGATTTATTTAGAATAAATATTTAAAATATGACGCATCATGTGAATGTGGCCATGGATGTGAGAATGTTTTTCATTACGTCCTTGAATGTCCATTGTATACTACTCAAAGACATAAACTGTTACAATCTTTAGAAAGTATTGTTAACATTAGAACACTGATTTGTATTAATCGTATCTTACATGACAATGCAGGTGTCTCATTTACTGCAAATCAGAATGTTTTCAAATATGTACATATCTATATCTCTCCAACAAAACGTTTTCTCAGTTAACTTCTGTTGTACATATGCTATTATTGGGAGGGGTCTTTTCTATCAATGAACACAATCAAACCTCTCAGTGACAAAACTGTTTTTATATTCGATAGTAATTGATAGTAAAATCAATTTTGAGAAGAGAAATTATTTATCATTTAATCACAACAAAGTTCTATTTACCCACAATGAAACTTCTCAGTAACGAACCTGTTTCAGGCTCACCCTACTCTACTCACTAGACAGTGGACTGTTCCATTATACCCATAGGTGTTACCCTAATTAATCATCTAGTTCAGTGTCTGTCAATTGGGAGATAACCCCTGAAACAACCCTTAGAGATACCCAAGGGTATTAACTTCACTCTCTACAACAATCGATGTGAAGCGGTCATATCCACGACGAACGTCATGTATATTTGATGTAAGCACCAGTAAATAGATCAAACAGGCAATTAGTGGATTGTTTTTATTCAATGACCATTAGGGACCGATGGTAAGACATAGCGTGCAAGGTATCTTTGATTGGTATCCACAGTACTCGTTGCCAACAGCATCCTAACCAAACAGCATCACAGTCTTGTAACAATGGATGCCTAACCTACTTTTTCACAGTAAGTAAAAGGCAATCAGAAAATATCTTCACAAAATAGGAAACAATGAAGCTCATAAACAACAAGGGACGGATACGATGACATGTTTAAACCACGTCAGCGAGCCTGACCACCCGATCCCCTTAGTCGCCTCGTACGCCAAGCATGGTACGCTGGAGTTGGTTCGAACCCGGATCTTCACGGTGTAGCGACATCTGCAGGAGAATGGATACCCTATCCTCTAGGACTGGCTAAAAGGATGATAATCAGAAATATCGTCGATGGGAAGAATTATTAACGATTACCGATATAATAATGTGTGCTCGATAAATACCGAACATTAATTATTGTGATGAAATTATGGTTTTATAATCTTGACCAGGTACCACCAGTCTGTCTATAGATTGGGCGATGGTCTAATCTGCCAGTTTGAGGGGTGATTCGAGGACCGACAGGAGACGTGTTTGACGAACACCTTGCACACGACAGATCGTGAACCGTGACCAGTACCTCCATATATTTAATAATTCAACTTTACGAAACCCCTTTGTCCTCTACATGGGAGAAGTGGTTCGGAAAGGGATCTGTCATTCCTCCTGCGACTGAACAATTGCCCTTTCAGACAGAGAGCTTGTATCACCGGGGCTGTAGACGATTTCATGTACTACATTGGATTGACAAAGGGTTGAGTTTGTTCGGTAGAGAACACGATGTAACATAGACACACCCACACACCCACACACCCACCCCGCACACCTCCATTATCCCAAAGACGGATGCGCATTGCGCCATGTTCCTCCACTTTTCCAGTTCTCAACGAGTTTGCCATTAACTGGACTCACATTATACTGATGTACGAAAGCAAGTACATATCTAGTGCTTTCGAACTGTTCTCTAAAAGGCAACGTACATATTTGGAAAAGTGTTTTACTGTGACTTAGAAGGTTTTTTTGTGTGCAAATTGTAATAAAGTGGCTGCAGCAACATACCAAATTTCACGGGAAAACATACAGTATCACATTAACCGCCTCCGTGGTGTAGTGGTTAGAGCATCCGCCCGGAGAGCGGAAGGTTGTGGGTTCGATCCCCGGCGGCGTCATACAAAAAGACGTTAAGATAAGGTACTTGTTGGTCCTTGTCTAGCGCTCGGCATTAATGGGTACAGCAAGGACTGGTCGCCTCGGAGTCAGTATAATGTGTCAGAGTGGGGTATTCATACTTAGATGCGGCATGGTATCTCAGTGAGCTAGCACTATAAAAACAGCTTAAGTCTGGCAAGTACAAGAAGCCACACATACACGCATGCACGCCACCATATGAACGGAATATTCTTAAGTACGACGTTAAGCCCCAATTCACCTCACCTCGCCTTATGTATCACTCATTACAGCCGTACCCTTACAAAGGATACCATGGAAGACCTGTATACAATGAGAAGGGATACAGTTACACTGGTGGTTTTAAGGATAATGTCAGAAACCTACCAGTAATAATAAAACTTGTTGTTTAATATTATTTATTTTACCCCAAGAACGTACAGAACACCCGATTGTATCAGAGGAACGAAAGTCAAACGAAAGAATGGAGTAGAGTGCATTTGCACCAACAGTCTTGTCCAGACAGAACCCAGTTTGAGCTGAAGTGTACTCTAACTTGAGAATACGAACGATTGTTAACAAAGACATGCGGGGACTCAAACAGATTGAAATGTAAAGTGAAAGAGCTGTTGACAGTTCTGTGTGTACACATGTAACACGTGGCACCGTCAAAGACGCCATTTTGAAAAGTACCGTATTAACCCTACATAACACTGAAGTAAAAATAGGCGAAATATGGTTTTGCATACTTTCCAATTGATTTTGAAAAATAATTTCTAATTAATGAATTAATCGAAGTTTGCAATATCACCACTAACTAAGGAATTCCAATTCATATATAAAGAATTATATGGGGCTCAACTTCAATCGCGTTCTCAGTCTGAGTTGGGTCAATACCTAATGTCAAAAGTTCAAAGAATTGCATCTTAACACAGAAGCACTATTACAATTCCTAATCTTTTGTTGATCTGCCCCTTGCGTGTCAGACTGGTTCTCTGTCGTCAAGAAAAGGCGGCTTAACTTACAGAGCTCCACACTGCGCCCATGTGCACAATATGCCAGTTGTACGTTAGGGCGTCCAGGTATATATATACACTACTTGGGTAAGGTACATTTACACTGACTGCCTTCACTTACCTCCTTGTAGGTAACATTCGGCGAGTCCTTTATACTAAAGCTACTTGTTTGTCTGTGTGAAGGTGGTGTGTTAGTCATTAGTTTTTATATGCGTGATCTGTATTTACACAGACTGAACGACATAATGCATTACTCATTCGTTCTTGCCACAACCCCACACAGACTTGACGCCCACCCACAGTGACCCCCTCTCTCTCTCCCTCCCCTCTCTCTCTCTCTCTCTCCTCTCTCCCTCTCTCTCTCTCTCTGTGTCTCTCTCTGTCTCTCCTCTCTCTCTCCTCTCCTCTCTCTCTCTCTCCTCTCTCTCCCTCTCTCTCTCTCTCTCCCTCTCTCTCTCTCTCTCTCTCTCTCTCTCTCTCTCTCTCTCTCTCTCTCCCTCTCTCTCTCTCTCTCTCTCTCTGTCTCTCCCCCTCTCTCTCCCTCTCTCTCTCTCTCTCTCTCTCTCTCTCTCTCTCTCTCACACACACACACACACACACACACACACATCCCTACTTGTATTATCCTCTTACTTGCCAATCAATAACAGTATTACAACTACTGAACAACATATTTTTTCTAATATACTAAAAGGTGTGGGCCTTTTTTTCAAATTGGACTGACAATCGGACAATTGGGTATTTGTTCTCTCTCTCTCTCCCCACCCCCCGACTCCAACCAATCTCTCTCCCACCCCACCTCTCTCCCAGTCACAGACCCTCAGGCTGTCAAGTAGGGTCAAGCACTCCCCTAATCGATCTGACTTACACCCAACACGCTCCACCTCGATGAACTATGATAACGCAGTGATTCAACCCACCCTGTCGCCTAGACTTACGTTTAGTCTCTGAATATATATAATGTTGATAGTAACAAACCCATTAAAACTGAATAGGATCCAGAGATTCAGAATACTTTCTTCATGTAGGTAGCATTGCAGAGAGAGAAAATAATATGGTTCAGGGACTGTGAGACAGACTACCTATCGTCTTGCTGGTAGTTATATAAACCTATATAAGTTTCTGTTTGGTGTATATGGTTTGAGCTGAGCTCCGGGACGTGATTCAGTTAGTTCCTGTTCTCACGGCTTCGCGACAATGTTGTCTCTGCCTACGTCGTTCCGGGCGCCGCAGGACAACGGCTGACTTGAACTCTATGACTCTTGAAGCGTACACCCGTCAACCGCCGCTCTAAACACCCCCCCACGTACTTACCTCGCCATCTCGCCAACATCTACACGACATAACTACCTCGTTGCTATCAACGGCCTCAGCATCAATGTTTCATGGACTATACACCGCCCAAGACCTAACCCCGTTCAGCTGTCTCCACGCATATCATTAACATAATCATCGTATTCTGTTAAAAAATATAAATATGGACCAAAAAAATATGAAAGTACTCACGTGAAGCTGTCAGTTGGGAGGCGCCGTGTCTAATGTGCGGTAATCGAAACCTGCTGGAAATAGGTCAAAAGACGAGACACGCTTGACTGAGTACACCGCGACAAACGAGTTTACATCGCTGAATGCGACGAACAAGAATTTGTTATCCATAAAAATATGTCACTTAATTTACTGGTTAATGTCTTGATTACCAATTTGACACTACATGGACTGCACGAAGCATCGCCTACTCACGTTCTGTACGTCAGAAGTATAGAAGCCCACGAGCGTCACTGGCCCGGACTTGCTGTTTTCTTACGCTGGTCTCGGATATTTAACACTCACGGAAAGCCCTGGAGAACTTTCGAATACTCGGTATAAAGTAACAGGATCTCCTACAGATAGAGATTCGAAAAAATAGTATAAATTTATACTCGTCCTAATTATGTATTTAAACTCGCCTTTAGCCAACACTGTTCTTTCAGTTCAATAGGATGACGTTTATATATTACTGATCTTAAAGTAAAATGGCGCAATGTAAATACATGGCCGTGGTATTTCTTTTCAACTCTGAAATGTGTGCATGTGCCCTTTTGTCAGACATGGAATATCAATAGACACTCCATACAATAGATGTTCAATTCTGATATTTCTTTTCACGTGGGAAACAGTTTGTCCTTCCACGTAACAGGTCCCGACAGACCAGTGGGTGAGTGAGTGAGTGAGTCTGTAAATAATCCAGTGTATCCAGTGATCAGACAATCCAGTCTCACCACCCGATCCCGCTAGTCACCTCTTACGACAAGCATGGGTTGCTGAAGACCAATTCTGCACGGGTGGTCTCCACGTAACCACCCACAGTAAGACGTAACATTCACGGTTATTCGGGACCTCTCTCCTACAGGTGTATATGAGTAGTCTCGGTCAAATCGCCGAAATTATGGAAACAAATATTCATACGACGTAAGGAGATAATTCCGCAAACAGTGTACAGTTTAGAAACAATGTGCAGCGGTTTTACACGGAATATAACACTCGGATTCGATCGTTAACAACATCACTGGACTTACTCATTAAAACGGTTGATTTCTCTCGAGCACATGTCAGGAAATGGGTAGAATTATAAAAACGTACATTCAGAGGGGCTCAATTACATGGGCTGGTGTCCATTTTCATACGGGACTATCCAGTCGGAAAGTAGAGTAAAAGTCGTGAAGTGTGTACTTTGTATGAAACTGAGACGTTGTAATGAAGTGGTGTAGCCCAGTGGTTAATGCGTTCGATCGTCACCCGGGTTCGATTCCCCACATGAGTACAATGTTTTGTTGCCCCCAACCCCAAAGCCCTCTACCCCCAACCCCCTTGATACTGCTGGAATTTTGCTGAAAGCGGCGTAAAGTGAATACACTCACTCACTCACGCTTGGTAACGTGCTAGTGTTTCAGCAGGCAGAGCAAGCGAGTGACGCTGCCTCAACAAGGTGACATCAATTGACGGGTGGTTAAACACATATTCTCGTCATGCTCCAGGTCAAAGTTCGATTCCCCACAGAGGCACGGTATGTGAAACCAGTCTTGCCACGTGCATATCGATGACTCACTAACTGCTTGATGGTCTGCGTGTTGTATTCTTGCCAGCTGCGGTCATCTCCCCTTGCTCCCTGTTACAGTGCGCAATTTTTTGATAATTCAAATACTATTCCTTAAAAAATGTTAACTTTTGACAAAATAATATATGTGACATACTTGGCCTATTTTCCATTTTTAATTATTCAAATTGTTACACAGTTTTGCTACAATTAAAATTCAGAGTGACTGTAGAAGTAAGAATTCTTGAGGGTAATTCGATACAAACACGAAGCCTGTTAAGACTTCTTTGAGAGGCTTCTAGAAGTTGGAGCGCTAAGGTGGGATAAGAATGTATGGACGAACAACTTCTTTATTACATTAGCATATAATATAAAGAGTTGAGAGGGATGAGAGGCATGTATACCATTATGAGCAAGTGTATTACAGTTGATTAGATAAGGGTTTAATAGACTACAAAATGGGTCAGATCAGAGTTAAAATGCTAACATGAGAAGCCTGTGGTATAAACCAAGTGGTTATGACTGGTGGGAATCTTTGATGTGTTGATGGTAAGATCAAGGTGACCTGATAATTGACTGATAAGTCTTCTGATGTAGGTAACCCCTGGAGTTTCCTTGGAGTGATTTATGTTTGAGACCAGTGCAGAACGCTCACGTGTGGGTTCTGCAGAAAATAACTTTAGATACGTGTATTAGGTGAACTACGGTAAAGAGTATTACCGCAATACTTCTACAAATACGTCAATCATTAATGTTTGATATTTTCAAGCTGACATTAGCATCGTGAATCTAATGTGGTTATTGCATCCATGTGTCGTTTATAAAACTACAAAACACAATGCCAGCCAGACATATGTCCATCAATATAATGTTGACAACAAGTATATATTATGCTAGTCATGAATAGTTATAAATATGAAACCAGTACGTTTATGCCAATCATCTGTAATAATAATTTATAATATAAGTTATGTAATATGTTCATATGATTACAATTTGAAATGTTTACTAATTATTCATCGTTAGAATCTGCTTCTGTAATAACCTGTGAACGCACAAGCTGTTCTTCTGTACCTAGAGACCCGTGAAGGCCCGGGTTAGAATTCATCTTCAGTAACCCATGCTTGTCGTAATAGGCGATTAACGGGATCGGGTGGTCAGGCTCGTTGACTTGGTTTACATATGTGATCGGTTTCCAATTTCGCAGATCGATGCTCATGCTGTTGATCACTGGAAGGCCTGGTCCAGACTCGATTATTTACAGACCGCCGCCATATAGCTGGAATATTGCTGGGTGCGGAAGTCCCGGAACGGTTAATGGACACGATTTAAACAATAAACGACAATGAATACACGCTCAGTGAGTGAGTGAGTGAGTTTAGTATTACGCCGCACTCAGCAATATTCCAGCTATATGGCGGCGGTCTGTAAATAATCGAGTCTGGACCAGACAACCCAGTGATCAACGGCATGAGCATCAATCTACGCAATTGGGAACCGATGACATGTGTCAACCAAGTCAGCAAGCCTGTCCATCCGATCCTGTTAGTCTCCTCTTACGACAAGCATGGGTTACTGAAGGTTCATTCTCACCCGGACCTTCACGGGTGAATACACGCTCAGAGGTCACAAGGGCAGCAATGAACGGTGCTTCCGACACAGACATTAAATGAAGTGAGCGGAACTCCAGCTCAAACTCATGGCGTTTCCTATTAGTCTCTGTGGTCTCTGAACCATATTATTTTCCCTACTGCCTAGCCATCCCTGCAATGCTTAAGCCCTAAATGAAGCAAGTCTAGATTTCCCCAGGTTCCTGCATCTCCCAACTCACTGGGGCTCCTTTTCAATTTAAATGCGTTTATTTCTTACCATCAAAATTACCCTCTTCAAAAATAGAAACGCATAAGCATTATTTAGAAGAATTTATGGCGTTAGGTTAAAAGCAATTATTTGTAGAAGAGTTCGCCAACATCAGCCTTTATTGTTGTGTTTCTGTTTACTAGAGTCCACAAGATGGCGTCAAAGTCAGTACTTTGTATGGACAGAATTAACAGCACTTACTGCTCAGCACCGTCTCGGCACAGACTGGATAAGTCGTAGAGGTCGCTCTTGCGGAATACTTCCCCACTCTTCCTGCAATGCGATGGCCAGTTCTTGAAGTGTCTCAGGCGTGTTTTGACGTTGACGTACAGGTCGATCGAGTTAATCCCATAGGTGTTCATTAGGGTTTAGATCTGGTGATCGGGAAGACCATGGCAAGATATTAACGTTAGAATTGGCAAGCGGACCGTGACGCGTGCTGTTTGTGAAGTAGCATTGTCATGTTAGATCAATGCCCTCTGTCGGTCCATGATCGGAAGCATGCATGTGATGTGACGTGCTAGGACTTCGTTGATGCACCGATTTGCTGTCATATTCCCCTGAACCACCACTAAATCAGATCTGGATATCGCACTCCACACCATGAGACTGCCTCCACCGAATCTGCCGACCTGCCGAATGCAATTAGCGGCAAAACGTTCATTTCTCCGACGATAAACACGCTGTCTCGCCGGTGAAGAAATCATCACTGAACCAGACTCGCCTCCAGTTCCGGACTCTACGACTACACATCAAGTGATTGCGCCGATCGAAGTCTCTCAAAACAGGGGCGACAACTGGCCTTCTTGGCCGAATCCCCACTTCACGCTATCGCTTCCTGACAGTTTGGTCGGAAATTCTTCTCAAACCAGCGATGCGTTGTGCAGTCTTCACGGCTGTGGCAAGACGATGACGCAAGTGAGCAACCCGGATGTTGCGGTCCTGGGCTTGGGTGGTAATTCTTGGACGGTCGCTTCTCGGGCGATCTTGGGCGGAATTGGTTTGCAGGAAACAATCCCAAAGGCGAGATATGGTGCTCTGTTGAACGCTGAAATGTCGGGCAACTGCAGACTTCGACTCCCCAGTTTCAAGGCGGCGTGTGGCGATGTTTCGATTGGCGGCACTCAGTCGTGGCATGATGCAGGCAAAAACAAATGACAAAATTGAACACAACGTTTGCCTTTTCATAGTGATCAAAACCCCCATGCATTTCCACATACTTGCACGTGCATTTCGCTTTGCATCTTTTCTTGATGACGTTTTGGCGAATATTTCTTCAAACGCTTCTAAAACAAGGGGGAAAGTTAAAATTGCCGCGTTTGGGCGCTGAAGCTGTTTACAGTCACACAAAGATGATGTTTTGGGAAGAAACAGTATATGTGTATTGTTTCTGCCACAGCTACATGAGCCCAATATACTCAAAATCACCTATGCGTTTCTTTTTTTAAGAGTATATATACATTCAGGGTTTAAGCGTTAGTCCACGTTTCCTATGAGCGGTGGACAGACAGTCGGAATACCGGACTGAAATCAATGTAAGCGGTAACACATATATAGACGTGGACAACGATGGGCAGATGAAGAGACATTGACGTTGGACATTGGGACTTGATGATGGAGTAGGAGATATGCCATTTGGCTTAGTATGTTGGAATGTAAATAACAGTCAGTAATGAAACTAGTAGTAATGCTACGGGTTGGTTGACAAGACAAGATACAATACAGTGGTGTTGAGGATTAAAGAAAGGATATTAGCGTCATATAAATAATTGCAATCAAGTTTGCAACATGGTATATAATTAGTTAGTTGGAATTAATTAGTATACGGGCAATTTTTCTCCTGAATCAGTCAGCCGTAGATTTAACGTCGCATTCTGCCCTTTACAATCATGACATGCAACCAGTTAATGATCACCGTGAAGATAAATACACTTTCTTTTAACGTAGATAATTACAGCTGTGTCTATTGATTGGCTTCATTATGTCGAGTGATATTTCCTGATTATAACGGTCATTTAGTCTGTCATACAGACCCTGAAACAAAACTATATCCAAGAGGTGGGTGGTAACCTATATACCTATATACTGTCACTCCAACGTTATTTGACACTTGACCCGTGAAGGTCCGGGTTACAATGAGCCTTAAGTAACCCATGCTTGTTGTAAGAGGAGACTAACGGGATCGGGTGGTCAGGCTTGCTGACTTGGTTGATACATGTGATCGGTTCCCAATTGCGTAGATTGATGCTCATACTGTTGATCACTGGATTGTCTGGTCTAGACTCGATTATTTACAGACCGCCGCCATATAGCTGGAATATTGCTGAGTGCGGCGTGAAACTCAACTCACTCACTCACTCACTGAGCGTGTATTCATTGTCGTTTATTGTTTAAATCGTGTCCATTAACCGTTCCGGGACTGTGCACCGCATTCCTCAAAGTGCTAGTTCCGTTGTGGACATACATTTGTTGACTACTGGTGTTAGAATCCGGCTGGAGAAACGTTTGAGCTGACTCCCAGTGATCCAACTTTTGTGTGCATACCATACCTATCTCCATCGCTCTGACATTTTAGACACAATGCCATTTACAAAGTGGTCAAATGTAGCACGTTATATTTGGGATTTCACTTTCTAAATGGCATTGTGTATTCATAGATTTCGGCCGTGTTAGCGGGGTACACAAAGTCCGTGATCTTGACCTTCCAGTTGTCTAACTTCCAGTTTTGTGGAAGCTGCGTTGGCCGAGTGGGTTAGACGGCTGATTGCGGTTGCTGATGATTAGGTGCCTTACTGTGGTGTAGGTTCGAATCCCGGATGGTACTCAACCGAACAAAATTACTAGAATGTATACCTTACTGAGAAAGTAATCCCAAATATAGCATGTGTTCTGTATATAACACTAATTTCACACCGATTTGTCACGTGCCGAAGTAGTGCAGGTGACTTAAGTTCGCAAACCATGCAATAGAGTTTCTGAACATATTCGAAATGATTTGCAAGTGTAAAAATAGTTCAAAGTGATCATAAATTGAAATATGTCAAATACATGATAATGTAAACGCGAACAAAGGGAAAAAAACTGACCATTCGTGAAAATGCTGAATACATCAAACAACAATGCTGTTTCACGTAAAAAAGCAAATAATAAACGTCAAAGTTGTCACTTGGATGTCGCTCAGACACATCGTTCCATATTCTCACTCACATGGCCACTAATCCTAGAGACTCTCATCCTCGTCTACATAAGATGCTCTCTGCAGGAAGCAATGTATACCGAGCTGATGACGGGTATCTCGCTGTGCTATGGTGCATACGACAAGAGAAATAGAGTGCCATGTACTTTTCTTCAAAAGGTAAGATGCCCTGCTAATGCTAGTGTTACACTATGTTCCCGGCCCCGTTTCCCTGAAATGTGGTGCCGTGGGATTTTGGCATTTTTTCCATCCAAAGTCAAGTTTTAAGTTTTCTCACGGTCAGTCCCGGCTAAAGTTTTATCACGGTCCATAGACTCCAACTAGTCTCTGAAGCTCATAAGGCGCACTAGTAAAGAAAAATATAATATAATGTTCGGCCTTTCTTCAGTCCCACTTTTCTAGATTGCGTGGACCTTGGATTATATTTGCTCCAGGGCTGTCGCAGACTACGCAGTCCACTGATGGGGGCTGTCGCATTCTGATGGGTTCACGTTTCTCACGAAGTAATAATTGATCATGGTTTTGACACATTTTGCGCGTTCTGTCAAGAGTTTCTACAAATGAAACGTGGACGTCGACCAGCTTTAAAGCACGTTTGTGCCCACGGTATAAAAATAAGCAGCCATTATATCCTGAGACACGAGAATAGCATGATGAGGGCATACATCGAGTCCTTGCGTCAGCAAGAAGGCCAGCATCAGCTGCAGAGAGGGAATGCCAGAGAACGCAACGTGCCGTATCTCGCCGGCCCTGTAACCGTCACACAATGGCCTGGATGAGTCGTGATAGAATGGGACGAATCGGCAACCATACGGGCTACAATAAAACCTAGCTTGCCGTGAGAACCGAGACAAAACGGACAGCAAGAGTGAAACAACCGTGACAAAACTTGAAAGGGCCGTGAGATGCTGGGGAATACACATGCCTCCCGTCCCACTACGAACCCACTACGTGTTATTTTTCCTCGTGTTACTGCGGCCTACTAGGTTTCTCACTGGTACCGTGGCAAATGTTTGAACAGTTTGCTCATTCAGTCCTCCATGTTGCCTCACGTCCGTCCCGTTTTGTCCCCGTTTCACTACGTTTCGGCGAAACGGGGCTGTCGAGGCTGTCGAGGCCGCCGGGAACATAGTGTAACCCTAGGATAAGAGGTTTTGTCATGGACAATCGGCTTGATTGTAAGTGGCAGCAATGTGACTGAGGCGCTCGTATAACATTCTTTTGAGAGTGTCCTTTGTGTGGTCTGATGCAGTGGCGAAACTCACTAACTTGGGGTGTTAACACTGACAATATGGCATTGGCCATCCTGTACTTTGGAAGCAGACAGATGAGCGTAACTCCAAAGCAGTAGTAGTCCCGTCATATTCTCTCATCAACAATTCCTTATATACCTATTATTCAGTTCTAGACTTTTCTAGCGAAATCCACGCCACGCCAGAATCATGCAGAAATTACTCACTGCTTCTCACAATCCGACCGGAAGCAAAGCAAGTAAAGGGCAGGTAACTCCCAAGCCCACTCTCAACAGGTGTCACTCAGGAAGTGAGTTCGAACCCACACTCAGCGCTTTCAACTTTTGTCACCCATAATAACTAAAAGTTCATTAAAGTAACATTATAATTAACAAAAATAAATCCTCAAAACACAATCCACTAACCTTTATCAAGACAATGAAGAGTGAATGAGTGTAGTTATATGCCGCTTTTAGCAATATTCCAGCTATATCACAGTGGGGGACATCAAAATAGTCTTCACACGTTGTACCCATGTGGGGGGAATCGAACCCGGTTCTTTGGCGTGAAGAGCGAAATTTAACCACTAGGATACCCCACCGCCTTCGAAATGAAGAACTGCTTTTAAGCCACATCAGCAACATTGCAGCTCAGATCAAACATGTCACTGGCAAGTGCAATTTTATACAGATGCACTTTTTACTGTCAGTTCACTGGGACATTTACATATGTAACAGAATATTTTATGTAAACGCTTTTATCTTTCAAATCGTGAAATTCACTGCTCAAACGTTTCTAGTAAAGGGAGAGTGTTATGAGCCAGTAGGTGTTTTATGGGTGAACCGTTGATTGTTAGAGGCAGCAAATTGATAGAGAAGCTAGCTTGACTACCCCCTTAACCTCGTGGGGTCGAAACCTCCGCTGTGAAGTGTTTGTTTACAGTTGTCTTCTCCAGATGGCACTTCCCAGCAGGTTGGATGTACCTATATACACGTGACAGATCTGGGCAGTTCAAGGCCTTTATTCCACGCCCTGACTTGCCATTCGTCATCACTCGTCCCTTTCCGTCGATCGCTAAAAGATTCGTTTTGTCCCGTAATAACACAAATTGGTCACAAATGACTACCTGCGTTTTATCTCCTTGCAATTGAAGAGCGCGGGCGTGTTACCAATCAGGGAAAACACTATTTTCGCTTTGCATGTGCGATAAAGACGACCGTTAAATAGAGGCCAATGTCACTGAATGTATTTTATTCGGCGGTCAGAGGTTTCGATCAGTTAAGTTCACTGTCTTAGAATTCCACTGTCCTATTATATTCTTTACCGATAACGCATATCTGTAGACTATTCATGTCACATTGCTAGTATAAATCTATTCACTAGAAGCAAGAATTATTATTTCAATTATTTTTTGGTTTTTTCCGTACTTTCGATTATTTTCCCGTTTTTTCGAACTATTTTTCTCTTCTTCAAATAATTGCTCGTTATTTCAATTATTTTTAGTTGCTTTCGTTACGCTGATTATTTTCTCGTTTATTTCAAAACATCGAAATGTCGATTTCTCCCTCGTTACTTTGTTAATTTCTTCGCAATTTAGATTTTTTCTCGTTATTTCAAATTCTTTTAAAAAAATATCGAAATTTTAAAAGAAAACTCGATACAATAATTCCAATTCGAATCCCCATATAATGGTGATTTTCCATTTCGTGTCCCCGCCGTGGAAAACAGAAAAAATATTGCAATTATGTAACTATACTGGGACAGACACTCATTAGGTCTTAAAAAAATACGAAATATCGATATAATATATAATGGGATTGCTGGCACCATTAATAATATGGTTGTAGTGCTTATACCTATGTATGCTCGGAACACAACAGGGAGAGTGGAAAGTACAGAGAAAGTCAGAGAAGCACAGGCGGAACATAAAGTGCTATTTGAATAAGACCTCTTGGGCTGACGTTTGAATTGGGTTACTGATGGTTAGGTATTCAGCTCAACTGGAAGAGCGTTCCAGAGTTGTGCCGATACGTTACAAACTGATCGGCATCCGAAGGTTTTCAAATTTGTCCACGGAATGACAAGATTGTGTTGCAAACATGATCCAAGGTCTTCTGGTTGGATGATACTCGCCAGTACGCAAAGTTAGCTTGACGCTGTTCCGTTGGTAGGTGAGTGTCAAGACTTTGAACTGGATTCTCTTCTGGACTGGGAGCCAGTTCTTGGACTTAAGAATCGGTTTGATCAGACAGTGCTTTGGTGATCTGTGTTACAATCCCTGAAGCTGCATTCTGCATCCTCTGTGGCGATGTATCTGTTCTGAAGATGCTCCTGCAAGAAGACTATTGCAGTAGTCGAGGTTGCGGATGCTGTCGGTGTTCAGATCTGTCTTTTCATTGTTCCTTCTTACCGGAAGTGGAAAAACAGGCATGTTCATCAACCCATTTTATTGTTTACAGGGGTGCACAAAATAAAAACAAAAAGATATTTCTTGCCGCATCATCTATGTGCCTGTCTGACTGGTGTATTCTGTCTATGTGACAGATTAAGTAAAGTCATAATACACTCCAAGATGTCAGTTCTATTAGTAATGTCCATCAAAGATATTTCAATGTTCCCCTTCTAGTGTCAAAGACCCTGATGTCACATACCATCTGCGTCCAGCAGCTTCACATCGGTTCCCTCACTGTTGGGGGCGGTGGGGTAGCCGAGTGGCTAAAGCGTTCGCCCATCACGCCGAAGACCCGGGTTCGATTCCCCACATGGGTACAATGTGTGAAGCCCGTTTCTGTACCACCACAGATGTAGCAGCATTAGCAGCTGCCATTTCACAGTCCATCTGGAATATGTCGGATCTCATGTTGAAGTCTCGGCTTCATCCCCTAAAACCTGGATGCAGCTGTGAAGGCGATCTGGCTCTTGTCTAGTAGGGTCTCATCCCGTAACTGAGTGTTTGAATCTGTTATCTGTTGTTAGTTTCCCTGTTGTCAAGCTATCGTGAGTGAGTGAGTTTAGTTTTACGCCGCACTCAGCAATATTCCAGCTATATGGCGGCGGTCTGTCAATAATTGAATCTGGACCAGACAATCCAGTGACCAACAGCATGAGCATCGATCTGCGTAATTGGGAACCGATGACATGTGTTAACCAAGCCAGCGAGCCTGACCACCCGATCCCGTTAGTCGCCTCTTACGACAACCATGGGTTGTTGAAGATTCATCCTTACCCGGACCTTCACGGGTCTCAAACTATCGTGGCTCACTTATCCCATAACCAAGTACTTGAATAAATACAAATAATATCTATAGCGGAGCACTACCATAAGTATCCTGAACCCAAACGCCCTCATGGTCGTTGATAATAGTCCCCCTTGAACAGAGTGTACGCGTTAGTGGCTGAATGGGTTACACTGAGTCATGATAAACCACTCAAGTATGGATAGACAACCAGCCAGGCGTAGTGAAGCATAGATGTACGCTTAGTGCCTGAAAATATATAACTCTGACAGAATTAAAGAGCTCCATTTATTTGAAAAGGAGCCCCAGTGAGATGGAAGATTCTGACCATCAACCTGCGGAAATCTCGACTTGCTTCATTTAGAGCGTTTGCAATATAGTGCTGGGTTGAAGGGGAAATAATATGGTTCAGGGACTGTGAGACAGTCTATGGGAAACTTTAAAGATTAGATGACTCGGGTCAAATGTTGCTCGTGAACATGTATGTTTGGCCCGGAATTAATCCACTAAAATCCGCGGAAGAGAGGGAACATTGTTTCATGTGGCGCACAGCAACTCTCGCTAAATCGCTTAATCTCAACGTCTTTGGATCAAGCGTTTTAAAGAGGCCACACGGAACATAGACCTGCGATGAAAATTCATATCGCGAAATGAATTATGGATATGATGAAACATATCAATGATATCTTGAAAAATACTGCTGATATCTTTGATATCAGAAAAGGGTTTAACGATATAAACATTTTCTTATGATGTCAGTAATTCAGTTCGGGATATCTTACAATATTGATACAAATATCATTGATTAATTATTGACATTAAACATTTTAAAATATCAGTAATTTTACATTGAATATAAGAAATTACATATTGATATTCGATTATTTACTGATATCGTACTAACTATATTGATATTTATAAATATAAAGCAAACATATCGAAACGATTGATTTCTTAATAAATATGAAAACGGTTGCCATGCGAACATGTCCGCAGCCCAACATTCTCTAAACCATGAAAAGATTAACAAATTAAACTTTACAAACAAGCTGGGTTTGGTCTTTAGACAGCAAGACTTTCGTGAGTAAGGAGGAAATTGCGAATTGTTTGTATAGGGTAGAACTCTAGAATAATCTTATTATCCTCGCCACTTGAAAGAGAATCACGAAATATCGCTATGATTGACACGTGATTACAATGTTAAATCGGCACCCGGGTAACAGCGGTAATATTTCGCAGTGAACTGGGTCCAATAATGCATGTACACTACCGGGCAAAAGAAAGTTATCACAGACTTCACTTAACCAAAAATAGAAACGACGTTTGTCAGATATATGATAATTATTTTACAAACGGAAATCATTTCCAATGATTTTATTGAAAATTCATTGTAATGCTGGTCTTGCATTTGCCGCAGTTCATTAAGAACTGATTTAGAATTAGATTAAGAATTAAGGGGTCAATATTAAAAATTACACAATTCGGAATTCATTAAAAAAGTGCATAAAGAGTCACAGAATGAGACTGGAACCAGGGGACTCATTGATCAGTAGCGAGTGTGAACACTGGGAATTCATACACGCCACCACACGTCTCCTCGTACGTCGGCGGATGACCAAGTCCAAAAGAGTCTGTTCAAGTTCCTGTCGGTTCGCTGGAGGTGGTTCACGCTATCTCAGCTGACGGAATGATCACGAGGATCCCAGAGATGTTCAATGGGGTTCATGTCTGGAGAACGTGCCAATCGCGTTTGGCGTCAGTCGCTCTCTTCTTCGTCGAAAAACTCGAAATCTGCCGTCGTTTCTGAACAGACTGAACCGGCTTTCATTTGTACAGAGCACTCTCTCCCGGTCACGTCACTGGCACCGACGTGCAGTAGTGCTCATTGTAGTCTGCGTTGACGGTGTAGAAAGGTCAAGGCCATTCCACGGAAGGTTCGTATACCAGCCATACCAAGTCGTGGAAAGACTGTTCGTCTGCTGATATCTGCACTAGTGGTGTCGCCGTCACGAATCTGTTCTGTAGGTGGATCTACGGGATGTAGCGGTCTTCGGTCGGTGTCGTGAATCTTGGTCTTCTCGATCTTGGGCGGTCTTGGGTCTGGTCTGTTTGCTGTAGCGGATTATCAATTTGCTGATGGTGGCCTGGCTGCAGTTGAAGATTCTTCCTACCTGACGTTGTGAAGCCCCTGTATTTGGCCATACCGATCGACCTGTCCGGTTGCGTTTGCATAAGTTTTTACATAATCGTGGTGGGGTTTTGGTTATTGCATGCTTGCTCTGTCAAACATCGGTATTTATGCCACAATCATGCACGTGCATTTGGACGAATGTCCCTTAATTACGTTTTTCACTTTTTTGAAAAATACACAATTCGTAAGTTTTCAAACAGGTGCGTTGTTATCGGGACCATGTTGCGTTTTGGCGAATGTTTTCTGCTTAGGTGAAACATGTACCAGCGTTTGATATTTTATACAATTACTTCAACAGTGATAACTTTCTTTTGCCCGGTGGTTTACACAGCTCTGTTTTCACTGTGACTTCGTGTCTCTACTGAAAGACTTATTCCTTAATGGCAAGATTGCACTTGATAAGTGTTTGCTTATGCGGTAGTGAATCATCGTGGTATTTCCTGATGTTCATTCAAGTGGTGAGGACCACCGACACGTTCATTATCTATGCAGACAGAGGCTACCCTACTTTTAGCACTAACGCGTATAGTGAAGTTTAAATACGCTTCATTGTTATCGCTCATATCACATAACCTACGAGTTTCTAACTTTTCAAAACTGCACATTTCTGATCAAAAATGGATTACGAATAATTCATATGTATTGTTTACTCCTTGTGGCAACCGTTTCATGTTATGAAAGTTACAAATCAAAAGTGGATAGTTTTCAGTTGCAATCTCGAACAGCCAAAAACTCCTAAAGTAGAAAACAGCTGCTGATGTTGTACTACACATGCACCAACGCCTAATTATGTCATTATCTGGAAACACAGTCACTCGTGTATCATGTAAATATGTTTATCAAGCAGTTAATTGAAGCTGTTTGTTCCAAACCAGGCCCGGGTTCGATTCCCCTTATGGGTATAATATGTACAATATGTGAAGCCTATTTATGGTGTACCCCGCCGTGCTAAAACTAAACTCATTCACTCCCAAACTGGGGCCAAATGTCGATATAATTTATGCCTTCTGTACAGTGAATCCGTACCGAGGATGCACCAGGCGCAGATCATGAACGTGCATGTATCAAAACGTCGTGTTGTTTCCATTCTTTATCACCTACGCGCCAGTGATTTTGAATGGTCGGTCGACATGAGCCCGGGTGGAGTTATCTCCCCTTAGTGCGCCCTCTGTTTGGTCAGCATGGCATGTGAGAATGTCTCCCAAACAAGGTAGAATGCATTGCATTCACACGAAAACAGATGCATGTTAGAATTATGATTTATGTGGTCACGTGTTGATCCCCAAGATGAAACAAAATAGTTAACCGGAAATCAGTCCCTTGATGTAATCAACAATTGTATTCTGAAATTAACTCAATTTACCAATCAGTACAATGGTATCACTATATCAGTACAAAATAGAGCAGTGATTATAGCATTAAAGACAGTGATGGTAATATTTGTCTCTCAGCAACAATCATCTATCTTGGAACTAAGTAGATAGTCTTTCATACAGACACTGAAACAAATATATCCGACAAAGCCAATAAGTCTAGAATCTATTGCTAGTCCAGATTTAGTCTCGGGGCTCCTTTTCCTTATACTTTATGATTATTATTTTTGAACCGTTTTTATATGTTCATTTCAGAGACTATATGTTAGTCTAGTAGATAGAGTGTCCAGGGTGTACTGACAACCACACACAAAGCTTGGCTTCTTGCAACAAGGTAAATCTTGCCATCCCTTGATACAAGAGGCTTGTATAAAACGCCCTTCAGTTTACTGGGCAAGCCTACAGACAACCATCTCCCAAGTCATGAGGATACAAATACACTCAGTTCCTCACTTTCTTCACAGACAAGGTAGACAACATCCGGGCTCCGATGATGCAAAATGAGGTTGGGCAAAGGAAGACCAGTGAGGATCACACTGGGGCAAGAGATCAGGAGATCAGGAGGTACCAAACCAAGGGCACCGAGAACAGTGGGGAGTCATGCGACAGTGTACTTGGGATGCAAGCGAGACATTTCAAAGGCAAGGTCCGCATATTTATCATGCCTTTCCCGAATCTTGCCAATCACGTTGCTTTTTTAAAAGGGACAGAAAATTCAATGATATAAATAAATTCATTAGCTTTATCAAAAAGGACAAGATCAGGTTTGTTGGCAGGAATTCTTCTGAGGCTGTATATGGGCTTATTCCAAGGAAGCTTACTAGCATAATTTCCCATGACGCCCTGGACATGTTCAGGGTCGTACCATGGATGAACTTCAGAGTTAAAGCCACAGACATGGCGAAGAAGATAGTAGAAGTAACGAGCCATGCCATCACGTCTTTTAAGATATACTGTTTGTGCCAAGGAAGGGCATCCACTGACAGGTGTTGGACAGTCTCTGTAAATTCATTACACAGTCGGCATTTCAAGTTAATATTTTCTTTAAGAATCACATTTAGGCAATTGCGAGTGGGAAATGACTGGCTCTGAGCATCAAAAAGGAAGCCCTCAGTTTCACATTTGAGACCAGCCGACTTGATCCAGTCGAAGGAGTCGATGGGATTGCTATTCTGTTCCACACACTGCATGTACACACGATGTAATGGCTTCTTGGAAACCGACTCTGAGCAGACTTTGTGCAGGACTTCACCTGGTTTACACCCATCACTGTACCGTCCAGCAACTAGTCTCTGAAATGAACATATTTTACTGAAAAAAACGTTCATAGTAAAAAAATATATACTGTATATATATAATGAAAAGGAGCCCTGCGACTTTCTTCATTTTCAGAGACTAAACAAATCTGCAGAGCGATAATTTCTTGGAATGTCTCTACGTGTGCAAGGATTCTTATCACCATTACTGACACGCTGCTGAAAGTGTGTGTGACAGGACATTTTATTGCCCCCAACACCCCCCTACCCAACCCGACCCCCACTCCCTCCCAGTGTGGTGTGGGCAGCTCAGGGGAAGTATCAAGTGTCTCAACACCATAGCTCAGAGTTAGCATCTCTTGAGATTAATCCCATGGCTGGAAAACTGGATGTATCCAAAACTCTAGACTAAGGTTTAGTCTCTAAATATATATAATTTTGATAGTAACAAACAAGCCCATTTATATTGAAAAGGAGCCCTAGGGAGACCAGAGATTCAGACCGAACCCTCAGGAAATCTAGACTTGCTTTATTTAGGGCTTTAGCAGTAGGGAAATTAATGTGGTTCAGGGACTGTGAGACAGACTACCAAAACTCCAACAAAGATATCAAAACTGCTTAATATTTCTCCCAAATCGAAATGTTCTGTCTGCACTATATGTGGCAGTTAGATTGAAGTCACATCGAACAGGAGAAAACTGTTTATTGGAAGTACTGAGACAGAGCCATTTCTTCTGATTGAAAAGGTTTTACAAGTAACAGTTAACAGGGAATGTTCTATACATACTGTGTGGAAAGTGTTTACGTGAGGTCACTCGTGTGGACAATACTTTGTGCCGGCTTGTGAAATCCTTTGAAAAGACTGCCATCGGTTTGTACCAGTCCTGTGGAACTGAAGTCACAAAACGACTGAGATCCGAAGACGATTCTGAATCAAGGGATTCGCTCAGGAAGTCATTTTTCCAGGAAATAAGATCAGAAATCTCCGATGAACAGACACTTCACCTTTTTTCACCTGTACCAGGGATACCGTCTTAGTCAGAGTAAGTATATTATCCCATTTTGAAACATGTAAATTGCACCATTTTGTTGTGAAGGAAGTTTGGAACCACCAATACTATGGCATATTTACTGTCATAGAGTGTCAGACAAATATTTCATTTGCACTGAAAACATTATCTCACATATTTTTTTATTCTCCTGGAAATTACTTATAGGAAGGTTTTATGATTATGGACTTATTAAAATTTATTATAGGGGGATATTGCAAAAGAATCTAAATTGAAGCACAATAAGAGGAAATTCATAGTTCTATACCATGGGATTTAACCTCACTTCACTTCTCTATGCAAATTCATGAAAAATGCAAGCATTAATCAAAAGATTCTGCCATAATTTCATGATTTTATTAAACAGACAAAAAGATATAAAATTGATCACTACAGTGTGTATGAACATGTAGCTTATTCCTCATACACGACAACCTCCATCATATTTATAATTGGTATAATCTCCTGTCTATTTTGACTGTACTTGTTTTCATTTGTATATTGCTGAACCGGATTATCTGTGACAAATTTTAAATGAGTTCTAAGTTATGATGACTATAAATGTGTTAATTATTATACTGTGTCGAATTATTATTAGTATGTTAACTGAGCTTGAGTGGACACAGAAACTATCGTTTCCTAAAAAATGGAATCCTTGCATCAAAAACAAACACTTTCTTTGTAGTCTAAATACGAGCCCCATTCCTTTACTTACATAACAGGGTACTTAATACGGCAAATGGTGTTACAAGATTAAATAGCTTTGGTAAATTGCTTGTTGTCACATGGCTTATTCCTATTCCTGACTGTGATTAAAACCTTTCAATGTAACCAGGAAGTGACTGTATGTTTTACACATGTTAACCTCATGTATAAGTGTTATATATACTTTCACTGCTCCTTACATCACGATGCGAGTCCAAGGTTTGCGACAGTGCAAAGCAAATAAATATATATTGATAAAAGAGAGATGGTCGAGATCTGAGGATAGGGTCGATGTATCAGTATTATTGAGACAACAAGGTCAAATTACTTGAAGATCATTTTATTGAGAACAATAGTATCAATGAATACAGGAAATTATTCGGAAAAGAATGTATATGTATAAAATATATGAACAATATTTCAGTGCATATACATGACTGCAAATAGGAAATGTGTTTCAATTATTTATGATATGTTGTCATTTCATTTTGTTTGGATTATTAAAACTAACCATAAACTAAATATATATAATTTTATAGTACCCGTATATATTTAACAGTACTCTATTTCAGGTAAGAATTACTACTTCTGATGGTTTCAAGAGGACAGTACTTCATCCCTTATGTAGTTTGGCACTTGCGACTACTGCTCCCGACTTCAGAAATCTTTCAACTTTAATATTGGGTACAGAAGAATTGAAACCTTACATAATAAGAGGTGTATGGTGTAATTCAGGGAGAAATTGCTGCACTATCTTCCAAGAAAGAAGCTTCGATTCTAAGGACTACAACTGCATCTAATCTTCAAAACCTATCTTGGGAAGCTATTGCAAACGAATGGAAAACGAAAGCGCCAGCATACTGGACACTTCTACAAATATTTGCATCAAACCCTTCTTTGCAAAGAAATAAGACAAAGGACGAACATTCTCTGCTTCCTGCAATAGTTTCAGCAGGTTCAAAACTGTTATCTATTTACAACCGGGAACTGAATGGCCTGCAACACTTAATCAGCATTATACTTCTGAAAGGTGGAGCAAAGAAATCTGCATTTAGAAGACTGTGTGTGACAAGTGACAGCACAAGTTATTCGACACCTATATCTGATATAGAGCATCTATCTGGAAAATGGGATGTGACCATAAATGAGTAGAAAACTCAATGTGAAGCTGATGGTCTTCTTGAACGTGAATACTTACAAAATGTTTCAGAAGCAGAAAAGTATGTGGCAAAACATGGGGTTTCTCCAAATGCAGTACTTCATCTTGACCAAGAGCAAAAGGCACTTGATGCACATAGGAGAAGGATGCATCCAGGTTACTATTTCGTTGGTGACAATGTTGACGTTTATACAAGAGTAAGGTTTATGTCTTCAAAACACCAGAACAAAAGTCAGCACATGTTCCAAATATGTGCTTACAAGAACAGGGTTGATGGGAACACTTTGGATGATTCAAGGCCCAAACAAGACGCAAAATCAATTCCGTTTTCCATACTTCTGCCTGGCCCAAGGGAACAGTCTATCCTGATCACCGAATTTGCCCATATTGTCGCAAAGAAGTGGATTGAGTTTATTCCCGCGTATTTGAACCAGTTTTGCCACCATGTATACCGCATAAATACATGAAAGAAATGCGGAAAAAGACAGAGAGACTAAATATTGGCGTTTTGGAGAAGAACGAACAGTATAATGATGAAATGACTGACATCTGTGAGTTTATTCACAAATTTGTTCCTGGCCACGATGAGGGAGAAAGCTGCACAGAAAAGCCACAGAAGGTTCTGAGTGGTGGGGACTATCTTACGTTTGAGAGACATAAACAAGCTCAGACTGGTAAATCAAATGGCAGAACACCATCAAAACGACTTCAAGAACTAATCCCCAAAATTGAAGAATTCCACAATCAGGCAGAGTTTCTTAAATTGATTTGGAGCCTTCTTTATGATACATCCTCATCAAACTCAATTGGAACATTGTACGCAGCCAGAAATAAAATGAATTCAAGGAATGTAACATCAGATCCCCATGATAACTACTACGCCTCTGGATAAGGATAAGTTTCTGGATAAGGTTACAACTGCCTACATTATTGCTGGTGGTCTTCATCACTTCCATATGGAATCCATAATGCTAAACCTCAACCAGAATATGAAGGTCCAGTTGGGGACAAAGAAACCATGATGGAGTACATCATTGGACATGCCTGCCAGTTTGTCAAGAATCATGGCAGCCCTTCTGTGCCAAACCTTCCTCGTTATGGCATTCAGACAAATGACACCACATACAGATACTGCAGCAAGACATATCAAAGGCCAATGTCACTAAGAATACATGAAGCTCGGATACATGGATATCCTGATCCAAAGTTTAATCAGCGGCCTGATATCAGCCCTTCTGTCGAAGCATCCTCCACATCTACAAAGTCCACTGTGTATGACTACACAAAGCTGTGCCTGACACTAGGATTGCTGAGACTCAATCACAATGATGCCATCAAGTATGGGGATGGCGAGAGGCTGTTACGAATAGCACAATTCTTTTGTTTATATTACAAAAGTGGAAAGTGCCCTAAATATGCATTAGCCCTTCTTGAGACTACTGCACAAGCGCATGGTCTTCTTTCAGAGAGACAGGCAGAAAGATTTGTGTGGAACAGGACCGTCAACTATCAGGGAGAAATAGACACCAACCATCCCAATGATCTTGACCTTGAGCATTGCAACAAAGTATTTAAGGAAGATGTTCATACATACAGGGGAAAATACACTCAGAAAACTATCCTGAGGGTTAGCAGGAGTGCACTTGTCACTGACAGCATTTGCAAGAAGTTTGATAATGTGTCTAATTTAAGACGAAGTTCTGGGAAGCACAAGAAACCCGATGTGTCAGAGGACATTCTACAACTGGCTGAACAACTACACTCTGTTGGAAATGTATTTAACAATGATGACAGAGTTCATGATCACTTTCCAAACTTGAGAGATCCATTAACATCACTAGACATGGAAGACATCCAAACTTGGATTTCAGCAAGTCTGAAGAAAATGAGCTCTAAACTGTGCTACAGATAATTTCATTCACTCTCTGAGCTGAGGAAATCTAGACTTGTCACATTTTCTAGACTTGCATGGGCTTTCTTGGATATATTTGCTTCAGGGTCTGTACGAGAGACTACGTCTAGCAGTACATTGTCATCAGCAAAATCAACCTCAAATATCAGATTTTGTCCAACAACCTTAGCACGCTTAAAATAGCTGTGGAATTCCTTGCTCTCATCATGAGTCTTGACATGCATCACCAGAGGGTCATCCGATAAATAAATATGTGCAAAAGTACACAATACAATTCTTATGAAGAGCCTCCACATTAATCAAACCCCGACCTCCAGAATTGATTGGCATATATAAACGATTAAGAGAGGAACGAAGGTTACGGCTTCAGCAAAGATACCGAGGAGGTCGTATTTATGCTTTACTTGCGCTTATACTCCGATGTCTTACATATTTGTGCATCATAATCAGCTAAACGTGAGTAAGTAAAAATGATTTGACCTCGCATTGTCATTTTACATCTAAATAGCAGCATCAGCCTTTAGATGGTTTGGAGTATATCTTCTCTTATGAAACCGCGAGACTGATTCAGCCGCAATATAGCTTTCGTGTCGTTCTATTTTAAACAGGTCATTCTCAAAAACAACAAAGCACACGATGCTGAACTTTGTGCAAAAGATAACTTAAAGGAATATATGAGTTTTGGCATGTCAGTGCCCCGGACATTGCTGCAGAAGCCATTTTTCCCTCTGAAGCCTTTTAAACCAACCACACCCGGTATGCTGAGGAATTGAAGCGTCACTAAGCTTGTTAAAAGCTTGTATATTATGCATGCGAACCACAATGCCAGTTACTCTATCTTTAATTCGTATTTAAGGTCAGTCACCCCAGACATTTTTATTCCTCGTGGGATTACGAAACGGGAGCGCTCGTTTTATTCGTGAATATCGCTGTTTGCACAAAAACAGTACTGCTATAAATTATTTAGAATGCTTCGAGATATCCGACACGGATGGAAGGGACATAACTCTTCACAGCGAAAAGCTGCGCCTGATGATATCCGAGTACATTCTGGTTACCTGACACCGTTGTGCAGTGTCTATTATCATGATTACATTGGCGGTCATGACTAGGGTGGGATGAATGATCACGTATAGCATGGTAACAGCTTGAGTACACTCGCTAAACAGAGCTTACAGGTACAAAGGCATCTTTGGATAAAATATACAGTTTTCTACATTGGAAACCATGTGTACAGAGATACTCACTGAATACAAAACTGTGTCACATGTAATGCACAATCCCTTGATGTATAAACTCTGTGACAGCGGCTTGAGTTGCTTTGTGGTTTGTTGTGGTATCAGTTACCTGTGTGTTGAGTTGAGTGAGTGAACATGAACGGTTATAATAGGCAAAAACCTCCCATAAGCGGATTCAGATGGGGGGTGCAGAGTGCGCACCCAATTTGTCCGGAAAGTTTATTACATGACTATTGAAACTCTTGTGAAAACGGGTAAAAATCAACTAAATAGTCGCAATAACTGCCGTAAAAACAATGTTCTACATTTTGCCTGCTGCCTCGACCATGTAGTTTAACCGAACCGCCGAACATCTATGTAAGCAGGACTGAGAAGCACGGTTATCAAATGAAGGTGCAGATATTACAATTCTGTCATATGATTTGCATAAGAGTTACAAGAATTCATGATACATCGCACACATAATCATCTGCAATAGCAAGGGGTTGGGGTGTTCATAAATATATGGAGTGAGTGAGTGAGTTTAGTTTTACGCCACACTCAGCAATAATCCAGCCATATGACAGCACTCTGTAAATATTCGAGTCTAGATCGGACAATCCGATGTTAAACCATGGATACATTGTATGCAGATTACTTTCGTTCTGTGTATGTATATTTATCAATATTTATCAATCACTGTCACCATATATTTCATAAATGTGCTCTTCGTTTATAAAGAGCGATTCAATATACAGATATAAACATATATACAATACAACCACAGTTGACAGATGTTCAAACCCCTGAGGCGTGACGACGAGCTGTCGATGCCCTGCCAGCACACAACGTTTTCGCAAGTTTATTTAATCACCATTGAAACTCCCGTGAAAACCGATGAAAATGAACTGTGCACTGTGGGAGTCCACAGAATAACGTTGTACACACAACGAAAGCATAACGTTGTGACAACGTGAAATTGTAAGCTCGTTGGTGATGACACCACTGTAAGAATCCGGAGAATGGTCATCGTATGGGGGTGGTCCCTCTCGGTCTTACAGTTCAGCGTCTGTCAGGTGTCTGGCCAGCCTGCTTGATGTGTCTGATGATCATCTGCCTTGTACAGACTGTTGGAAGCCCCAATCCGTGCCATTCCATTAGCCATAAGAGAAGTCCACTTCTCATAATCATGCCATTTTGACGTTGCCTTTAACAGGTATACCACTAACATTTTCAGTTGATTGTGTTTTATGCTTTTGAAGCATAACATGCACGTGCAATTCATCAAAATCATGATATTTCGCTCACAGCGTTGCAAAGGATAGCCGTGGCGTTTCGGCAGCATGCACACAATGTCTGCGGTTTGTAAATCACAATATAACACCGTTGAAAATAGACTTTATTTTGTGTTTTCATTGTGACTTACAATCAAAACACGTTTGAAAACAGTCTTTAATTTATCTTTTTGGAAATATATTCCCAAACACCAGGCGTGTACTTTCTTTTTAACGTCAGTATATTACGTGTAATAGTTAATTAATCTCACTACACAAGTAACGGATTTCAGTTGTCTTGATCTCTTTCACATCAGTAAGTTACAGCTGCTAGTTAATTAATGTAGCAACGTATGTAAGCAGAGATTATATTACTATTCCTGCAAATCCTGAGGGGTCTAAATATCATCACTGAAGGGGGTTACACATGCATGAATGCACTTTGTGAATACGATTTGCGGCAGGTGGGCTTAATTGGATGGATCTCCGTGTCTCACATGGATCATTAATTGTGCCTGTATATGTAAAATCAATATTTCACTCAAGTGAAATTATTGTCAAAACTACATTCAATCTGCCTCATTGCACAATGGTTTCCGCTAGACATGCTCGATCTGTAAAAAGGAAATATTTGCTGAAATTGGACTTTTTTAAGTACCATGTTCTTCCTGTCTCATGGCCTGTATTATTTATATATTCATGAGCGAAACATCAAAGAGGGAAATTGTGATCAATAAAGAGCAAACATGTCAACAATGAATGAAGATGTCAACAACAATGAATGAAAATGTCAACAATTATAAATGGAAATGTCAACAATGAATGGAAATATCAAGAACAATGAGTTAAATGTCAACACCAATGACTGAAAATGTCAACAATGAATGAATATGTTAACAACAAAAAATGAAAATGTGAACAACAATGAATGAAATGTCAGCAACAATGGGTTAAAATGTCAACAACAATGAATGAAAATGTCAACAATGAATGAATATGTTAACAGTAAAAAATGAAAATGTCAACAACAATGACTGAAAATGTCAAAACAATGAATGAAAATGTCAGAACAACAATAAATGAAAATGTCAGCAACAATGGGTTAAAATGTCAAAAACAATGAACGAAAATGTCAACAATGAATGAATATGTTAACAACAAAAAATGAAAACGTCAGCAACAATGAATGAAAATGTCAACAACAATGACTGAAAATATCAACACCAATGAGTGAAAATGTCAGCAACAATGAGTTAAAATGTCAACACCAACAACAATAAATAAAATGACAACAACAATGAATGAAAATATCAGCAATATTGGGTTAAAATGTCAACAACAATGAATGAAAATGTCAGTAATAATGAATGAAAATGTCAACAATGAATGAAAATGTTAACAACAAAAAATGAAAATGTCGACAACAATGACTGAAAATGTCAGCAACAATGGGTTAAAATGTCAACAACAATGAATGAAAACGTCAGTAATAATGAATGAAAATGTCAACAATGAATGAAAATGTTAACAAAAAAAAATGAAAATGTCAACAACAATGACTGAAAATGTCAGCAACAATGGGTTAAAATGTCAACAACAATGAATGAAAATGTCAGCAACAATGAACAAAAATGTCAACAACAATGAGTCAAAATGAGTCAAAATGTCAGCAACAATGAATGAAAATGTCAACAACAATGAATGAAAATGTCAAGAACAATAAGTTAAATGTCAACACCAATGAATGAAAATGTCAACAACAATGAGTGAAAATATCAACAACTATGGGTGAAAATGTAAACAACAATGACTCAAAATGTCAGCAGCAATGAATGAAAATGTCAACAACAATGAGTGAAAATGTCAACAACAATAATGAAAATGTCAACAACAGTGAGTGAAACTGTCAACAACAAAAAATTAAAATGTGAGCAGCAATAAATGAAAATGTCAACAACAAAGAGAAAAAATGTCAACAACAGTTAATCAAAATGTCACCAAAATGAAAATGTCAACAAAAATGAATGAAAATGCCAACAACAATGAATGAAAATAAATGTCAACAACAATGAGTGAAAATGTAAACTATGAGTGAAAATGTCAACAACAATGAATGAAAATAAATGTCAACAACAATGAGTGAAAATGTCAACAAAAATGAAAATGTCAGCAACATTGAATGAAATTGACAGCAACAGTGAGTGAAAATGAGTCAGAATATCAGCAACAATGAGTGAAAATGTCAACAACAATGAGTGAAAATGTCAACAAAAATGAAAATGTCAGGAACAATGAATGAAAATGTCAGCAGCAAAATGTCTACATCACTGAGTGAAAATGTCAACAACAATGAATGAAATGTCAGCAACAATGGGTTAAAATGTCAACAACAATGAATGAAAATGTCAACAATGAATGAATATGTTAACAGTAAAAAATGAAAATGTCAACAACAATGACTGAAAATGTCAAAACAATGAATGAATATGTTAACAACAAAAAAAGAAAACGTCAGCAACAATGAATGAAAATGTCAACAACAATGACTGAAAATATCAACACCAATGAGTGAAAATGTCAGCAACAATGAGTTAAAATGTCAACACCAACAACAATAAATAAAAATGACAACAACAATGAATGAAAATATCAGCAATATTGGGTTAAAATGTCAACAACAATGAATGAAAATGTCCGTAATAATGAATGAAAATGTCAACAATGAATGAAAATGTTAACAACAAAAAATGAAAATGTCGACAACAATGACTGAAAATGTCAGCAACAATGGGTTAAAATGTCAACAACAATGAATGAAAACGTCAGTAATAATGAATGAAAATGTCAACAATGAATGAAAATGTCAGCAGCAAAATGTCTACATCACTGAGTGAAAATGTCAACAACAATGAATGAAATGTCAGCAACAATGGGTTAAAATGTCAACAACAATGAATGAAAATGTCAACAATGAATGAATATGTTAACAGTAAAAAATGAAAATGTCAACAACAATGACTGAAAATGTCAAAACAATGAATGAATATGTTAACAACAAAAAAAGAAAACGTCAGCAACAATGAATGAAAATGTCAACAACAATGACTGAAAATATCAACACCAATGAGTGAAAATGTCAGCAACAATGAGTTAAAATGTCAACACCAACAACAATAAATAAAAATGACAACAACAATGAATGAAAATATCAGCAATATTGGGTTAAAATGTCAACAACAATGAATGAAAATGTCCGTAATAATGAATGAAAATGTCAACAATGAATGAAAATGTTAACAACAAAAAATGAAAATGTCGACAACAATGACTGAAAATGTCAGCAACAATGGGTTAAAATGTCAACAACAATGAATGAAAACGTCAGTAATAATGAATGAAAATGTCAACAATGAATGAAAATGTTAACCAAAAAAAATGAAAATGTCAACAACAATGACTGAAAATGTCAGCAACAATGGGTTAAAATGTCAACAACAATGAACGAAAATGTCAGCAACAATGAACAAAAATGTCATCAACAATGAGTGAAAATGAGTCAAAATGTCAGCAACAATGAATGAAAATGTCAACAACAATGAATGAAAATGTCAAGAACAATAAGTTAAATGTCAACACCAATGAATGAAAATGTCAACAACAATGAGTGAAAATATCAACAACTATGGGTGAAAATGTAAACAACAATGACTCAAAATGTCAGCAGCAATGAATGAAAATGTCAACAACAATGAGTGAAAATGTCAACAACAATAATGAAAATGTCAACAACAGTGAGTGAAACTGTCAACAACAAAAAATTAAAATGTGAACAGCAATGAATGAAAATGTCAACAACAAAGAGAAAAAATGTCAACAACAGTTAATCAAAATGTCACCAAAATGAAAATGTCAACAAAAATGAATGAAAATGCCAACAACAATGAATGAAAATAAATGTCAACAACAATGAGTGAAAATGTAAACTATGAGTGAAAAGGTCAACAACAATGAGTGAAAATGTCAACAACAATGAGTGAAAATGTCAACAAAAATGAAAATGTCAGCAACATTGAATGAAATTGACAGCAACAGTGAGTGAAAATGAGTCAGAATATCAGCAACAATGAGTGAAAATGTCAACAAAAATGAAAATGTCAGGAACAATGAATGAAAATGTCAGCAGCAAAATGTCTACATCACTGAGTGAAAATGTCAACAACAATGAATGAAATGTCAACAACGCTTAGTGAAAATGTCAACAACAATTAATGTAAATGTCAACTACAATGAGTGAAAATGTCAACAACAATAAATAAAAATGTCAGCAGCAATGAATGAAAATGTCAACAACGCTTACTGAAAATGTCAACAACAATGAATGAAAATGCCAACGACGCTTAGTGAAAATGTCAACAACAATGAATGAAAATGTCAGCAGCAATAACTGAAAATGTCAGCAAAAATGAATGAAAATGTCAACAACAAGGAGTGGAAATGTCAACAGCAATGATTGAAAATGCCGACAATGCTTAGTGAAAATGAATGAAATTGTCAACAACAATGAGTGAAGATGTCAACAGCAATGAATGAAAATGTCAACAACAATGAATGAAAATGTCAACAGCAATGAGTGAAAATGTCAACAATGTTGAGTGAAAATGTCAGCAAGAATGAATGAAAATGTCAATAACAATGAGTGAAAACATCAACAACAATTATTGAAATGTCAACGATGCTGAGTGAAAATGTCAAAAGCAATGAGTGAAAATGTCAACAACAATGAGTGAAAATGTCAACAACGCTTAGTGAAAATGTCAACAGCAATGAGTGAAAATGTCAACAGCAATGATTGGAAATGTCAACAACAATGAGCGAAAATGCCGACAATGCTTAGTGAAAATGTCAACAATGAAATGCAAATGTTACACAACAACGAGTGAAAATTTATCACCAGCAATGAATGAAAATGTCAACAATGCTGAGTGAAAATGTCAGCAACAATGAATGAAAATGTCAACAGCAATGAACAACAATGTGAAAACATCAACAGCAATGAATGACAATGAAACGTCAACGATGCTTAGTGAAAATGTCAACAACAATGAATGCAAATGTTAACAAAATGAGTGAAATGTCATACAGCAATGAATGAAAATGTCAACAATGCTCTCTGGAGTGAAAATGTCAACGCAACAATGAATGAAATTGTCAATCAACAATGAAGAAGATGTCATCGTCAGCAATGAATGTCAATGCGAATGACAATGAATGAAAATGTGTCAACAGCAATGAGTGAAAATGTCAACAATGTTGAGTGAAAATGTCAGCAAGAATGAATGAAAAATATCAATAACAATGAGTGAAAACAACAACAATTATTGAAATGTCAACGATGCTGAGGCGTGAAAATGTCAAAGCAATGAATGAGTGAAAATGTCAACAACAATGAGTGAAAATGTCAACAACGCTTAGTGAAAATGTCAACAGCAATGAGTGAAAATGTCAACAGCAATGATTGGAAATGTCAACAACAATGAGCGAAAATGCCGACAATGCTTAGTGAAAATGTCAACAACAATGAATGCAAATGTTAACAACAATGAGTGAAAATGTCAACAGCAATGAATGAAAATGTCAACAATGCTGAGTGAAAATGTCAGCAACAATGAATGAAAATGTCAACAACAATGAGTGAAAATATCAACAGCAATGAATGACAATGTCAACGATGCTTAGTGAAAATGTCAACAACAATGAATGCAAATGTTAACAAAATGAGTGAAAATGTCAACAGCAATGAATGAAAATGTCAACAATGCTGAGTGAAAATGTCAGCAACAATGAATAAAATGTCAACAACAATGAGTGAAAATGTCAACAGCAATGAATGAAAATGTCAACAACAATGAATGAAAATGTCAACAGCAATGAGTGAAAATGTCAACAATGTTGAGTGAAAATGTCAGCAAGAATGAATGAAAATGTCAATAACAATGAGTGAAAACATCAACAGCAATGAATGAAAATGTCAACAACAATGAATGAAAATGTCAACAGCAATGAGTGAAAATGTCAACAATGTTGAGTGAAAATGTCAGCAAGAATGAATGAAAATGTCAATAACAATGAGTGAAAACATCAACAACAATTATTGAAATGTCAACGATGCTGAGTGAAAATGTCAAAAGCAATGAGTGAAAATGTCAACAACAATGAGTGAAAATGTCAACAACGCTTAGTGAAAATGTCAACAGCAATGAGTGAAAATGTCAACAGCAATGATTGGAAATGTCAACAACAATGAGCGAAAATGCCGACAATGCTTAGTGAAAATGTCAACAACAATGAATGCAAATGTTAACAACAATGAGTGAAAATGTCAACAGCAATGAATGAAAATGTCAACAATGCTGAGTGAAAATGTCAGCAACAATGAATGAAAATGTCAACAACAATGAGTGAAAATATCAACAGCAATGAATGACAATGTCAACGATGCTTAGTGAAAATGTCAACAACAATGAATGCAAATGTTAACAAAAATGAGTGAAAATGTCAACAGCAATGAATGAAAATGTCAACAATGCTGAGTGAAAATGTCAGCAACAATGAATGAAATTGTCAACAACAATGAGTGAAGATGTCAACAGCAATGAATAAAAATGTCAACAACAATGAATGAAAATGTCAACAGCAATGAATGAAAATGTCAACAGCAATGAATGAAAATGTCAACAATGTTGAGTGAAAATGTCAGCAAGAATGAATGAAAATGTCAATGACAATGAGTGAAAATATCAACAACGATTGAAATGTCAACGATGCTGAGTGAAAATGTCAAAAGCAATGAGTGAAAATGTCAACAACAATGAGTGAAAATGTCAACAACGATTAGTGAAAATGTCAACAGCAATGAGTGAAAATGTCAACAACAATGAGCGAAAATGCCAACAATGCTTAGTGAAAATGTCAACAACAATGAATGCAAATGTTAACAACAATGAGTGAAAATGTCAACAACAATGAATGAAAATGTCAACAATAATGAGTGAAAATGTCAACAACAATGAATGAAAATGTCAACAATGAGTGAAAATATCAACAGCAATGAATGAAAATGTCAACGATGCTTAGTGAAAATGTCAACAACAATGAATGCAAATGTTAACAACAATGAGTGAAAATGTCAACAGCAATGAATGAAAATGTCAACAATGCTGAGTGAAATGTCAGCAACAATGAATGAAAATTGTCAACAACAATGAAAGTGTCAACATGTCAAAATGTCAACAATGAATAAAAATGTCAACAACAATGAATGAAAATGTCAACAGCAATGAATGAAAATGTCAACAGCAATGAATGAAAATGTCAACAATGTTGAGTGAAAATGTCAGCAAGAATGAATGAAAATGTCAATGACAATGAGTGAAAATATCAACAACGATTGAAATGTCAACGATGCTGAGTGAAAATGTCAAAAGCAATGAGTGAAAATGTCAACAACAATGAGTGAAAATGTCAACAACGCTTAGTGAAAATGTCAACAGCAATGAGTGAAAATGTCAACAACAATGAGCGAAAATGCCGACAATGCTTAGTGAAAATGTCAACAACAATGAATGAAAATGTCAACAACAATGAGTGAAAATGTCAACAGCAATGAATGAAAATGTCAACAACAATGAGTGAAAATGTCAACAACAATGAATGAAAATGTCAACAACAATGAATGAAAATGTCAACAACAATGAATGAAAATGTCAACAATGCTTAGTGAAAATGTCAACAACAATGAATGCAAATGTTAACAACAATGAGTGAAAATGTCAACAGCAATGAATGAAAATGTCAACAATGCTGAGTGAAAATGTCAGCAACAATGAATGAAAATGTCAACAACAATGAGTGAAGATGTCAACAGCAATGAATGAAAATGTCAACAACAATGAATGAAAATGTCAACAGCAATGAGTGAAAATGTCAACAGCAATGAGTGAAAATGTCAACAATGCTGAGTGAAAATGTCAGCAAGAATGAATGAAAATGTCAACAACAATGAGTGAAAATATCAACAACAATGAATGAAAATGTCAACGATGCTGAGTGAAAATGTCAACAGCAATGAGTGAAAATGTCAACAACAATGAGTGAAAATGTCAACAACGCTTAGTGAAAATGTCAACAGCAATGAGTGAAAATGTCAACAGCAATGAGTGAAAATGTCAACAACAATGAGTGAAAATGTCAACAGCAATGAGTGAAAATGTCAACAACAATGAGTGCAAATGTTAACAACAATGAGTGAAAATGTCAACAATGCTGAGTGAAAATGTCAGCAACAATGAATGAAAATGTCAACAACAATGAGTGAAAATATCAACAGCAATGAATGAAAATGTCAACGATGCTGAGTGAAAATGTCAACAACAATGAATGAAAATGTCAACAGCAATGAATGAAAATGTCAGCAACAACAATGAATGAAAAAATTCAACAGTGATGAGTGAAAATGTCAACATTTTCAGATATGATTTGTGATGAGATGTCATTTCATATGAAAAGAAAAATATCCTCTCTCGCTCTCTCTCTGACTGATCGTATCATGCCGCCTATTCATGCCGTTGTTCCTTTTGTCAAAAGGAATATCATTTCTGTCAACTGTACACATCAATAAATCAGCCCCACCCTTTGGCATTTATTGAAAGTATGTTGAGATTAAAGTATATACTGACGTGCTAATTTCATCAAAGGTTAAGCAACAATTGTACAATCAGCACTTTTCAGTTGTTTGATGACGTCATAACGATGTCAGAATACAAAGCATAACACACATCAAATATTGGTACTTGAATTATCGAGAGAAATATCTATCTCTATCCCTCTGGCTGTATGTACACCTGGCTGTTTATAGACTTTCTATGTGAAATGGGTGGACACGAACTGAAATAAAGTGCTGTTGATGCAATTTATTCGTTGACCTTTAACCCCCACCTTCTCTATAAAAACTAGGGAGTGGGATAATGATGTCCAAGCTCATCTAAGGGGCGTACAAAACACAGGAAAAATTCATCTGCCACGGTTTCTCACACAAAAAACAGAGCTGTATGCTGCGTGCTAAAAATGGGTGCCAATATGTGGCTCCACATGTCTGACAGACACCTAGTCTGTCATACAGACCATGTACCAAATATATCCAAGAAAGCCCATGCAAGTCTAGAATATGTGGCAAGTCTAGATTTATACCGTTTCAGGTTGAAATGAAGAAAGCCAAAGGGCTCCTTTTCATTATATGTTATGATTAATTTAATGAACAGTATTTTCTGTAAAATATATTCATTTCAGAGACTAGATATTAGTCAAAGACACACCCTGAAATACCTGAACGGGGTTGAAACCAGATAAAACCTGATTCACTCATTCAGCTCTAAATGTCCCGATGACTGTATTCAAGCTGATTGTGGCCGTGGTGATAACTCGGTATAACATTATCAGATGGAGGTTTCAGCATGTTATCTACTGACATATTTTCCACTGCAAGTTTGCCCGAGTTCGGCCATCGTGTATATATGGCCATTACAAAACATGGTGACAATTCGGTGCAAACTCGTCACGCGGTAGGTGCAGTTTCACTGATATCACGAACGAATTTAATCAATGTTGTGATGTAAATGCTCCGAAAGTCAAGTTGTTTGAACATCACACTGATAAAGACAGAAAAATATTCATAGCCACAAGAAATCACAATTGTATCATGAACGTCGGTGTGTTTATGAGCCACTATCAAACAATGAGTGAGTGTGTTTAGTTTTGCACCACTTTTAACAATATTCCACCAATATCACGGCGGGGGAAACCAGAAATGGGCTTCATACATTGTGCCCATGTGGGGAATCGAACTCGGGTCTTCGGCGTGACAAGCGAACGCTTTAACCATTAGGCTACCCCACCGTCCGCATCAAACAGGTGTTCACGAACAGATGTACGAATCCTTCCGCAACTGTGGCACCGCCACAAACACATGCAAAGCCAGGTCAAGTCATTTTAAAAAACCCACAGGGAACCCATGGTTTAAGTCAGAATATGGAAATTAAATTTCACCCGAGTCGTTATGTGTGAGATTCTTGAACTGTAAATACAATTATGCGCAGAGTGTTTTAAGAGATTGCGATACACCAACATGACGCTGAATTACCAACTGGTTTGTTTACAGCAAAGAACATTATTGTTAACCGATACTGTTCAACTTTGAAACCGTCTACATGAGGTCCTGCTGTTGATATATACATCATTGTTCTCTCTGTAGATCCTGCTCGCTGATTACCTTATACACAGCTCCGGGCCAAAGGAGATCTGGTAATCGTGTTGATAAAGATCTCGGCTTGCAGAAACGAATGTCTTGGTTTGTTTGTTTGTTTGTTTGTGTTTATTTGTTGTTTAACGTTCCATTCACTCATACCTCAGCGATAACACTGCGTCCTCGATACAATCAGACAAACAAGTGGTAAATTTATACACGGGAGCAATGTTTGAGTGAGTGTGTGAGTTTGCTTTTACGCCGCACTCAGCAATATTCCAGCTAAATGGCGGCGGTCTATAAATAATCGAGTCTGGACCAGATAATCCAGTGATCAGCAGTATAAGCATAGATATACGTAATTGGGATACGATGACATATGTCAGCCAAGTCAGTACGCCTGACCAACCCGATCCCGTTAGTCGCCTCTTACGACAAGCATAGGTTGCTGAAGACCAATTCTCACCCGAATCTTTGCGGGTCGCAATGTTTGAACCCCGTGGTTGGTGACCCTGTCGTGATATGACGGGAATACCTCTAAAGGCGGCATAAAACACAATTCCCCCAAGAACGTGGACAATTTGTGTGAAGTGCATTGGTTTAAAGTCTGTAGAAAGCACACCTATTCGTTTAATTTCTACCCCCAAATGCACACATCAAGCATACATGTATGGATCACTGAGATTGATAGTTCGTCCATTTTGTATACCATACATTATTTCACCCCGATATCATTTAAGTCTGTATCCAAATTTAGGAATTGCTGTGGAGAGTTTTAGAAAATACGCTGGTATTTAACTGTCGATCGGTTAAGCTATAAATTCAATTATTACTACATATATAAATGTCTAGTGTTATAAATTGATCGATGCACTGTCCCAATCAGATAAACTTACTATCATGCTAATTTGGTTGCCCTGCAGGAATCTTTCTCAAAACCTATTGACTAACCTTCCCATTGCTTAAACAGAGTTTTCCGTACTATTCATCTATGCGTTGCTGTTAAAAAGAAATACCTGCGTTAACCTGGCGAGTTAATGCTTGCAATAAGGTTACCGCTGTTTTTAAGCGCGAGGGAAGTTATAAACTTCAATTAATTTAAAAAGTACGACATGTGATAAATGTATTATTGCCACAGTATATTTATGTTACCTGAATAGAAAAAATTAGGAATAAAGGATATGTTTTATGGCTTCCTAAGACTAGCAAGATATAATTTCAAAATCCTTTACAACATGTAAACACTCTTGACTAATAATCACTGTTTATAACCTGACAGGCTACGACTAATGTGCCGTTATCCTTTTAAGCTCATGACAGGCTAGATCTAGGTTCAAAGTTGATATGGTATACCTGCTTGTGACATATGCATTTCTTGTATGAATAGAACATTAACTCCTTTAATCACAATGTGTATTCTCAGTCAATAATTCTTAAAGGAGGTGTCGACATAGTGTTACTGTTGCCGTAGAAACTCCTGAAGAATCTGGTGTAACCTTAACCAACTGCAACAACATCCCTGACCTTCCTCCTCATTGACTGTATCAGACGCTGAATTTGACGTTGAAGCATTGCGTTCCATTCTTGACGAGGGGGTGGAGAGTTTGTTCTGGAGGATCTCTCTGGCGTATTCTGCGTCCTATAATGTCCCAAATTAAAGAGGCTCTCAACTGAGATCGGGACTCCTGACGGGCCAAAATGGAGTTGCTTCCGCCTCTTGACGTAAATATAGAACGTCGGAACAAAAGAATATCCAGTCTTGGCAATCCTCGCAAACAAAAATCATTCTGTCTGGAATATACGGGAAACTGTATATAAATGGATCACTGAACATAAGTAACGACACCAGGTATTCGTGAAAAGGGTAAGCCTGCCCTGCCCTTCAGAATGGGCAAATCAAAAACGGTACGTCCACAATGTGGTCTAGGATTGACATTCATGAAGGCTGGCCTTGTGTTCAGAGAATGGTCATTGAGATATGCAGCAATAACTCTGCAGAGGATGTCAGTGGTGTACCACTGTCCATTCAGTTTTGTCTGATCGTCACAACATCGTCACAACATCATGTGAGAGCGACGCCCACATCATCAGTCACACACACACACAGACATAGACACACACACACACCACCACCCCCACCCACTCACACTCCACACCCTCCCCACTACACACCCACACCCCACCCATCCCCACACCCCACCCCCACCCCACTCCCACTCCTCTTACTTCCGCTCCCACACCCACTCTCGCTCCCACACCGTTCATGCCCCGCTCCCACACCCACCTCCCACACACCAACACCAACACCCACACCCACACCCACACCCACACCCACACCCACCCACACCCACACCCACACCCACATCCCACACACCACAACCCACTCCCGCCCCCCCACACCCAACTCCCACACCCACCCCCACTCCCACAACCACTCCCACACCCACACCAACACCCTCGCCCACTCCCACACCCACTCCCACACCCACACCCACACCCACACCCACACCCACACCCACACCAACACCAACACCCTCGCCCACTCCCGCTCCCACGACCTGTCCCACTCCCGCTCTCACGCCCACTCCCGCTTCCACTCCCACACCCACATTTCGGCACTTTCGGACCGTTCTGCTGCTCAAATGTGGAAGCCGCTCGTGAAAGGGTGAAGTCTTGTGATTCTGAAAAGGGCTGCATTATCCCTAGGAGTTCACTTGAATGCTGACGTCCGCAACATCATCAGTTTGTTGATGTTTTCTGGATGAACATCTCTCAATAGCCATCTTTGACCAGATGTCATTTGAGGAGTCTTCGTCTTAGCTTATCAACAACGAAATTAACTGATTTATCAGGTGGCTGAGTGGGTTAGATTGCTGACTTCGTGTACTGGCGGGAAGATGCCTGACTCTAAGAATTAAGATTCGAATCACGGATTCTCAACCCTAGTCTGTCATACAGACCCTGAAGCAAATATATCCAAGAAATACCATGCAAGTCTAGAAAATGTGGCAAGTCTAGATTTCCACAGTTTCAGGAAGAAAGTTTCAGGGCTCCTTTTTATTATATTTTTTTTCTTACTATGAGCCTTTTTCTGTAAATATGTTCCTTTCAGAGACTGGTTGTTGGTCTATCTCACCCCTAACGATACTAGAATCGGTACTTTGATGAGAAAGTGTAATCCCACTGTCTAAATGACATTGTGTATCCATGAATAAAGTAGCAAACATTTATGAGATAAAATCTACATACATAACAAAAGTGCGCCATTATCTCGCCACAAAAGAAGAGTTACGGGTCACCAATTCTCTCACAAAACAGTCAAACGTACCGTGACAGTCGCTGAATGGTGACGGAAACAGAACAATTAAGATCGAGGGGGAACGGTGTGGTGACGTGGTGACCCTTACAGCGCCAATAGGTTGTGTCATTTGGGCTGTTCTTCTTTGTGTACACCATGCATCATTAACTTAGTATACGACTCAGTGGTATGAATTTCACATGAACCATGGTTTCTGCTGTCTCAAATTCAGTTCAGTTTTCGTGTTTTAAGTCAACTTCTAACCAACTTCATTGACGGGACCGGGGGGTTAATGCAATTAATTTTATATTAACAGTACAGATTAAGATATAATAGGTAAAGAACCCCAACCCCCTACCCCCTTAAAAAGAATACGGTAAATAAAATATAAAAAAAGAATAATCATAATAAAATAAAGAAATAAAAACAATGAAATAAAACAAATTAATATAAAAAATACGCATAGATAATAAATAGAAAAATAGAAAATATATATATAAGGATTAACTACAGGGCTGTAGTCCAGTTGTGAAAAAATGTTGTACTATTTACTAATTTTAGGAAATTAAATATAAACATATCTAAGCCATTTTATTGGGGATGTATCAGTTGATATTTTACGATAAGAAACAAACAAAGAAACAGGAATAACATTAATGCTATCTCACAACTTCAGGACCATGCTTTATACACATCATTTGTGTTTACTGCAAATTTACATTGAAGGATTTTGCTTTATCATCGAAAACTGTGTGACACCACAGATATTGCTTGTGTCAGATCAAACGATATCTCCTAGGAGATATGTTTTTTTTATTACCCACGTGGTCAACGTATGGGTAGGTGCATACTAATCTCGTACGTCACACGAGTGTCGTATCGCGTTGACCTGTGTCGTAACGACTTGACCTGAGATTATAACGATTTGATTGGATAACCGATGACCTCTCAATTAGGTCACATTCTGACGTAACTATTCTTTCATTCATAACAAACACGTGAATTCATTCATTCTACAACTTAAATGCATTGTGGGAATGTAAACATTGCGAATGTTGCCGTGTCGCTGTTTAATTCTGAGTCGAACTGAGACATTATATCCGTCGAAAAACATAAACGCAATGTTTCCACCAGTGATGTTAGCCGAATGAAGCAACTGCAAACCAAGAAACGGGGTGCTACGGAGTACAGCGGGTGGCCACAATATTACGTACATTATCCATATTTTTTAGTAAGTTTAGAAATTAATCTTACTTTGAAACAATCGCGTTTGAAAACTAACTCTCTAAACGTAACCAATCTTAGCGAAATAGTAGAACCGAACACGCCCTATCGTCACGTGACATTCACGCGACTGAAAAAAGTCGTCTGCTCGCTTCCGTCTGCTATTTTCGTCGACATGGGGAAATCTCAAGACTTGCCTTCGGCCATTAAAACTATTATTGTAGAACGATATCAGGATGGCCAAAATTGTTCAGCTATTGCAAGACATTTCGGCTTGCCCAGAAGTACTGTTTATTCTTGTGTAAACCGTTTTCAACGAAGAGGCTCGATTGAGAATCGCCATCGAACAGGTCGTGCTGCCAAGGTGTCACGGAAAGGTAGGAGACAGTAGTTTCGGATCGTGAAAGACAATCGCATCGCACCTTTACATGAAATTACCAACATTTTTAATAGGGGTAGAAATTCCCCTGTCTCACGGAGGACAATTAGACGGGTTTTACATGAGAATAAATTTCACAGGCCTATCGTTAGAAAGAAAATAAGAATTCGAGAGAACAACATCAGAAAACGTCTCGCATGGGCAAGAGGGCAAAGGTACAAAACTGTGGATAATTACTGGAATAGAGTAATATTCAGTGATGAATGCAAGGTTATTCTTGGAGAAAATAATCGTGTCTATATTTGGAGACAGCCCGGCGAAGAGTACCTACCCGAATGCCTGTGTCCAGGTCGGCAGCTTCGAGTGGGTTTGATGATATGGGCTTGCTTTACTTGGCATGGTGTCGGAACTTTGACTGTTGTTAACGGCAATATAAATGCCCAGAAATATATAGACATAACTGATTCTCACCTCTGGCCTGTTGTAGCACGTCATTTTCCTGGAAATAATTATATCTTCCAAGACGACAATGCCCCTGTGCATCGGGCCCGAATTGTACAGAACTATAGACAAAACAATGGCATAAATGGCATGGTATGGCCTGCACAATCACCGGATGCAAATATAAGTGAAAATTGTTGGTTGATGTTGAAAAACAAGTTGGCCGCACGCCGACAACATATTCAGTCGGCAGCTGATCTCGAGAGAGAAATCAGGGATATCTGGCAAAACACGCCGGTTAACTACATACAGAACTTGTACAGATCAATTCCACGGAGAATAGTGAAAATTCTGAGGAACAAGGGTCATATGACCAAGTATTGAGGTAAGTCACCCTTTATTTCATGCTCTATCACCATTTGAATAAACCGCGCTGACAGGAGGCGTCGCACTCGGCCGCCATCAATGTACGTAATATTGTGGCCACCCGCTGTAGTTTACTGTAGGTGGCTGTACGAGGCGATGACAACTGACATGCATCGTGACGTCGGTTACCAAGGCACCGACGTCATTACTGTGTGACGTCATGCAAATATTGTACTACAGGACAAAACTCTTCCGCAACCTCTTTACGAAACCGGTTTCGGTTTGAAACCATAAAAATATCAAAAATACGCTATTTTGTCAATTTAATGCATGTAAGACGTGGGTAATAAATAAAATACCACACTCGGTCTCATTACATACGAATTATACGAAACGAGTGTCCTTTCTATGCTATATGACCGAGCGAAAGCGAGGTCAGATACCATAGGACGGTCACGAGTTTCGTATAATTCGTATGTAATGAGACCTCGTGTAGTATTCTCTATGAAAGTAGATTTTGTACAATGTCCTGACATCATCAATTACATGACTCACAATGCTATGACGTCAAAAACGTGATGACGTCACAATGCTATGGCATCACTGCACTGCAAGTCTAATGACAGTACCGTGTTCAGAGATGTACATTTCTCATTGAAAACTAATGAAGAGTGATTTTGGATGATAAATAGAATCTCACCCGCGTGTCTTCTGATATCAAATATGTCCCCACTCGTTGATAAAAGTAACATGTGTTACTTTGTCAACTCGTGTTGATATAATTGATATCAGTAGACACTTGGGTGAGATTCTCAATTTAACATTCAAGAAACGTTAAGTATTCCGTTTAGTTAAGTGGTAAGCATAGTTTACTGCAATTAAACAAGTTTTGTTCTGATATATTCAGCATTCTCAGTTCTTTGTAAACAGGGGCAGCGGGGTAGCCTAATGGCTAAAGTGTCCGCTCGTCACGCTGAAGACCCGGGCTTGATTCCCCACATGGGTACAATGCGTGAAGCCCATTTCTGGTGTCCCCCACCGCGATATTGCTGGAATATCGCTAAAAGCGGCGTAAAACCATACTCACTCACTCTTGGTGATAATACTTCAGAAACTGACTGTAGCCAATCAGCCCTAATCCCTTAATCCTATGTTCAGTTATCAGCTGGCTACTCATGCTGTCGATCTTTGGGGTCCAAGTAGTCGGTCATACAAGGGATAATCTACGTTATATAGTCTCCCTGGTCATACAGACTCGGAAACAAATATACATGTAGGATACCAAATGCAGTCCATGAAAGCCCAGAATATGTAGCAAGTCTAGATTTCCACAGCTTCAGTTTTCTGAAAATGAAGAAAGTCGTTGAGCTCCATTTGTTATCTTTTATGAAGGTAATTCAGCAACTGTTTTTCATGTAAAATATGTATATAATTTTGACAGAAACAAATAATTACTTATAAATTGAAAAGGAGCCCCAGTGAGATGGGAGATTAGGAACCTGAACGTGAGGAATCTAGACTTGCTCCATTTAGAACTTTAGCATTGCAGAAAGGCCTGGACGGAAGGGAATTAATGCGGTTCAGGGACTGTGACACGGACTACTTAAGTTTGAATATGCGAGTTAACTGCGAGCAATGTTCATCAAATAATTCAATCTTAGGGAGGGTATGCAAGCTTATGGGACATAAAAACAATATTCGCGTTTTCTGTTGCCTTTAATTTGCAAAGTATATTAAAACCTAAAAAAATATGTGTTTTTATGTAACAGTTTAATTCATTCGGGTCGGAAGACTACCCTTGCAAATACACCATAGTCCCGAGACTTTATGAGATTGTTTAAACGCCTTCAGATATGGGTGTAGTCCATATACGGAAAATGACATCAGCTGTTTCGGCAACAATTTCCGCGCCGGTTATATTCCCGACTCTAATTTTAGTCGAGGATTAAACTGTTGATTTATCTAATTTTAGACTAAATGTACACCTATTAGAGGCACGACAGACACCATTTCCCCGTCCTTTATGTGGTAAACCAGTGTGTCACGTGATTTGTGTTTACGTTTTTCCTGCACGTGATTTACGGCGGAAGTATCTTCTTTGTGATTTCCTCTGATTGATGTTCGGCGTTACCGCTGTCACACATGTAAGTGGTATATTCTAAGACACGGCGTTATTGTTCCGCGTTGTGGTGTGAATGTACAGAGGAGAGGGATACCTGTTGATCGTTGCCATCCGCACGCGCCCGCTGTTTCAAGTGTGTACCTATCACCTGTCACCCACGAGTTTCATCTGGGACAAGCTGATTGACAAAGGGATGTCGATTCGGCCAGCTAGTGAGTACGACTAGAGCAAATGTACCTGTTATTAAGTGTATATGTCTGTCGTTAAGCCTGTAAGTTGGTAATTATAGCGACCATGAGAAATTAGATGAACTTTGACTATGAATAAGTTTGTTCCGACCCAGTTAGTAACAGTAGAGTTGACACGGGTCATATTCAGGGCCGACTTGAATACGATCGAGGACTCATGCCTTTCGAGACTTTACGTCATATGGAGATAAGGACAATCATGAAATACAATGAATATTGCGTTACGATTGTAATATTTGATACGTTTTGGGTAATATCCGTGGTACAAAGTGTCAGGGACGATTAACTCATTAATTGTGTGTGCATGTTGTGTAAGCCTAGTATGCTATTGTGTACAATCAGATATGGTTTGTAAAATGACTGAAATTGTCTCTCGCGCAATTTTTTAAACAACCAAAATTGTAGTCATTATTATATATTAGAACTCAACCTAAGGGATCGTTTATATTTTGTGCTTATTTTTAAATATTTTTATGTACAAAATTGCTGACCCCTCAAGTGCATGTGTACAATATCAATGCACAACCCCACCCCCTGAAGATGGGTGACCCCCAAAAATCATATCTCTCTCTCTCTCTCTCACTCTCTCTCACTCTCTCTCACACACACACACACACACACACACACACACACAACAACACACACACACACACACACACATCCTGCCATAAGTTATATACAGTACCATCATGGAACCTGATCACCAGCACTTCAAAGTGAGTGATGTAATCCACTTGCCACTTACAACTGGTAGTCTAGATCACAATTTGTGTCGCCCTCAGAAAATATAAAACTGACAAAGCCACTCAGTCTAAAAATATTAGAATAAGGTACCAAGCAGAGAAATTGTAATCCCAATTATATGAAATATGTTGCTTTTCAGTCTGTCAGGTTAGTCGACAGATTTTTCAATTAATTTGTAAAATATTGCCAGAGTGAATCACACTGTACACAGTGACTGTAACAGCTAGTGAAATAGTTTCACTGTTTGATGTGCGTACCTGCTCCTTTTGATTACGGCAACACAATGGACCCTAAATATAGATATTTCAAACTCCATGGTAGCATTATCTGGTAAAAATAAAAATTCATTGTGAGTCGATCTTTCAGGAGGCTCTTGTTTTGCAGTTTTACCAGTTTAATATATGTTCAACTCCCTGGGCTGTGGGTGATGGTGAAACATTGTCTAGTTGATGAAGAAACGTGAATGTTTTGTGTTCAGCTTGTTCATTAATTGTTGGTGTTAGCTTTCTAGTGTGTGACAACAAGCCACTACATATAGGACATTAAGACCCTGATGCGGTTAGCCTCTTCAGAAAAAGTGGTTCATGGCTCACATCCCGTGCTGGAACATTTTATGGCCTCTAGATAGCAATATATTACACTAGTAGTGTCAAAGGATTACGTCCAGGTGTGTGCAGATTATGTCCATGAAAGGTGTGAATAGATTATGTCCACAAAAGGTGTGAATAGATTATGTGTCACAGGTATCAATGGATTTCATAATTGAATGGTAATGATGGATTGTGTCCACGAAAGGTATTGATGGATTGTGTCCACGAAAGGTATTGATGGAGTACGTCCATGAAAGGTGTTGATGGATTCAACCACGAAAGTTATTGATGGATTCAACCACATGAAAGGTATTGATGGATTTGTGTCAATGAAAGGTATTGATGGATTTCAACCACAAAAGGTATTGATGGATTGTGTCCATGAAAGGTATTGATGGATTGTGTCCACGAAAGGTGTTGATGGATTGTGTCCATGAAAGGTGTTGATGGATTCATTCAACCAGAAGGTATTGATGGATTGTGTCCATGAAAGGTATTGATGGATTCAACCACAAAAGGTGTTGATGGATTGTGTCCATGAAAGGTATTGATGGATTCAACCACAAAAGGTGTTGATGGATTGTGTCCATGAAAGGTATTGATGGATTGTGTCCAGAAGGTATTGATGGATTGTGTCCAATGGAAGGTATTGATGGATTGTGTCCACGGTAATGGAGTGTCAACCGAAGGTTTGATGGATTCAAAGGTATTGATGGATTATGTTCCACGAAAGGTATTGATGGATTACGGATTGTGTCATGAAAGGTGTTGATGGATTCAACCACAAAAGGTGTTGATGGATTGTGTCCATGAAAGGTTGATTGAAGGTGTTGATTTACTTCCACGGAAGGTGTTGATGGATTACTTCCACGGAAGGTGTTGATGGATTACTTCCATGAAAGGTATTGATGGATTCAACCACAGAAAGTTATTGATGGATTACTTCCACATGAAGGTATTGATGGATTCAACCACAAAAGGTGTTGATGGATTGTGTCCATGAAAGGTGCACAACAAGAAGAGTTCTATGGATATACAACTTCTTTAATATGATATGAGTGACGATTCGGTGTAGCTACGGTTGCTTATCAAACAACGGTGTTAGTAGCTACACCGAAACGTCGCTCATTTATATATTAAAGATTGGAACTCTCCTCGTTGTTCATCACACCAACTTCTAAATGTCACTCAAACAAGGAAATGTATTGATTGATTCAACCTCAAAAGGTGTTGATGGATTGTGTCCATGAAAGGTATTGATGGATTCAACCACAAAGGGTATTGATGGATTCATGTCCACAAAAGGTATTGATGGATTATGTCCATGAAAGGTATTGATGGATTCAACCACAAAAGGTATTGATGGATTCAACCACAAAAGGTATTGATGGATTGTGTCCATGAAAGGTATTGATGGATTCAACCACAAAAGGTGTTGATGGATTGTGTCCATGAAAGGTATTGATGGATTCAACCACAAAAGGTGTTGATGGATTCAACCACTAAAGATTGATGGATTGAAAGGTGTTGATGGATTGTGTCCATGAAAGGTATTGATGGATTCAACCACAAAAGGTGTTGATGGATTGTGTCCATGAAAGGTATTGATGGATTGTGACCATGAAAGGTATTGATGGATTCAACCACAAAAGGTGTTGATGGATTGTGTCCATGAAAGGTATTGATGGATTCAACCACAAAAGGTGTTGATGGATTGTGTCCATGAAAGGTATTGATGGATTCAACCACAAAATTTATTGATGGATTATGTCCATTAAATTATATTCATAGATTACATCCATGAAAGGTATTGATTGATGGATTCCACCAAAGGTATTGATGGATTACATCCACAAAAATTGATGGATTACGTCCATGAAAGGTATTGATGGATTCAACCACAAAAGGTTGATGGATTATGTCCACAAATGATATTCATGGATTACATCCATGATGGATTGATTGAACCACAATTACGTCCATGAAAGGTATTGATGGATTCAACCACAAAACCTGTTGAAGAATATCGTGTCCATGAAAGGTATTGATGGATTCAAATGGTATTAATGGATTACATCCACAAAACCTGTTGATTGATGGATTATGTCCATGAAAGGTATTGATGGATTCGTCCACAAAATGTATTGATGGATTATGTCCTCGAAAGGTATTGATGGATTACGTCCACAAAATCTGTTGAAGGATAGCATCCTTGAAAAGTGTTAATGGGTTATGTCTTTGAAAATATGAAGGGATTATGTCCATGAAAGGTATGGATGGATTATCTCAAATCAATGTGTGTGATGGATTATCTCCTGTCAATATGTAAGTGGATTACCTCTAGGCAAGGTTTGATTAGGTATATATAGATTACATTCCAGTTAGGTATATATGGATTACCTTCCAGTTAGGTATATATGGATTACCTCCCAGTTTGGTATACAGTCAGGCCTCGTATATCCGAACTTCAGATATCCGAATACCTCCGTTTCCGAACATTCTTCACAAAGAACGCAATTTTCTAGTTACAATTTACCTCGTATATCCGAATGTTCGGTTTCCGTATCCGAACAGCCAATTTTGGTAACGAAACAGCAAAACATGTACAAATTTGCCTCGTATATCCGAACACCAAGGCCGTCGTCGGCAAGAAATCTGATGTTTACCGCTCCTCAACAGTGCTATCATGTCTACTGCTTGTCAAAACATTGTGCTGGCTGCTAGTTAATTCATTGTTTATTGAATATTTATCACAGGGCGTGTAGGTTAATTAGAGATGAAACAATTCAAGTTTGACATTGAGTTGACACTGATTCGAATCGTTGATTGAGTAAGCGTAAATAAAGACGGAGGTGTATGCAAGATATAGAAACAACACAAAGGCGTGGATGACAGCAGAGCTGTTTCGTGATTGGCTGCGATTGTCTTTTGATCGACAGATGAGGTCACGTGTAAGGCGGGTCATTTTTCTTGTTGACAGTGCGGCTTGTCACAACTGTAAAAATCTGAAACTGTCCAGCGTGACTGTCCATTTCCTGCCACCCAACACAACCACACACATTCAGCCAATGGATGCAATGGATTTGAAAATGTCGGCGACCTCACAAACCTGGAGCTGTTGTTAAAAATCCAAGCAGCGAATAACAACTCTGTCCGTCAACAGTCATCAATCTAAGACTTTTTCAAGCCGATGTAATTTATGTTATGTTATGCAAGATGTTATGTTATGTAAAGATGTAGTTATGTTTCAATGTTATTTTTAGTTGTTTTGTTTTCATGTGTAGCCAACCTATATGGATTACCTCCCAGTTATGGTATATATGGATTACCTCCCAGTTAGGTATATATGGATTACCTCCCAGTTAGGTATATATGGATTACCTCCCAGTTAGGTATATATGGATTACCTTCCAGTTTGGTATATATGGATTACCTTCCAGTTAGGTATATATGGATTACCTTCCAGTTAGGTATATATGGATTACCTTTAGGTATATATGGATTACCTTCCAGTTTGGTATATATGGATTACCTTCCAGTTTGGTATATATGGATTACCTCCCAGTTTGGTATATATGGATTACCTCCCAGTTTGGTATATATGGATTACCTCCCAGTTAGGTATATATGGATTACCTCCCAGTTTGGTATATATGGATTACCTCCCAGTTTGGTATATATGGATTACCTTCCAGTTTGGTATATATGGATTACCTTCCAGTTAGGTATATATGGATTACCTCCCAGTTAGGTATATATGGATTACCTCCCAGTTAGGTATATATGGATTACCTCCCAGTTAGGTATATATGGATTACCTTCCAGTTAGGTATATATGGATTACCTCCCAGTTTGGTATATATGGATTACCTTTTGGTATATATATGGATTACCTTCCAGTTAGGTATATATGGATTACCTCCCAGTTAGGTATATATATGGATTACCTCCCAGTTAGGTATATATGGATTACCTCCCAGTTAGGTATATATGGATTACCTCCCAGTTAGGTATATGGATATTTGGTATATATGGATTACCTCCCAGTTGTATATGGATTACCTTCCAGTTATATGGATTACCTCAGGGTTGTATATATGGATTACACTAGGGGTTAGGTATACCATGGATTACCTCCCAGTTTGGTATGATATATGGATTACCTTCCAGTTAGGTATGTATGGATCCACAGTTGGGTATATATGGATTACCTCCAGTTCGGTATGGATGGATTACCTCCCAGTTTGGTATATATGGATACAAACAGGTCATGAAGTTGGTTGGTTTGTTGTTTAACGCCACACCCAGCAATATTCCCGCTATATGGTGGCAGTCTGTAAATAATCAAGTCTGGACCTGACAATCCAGTGGTCAATAGCATGAGCATCGATCTCCAGAACTGGGATACTATGACAAGTGTCAACCAAGCAGCGAGCCTGACAACCCGATCCCGTCAGTCGCCTCTTACGACAAGCATGGTTTGCTGAAGGCCAGTTCTAACCTTGATCTTCATGGGTTATTCATGAAAGGGTGATCATATCGTGGGCCACAATAGTGGCTCCCATCACAAACACATGCAAGGGCAAGTCAATTGCTCCCTGGAAATACACACTGCAACTTTCGGTATGTTTCAAAACAGGGAATTGTATTTTGGTCACAGATGTGTCAAGTTTAGAAATGTGCTTCGTAAAACTTTTTGAAAGCTTTAATGAGGTCTTGATAGTTGTAACATTGTTGTAACAACTTGTGTTTGGGAAGGGCATAGGATGTGTTCTTTGAAATCTTGGTAGAATGTGCATGCATAGTTGTACAACAGAAGTGATGATGCCAAGACTGGGGTTGCTGGAATATGGCAGGACAGAAAGGGAACACTGCTTCTGTGTCCACTACATCAACTCACAGACCAACGTAGATGCAATGTATGAATCCCATTTATGTGAAATTGCTGGAATATCGGTCAAATCAGCGTAAATTATCCCACTCACAGACTTAGCTGATGTTGTGGAGCGATTGTACAACTATGTCCTCACCTGCCTCATGTCCTGTTTTCATCAACAGCAGACAGACAGTGACCTCTCAAATGACAATTATGGCTTAACAGTAAGGGTTGTGTATTTGCAAATATATTGTATTTGTGGTGGGCTGTATTCAAATAGAAGAGAGTTTTTCTATTTGTATTATATTTCTATTTAAACGTTGTTAAACTGTCACAGGAAATATTAGCAGCAGAATAATAAAGATGCTTGTTTGCCAAATTTTTAGCGATGCTTGATGCTCTGAATAAACTGCAGATTTTCATTCTTTTTGCATTTAGATTAGCCATTTAATTATTCTTTCAGGGTAATTTTATACAGAGAGTAAGTTAAATTCAGGTTTGGACTAGTTGCTTTGCTGTGGTTAATGGCGATATATGGAAAATGTTGCGATATTTTTTTTCATGTGAATATTGGGAACAATGTGTGAAGCCCATTTCTGGTGTTCCCTGCCGTGATATTGCTGGAATATTGCTAAAAGCGGCGTAAAACGATACACACTCACTCACCCATGTGTATATGTTGCCTACATTTTTAAATCTGTCATTGTGAAAGGATTATAAAAGAGAAAATAGACAGTGCACAGCTGTTGGACTGAGCTGATGTTTACTCGTCCTCCCAGTCTTATTGACTTGTAAAAAACACATGCAGGTTTCCCATGGTAATGAGATGCACATGATGTATTGTCCTGCTCATAAATCGCTGTGCAGTGTTTTCCTCCTGACAGGAATATATTCTTTTTCAGAATTTATTGCCAGTAGTATTTTATCAAGATGACACAAATCAGATTTCAACTTCCGACATGGAGGTGACATACATATATAGTCATGTCACTTCACAGGCATTGAAATCTTTTACCCACTTCTGACATTCAGGGTAAAAAAACTGATACTTTGGCATCTACTTGCACAATGAAATAAAAGTACAATTGGTTTGGCTGTGTTTATATAAAACATTAAGACTCAACACAAGGTAAGGTGGACAATGAGTTAAATGTAAAATAGAATGGTTGTGATTTGCACTTGATAATTGGGATGGTGGGGTAGGCCAGTGGTTCAAGCATTTGCCCGTCACACTGAAGATCCAGGTTTGATTCCACACATTCGTATGATGTGTGACACTCACTCACTCACTCACTCACTCACCCTTATTTGATAACTGAAGAGGATGTTGAGTAATCTATGATAGTTTGGTTGTCACAAGCCATATATTATGTCAGGAAGTGTTAATAGGAAGTCTATTCATGTTTACGTAATAAGTATGACTGTTGGGAAACTCTCAAATTTACACGTGGGCAAGAAGATTACATACATATATAATGGTGGGTGTCATGTCATGCTGACAGCCATTGTTAATCTTATTTTTTAAAGACCTACAAGGTTTTAATTATTACGTGTACCCACAGACCTGACAACAGTCTTTTGGAAGAGTGAGTATTGTTTTACATAGCTTTCAAGAATATTCTGGCAATATTACATTACAGGACCCAATAAATGGGCTTCACACATTGTACCCATGTGAGGCTTTGAAACCTTGGTCTTCGTCAGGATGAGCAAATGCTTTCACCACTGTAATATCCCATCACCCCTCTTTTCAAAGAGATTAAGGAGTGAGTGAGTGAGTATGGTTTTATGCCGCTTTTAGCAATATTCCAGCAATATCATGACAGGGGACACCAGAAATAGACTTCACACATTGTACCCATGTGGGGAATCGAACCCGGGCCTTCAGCATGCTGCTCTGATTAGGGAGCAAGTGATTGCTGCTGCATCAGCAGTGGAGGAGGAGAGTAGATTAGACTAGGTTTAGATGTGAGTTTGGAGATAAACATACTTCGTCCTGTACATAGAGCTGGGCTTCCATGTTGAACCATGCAGGAAACTTGAAACTGAACATGCTCACAGTTGTCCCAAAACTTGGAATACAGCCTTTGTGTCTTCACCTAACAATGTGTTTGCCACACAAAATCTAAATGTTAAGCCAAACTCACTCACCCACTTACTCACTCACCAAATGCAGGGTAGGGGCCAAGCAATCTCACGAACTGCACTGCAACAACAGCAGTGCATTGCCATTGCATAGAGTTTGTTAAAAGGACATGGAATTCTTGTGGCAATTCTCAATTTGCAACTCTGCTGCCAAATCTCAAATATTATCTGGCTGATTCTCACAAATTCATCTCACACATATTCTATAGGAGAGATATCTGGTGAACTTTGCAGGCCAAGAACTGTTGAAGAAAAGCCATGCTATGAGAGGATGGGCATTATCCTGTTGGAATGTCAATCCTGGGCAGTGATGTTGTTGGAATGAAATTGCCGCTGGTCCGAGAATCTGATCTCTGATGGTCTGAGCAGTGGTCACCGCAGTCGGGGGCCGGTGCCGGAGATGGGTCAGCCATGTGTCCTGGCTTGCTGTTGTGATTGTTTGGCTTCTTGGTTGTTTAGCGCCGCACTCAGCAATATTCCAATTATATGGCAGCGGTCTGTAAATAATCAAGTCTGGGCCAGACAGTCCAGTGATCAACAGGATGAGCATCGAAACCTCTGTCTTGTCCTGTAGAAACCTCTGTCTTGTCCAGTAGAAACCTCTGTCTTGTCCTGTAGAAACCTCTGTCTTGTCAGTAGAAACCTCTGTCTTGTCCTGTAGAAACCTCTGTTTGTCAGTAGAAACCTCTGTCTTGTCCAGTAGAAACCTCTGTCTTGTCAGTAGAAACCTCTGTCTTGTCCTGTAGAAACCTCTGTCTTGTCAGTAGAAACCTCTGTCTTGTCCTGTAGAAACCTCTGTCTTGTCAGTAGAAACCTCTGTCTTGTCCTGTAGAAACCTCTGTCTTGTCAGTAGAAACCTCTGTCTTGTCAGTAGAAACCTCTGTCTTGTCCTGTAGAAACCTCTGTCTTGTCAGTAGAAACCTCTGTCTTGTCCTGTAGAAACCTCTGTCTTGTCAGTAGAAACCTCTGTCTTGTCCTGTAGAAACCTCTGTCTTGTCCTGTGGAAACCTCTGTCTTGTCCTGTAGAAACCTCTGTCTTATCCTGTGGAAACCTCTGTCTTGTCCTGTAGAAACCTCTGTCTTGTCCTGTAGAAACCTCTGTCTTGTCAGTAGAAACCTCTGTCTTGTCCTGTAGAAACCTCTGTCTTGTCAGTAGAAACCTCTGTCTTGTCCTGTAGAAACCTCTGTCTTGTCAGTAGAAACCTCTGTCTTGTCCTGTAGAAACCTCTGTCTTGTCCTGTAGAAACCTCTGCAGGGGTGGAAATAACCCATTGCCCGACGTCCGAGTCCAGTGTTTTTTTCTGTCGGGCAAGCAAATTTGTATATCACACTGTACCGGTGTCCAGTTGACTTTCCAATGTTAATTATGTTGTTTATTTAAAAAATCAAGAAGAAAACGGCCGGTATAGTGGAAAAATTATCAGGGCAAGTGATTTTACATGTGCCACTGTTCCGGAGTACACTACCAATTTTAAAGTTATTTCCACCCCTGCTTCTGTCTTGTCCTGTAGAAATCTCTGTCTTGTCCTGTAGAAACCTCTGTCTTGTCCTGTAGAAAACTCTGTCTTGTCCTGTAAAAACCTCTGTCTTGGACATTGGGGGTGATGGGGTGGTAGTCTTGATGTTAAAGCGTTCGCTTTTAATGCCGAAGACTCGGGATCAATTCCCACGTGAGTACTATGTGTGAAGCCCATTTCTGGTGTCCCCCGGCGTGATATTGCTGGAATATTGCAAAAAAGGGGCATAAAACCATACTCACTCACTCACTCTTTGGACATCGCAAGAGGCAACCACCTTGTTACTAGTAAAAACATGAACGTGCGATGAAAGTTAAGGAAAGAGATAAAAGTGTAATGGCGAAGAAGCTGTCTGTCAACTTTACTTTTGGCACTTGTTTTCAGTGGATTAATTTGCCTGAGTCATAATGTTAATAGATGATGAAAGCCTGATATATGCTGTTTGTACCCTTCAACTAACTCTAGTGGTTAAAACGTTCGCTCGTCACGCCGAAGGCCTGGCTCCGATTCCCCTCATGGGTACAATGTGGGAAGCCCAATTCTGCAGTCCCCCGTTGTGATGTTGCTGGAATATTGCTAAAAGGGACATAAAACCATATTCACTCACTCACTCACTCACTTACTTGCAACTACCAAGGAACTAAGTTTCAGGATTTGTCATCGCAAATTACAGATTTTTCCATGATTATTATTCATTTTCATGACAGGGATCATATTCCCACAGAGAGTAACATCAGAATACAGGGCAACTGGAAATCTGTCAACTCTGACCGAATATGTGTCAAACAAACATGTATTTGCCAAAACTGAATGCCCAAAACACACAGATAGTTAAACGACTATAGAGCTTCTAAGGATGCTGAATATATTTGTGCTATGTGTTTCTTTGATGTATGTCACCATATTCCAGTTGCTCTTGATGTCAGTCACTAGATTGTCTGGTCCAAACTCGAATACATTCATGTACAGTCCGACATCCTGCAACTTGAGGATTGCTGAGAGCACCATGAAAGGAAAAAACAAATACTGAATGTAAAATAAAATTGATCCTAATCAGTTATGTTTTCTTGTTTCAGTTTTCAAACACAACACATCTCAACATTTTCATATGAAGTGGGGGAGTCTTGGCATATGCCGCCAGAGCATGATGGCTTCCTCAGATGACTGCGACAGTGGTCGTTGCTCCCCGGTTACGGCGAGTGATGACTACCAGTTTGTCGACAGCAAGTCTACAATCAATGACATCAAGGAAGCGGACTGCATCTTGCACGTCCTTCAGGATACATATGATCCCCAGCGGCTGAAAGAGTCACTGATAAGGCTACAGACACTCTTCAAAAATGGTAAGGAGCTGGAAATATTCAAGTGGAAAAAGGTTCACTTGTTAAACCATTGAGTTTGATCCTTATTTCATAGTTTATTGTTGAAAGCCTGTGTACCTGGCCTCACATCACCTGGCTTCACATCACCTGGCCTCACATCACCTGGCCTCGCATCACCTGGCTTCACATCACCTGACCTCACATCACCTGGCCTCACATCACCTGGCCTTGCCTCACACCCTGGCCTCACATCACCTGGCTTCACATCACCTGGCCTAACATCACCTGACCTCACATCACCTGACCTCACATCACCTGACCTCACATCACCTGGCCTCACATCACCTGGCCTCACATCACCTGGCCTCTCATCACCTGGCCTCACATCACCTGATTTTACCCCACCTGACCTCACATCACCTGGCCTCACATCACCTGGCTTCACATCACCTGGCTTCACATCATGTCATCTCACATCCCTCACCTCACTCACTGATTCTAACTCAGTCAAAATTTGGTATATATTTGTTATTGAAACCTTTCTCACTGAAACAAGATCACTCAAACTCACATGTACTTCTCTCACTCGTCTCATGTAAACGTGCATGTATTTATACCCACTCACTCATCTAAACTCAATCACTTACTCACTCACGCAAACCCTAACACCCACTCACTCACCCAAACCCTTCCATTCACTCACTCACCAAAGCCAAACCATGCCACTCTCACTCACTCACCCAAACCAAAACTGTGCTACTCACTCACTCACTCACTCACTCACTGAAGAGTAATTTAAGATAATTTGTGTTGTCACCAGCCGTTTAGGAAGACACTTATTTTGTCAGGAAGTGTTATTAAGGAAGCTGATATATCTGTGTATATATTTACTCACCAGTGATTACTCTGTCTGTTCAGTGAGTGTGAAGAAGTTCTTGGAGGACAACCAGATCCACCTTAGTGTGTTGGACGTCATGAAGCACCTCAGTTCCTTCCCAGACATACAGCAGGTAAAACACTCACTTTTCACTCTCATTTTCACTGATGGAGAAACATCATAAGGTAAAATCACACTAGTGACTTCTTTGTCTGAAATAGTCGGTTGTTTGTGCTTAACAATATTCCACAACATGACGGCAGATTGTAAATAATCAAGTCTCGACCAGACAATCCAGTGATTGGAATACAATGACATGCATCAACCAAGTCAGCGAGTCGGGCATCCGATCCCGTTAGTTGCCTCTAATGACAAGCATAATAATAATAATAATAATAATAAATGTGAACTTATAATGCACCTTTTCCATGCACAAGGCCCATGCTCAAAGCGCTAACAAAGTGGGTGGATAGTATACATATATACAATGAGGGACTAGTAGCTAGTATACATATACATATGTACAATGAGAGACTATAGTAGCTAGTCATAATGCAGTGAAAACAGATGAGTCTTGAGAAGTCGTTTGAAGGAATTAAAGTCAACTGCTGATTGAATGGTGATAGGGAGAGAGTTCCAGAGTAGAGGGGCAGAGCAGGCAAAGAATTTCCTTCCAAATGTTTGCAGTTTGAACCAAGGCACAGAGAGTAGGTTCTGATTCTGAGAATGGAGCTGTGTTTCTGGAGTGTATGGGGTAAGAAGTTCTTTCAAGTATTCTGGGCCTTATGCCATTGAGGCATTTGTAGACAAAAACACAATATTTTAAAGTCAATTCTTGATTTAACAGGCAGCCAGTGGAGGTTTTTCATGACAGGTGTTATGTGGGAGCGCTTTGAAGTTCTGCTTATGATTCGGGAGGCTGTATTTTGGACATTTTGCAAGTTTGATAGCAGCTTCTGAGAACTACCAAAAAGGAGGCTATTACAGTAATCAATTCTTGATATAACAAGTCCCTGGACCAGACCGTGTGCTGCATCACGACTGATGAGATGGCGTATTCTGCCAATGGCTCGTAGATGAAAGAAGCATATTCTGCTGAGTTGATTTACATGAGTGTCCATCGCATGGTTTGATGAAGACCAATTCTAACCTTGATCTTCACAGGTTCTCAAATATTTCAAGCAAAATGAGCAGCTGAAGATGAAATTTGTTTTGTTAATGACAGAGTGTGAAAGGTTAAGGTACTTGTCTAAAATATATATCGGTGAGTGAAACCAAGATGTCAAGTCTTTGCTCAACAAACATCTGTTACTGCTGTTATATTGACTTGCAATGTCTAGTCAAGGCTTGTATGCTTCCTTGCTTCATTTCCATGTTCTGTCTCCATCTAGACTTTGAAATTAAACATAACTGACACAGTGTCTGTGTTGAGATTAACCATCAAAGCAAGATTGACAGACGTCATAAAATGAGTTGACAGCAGCTTGAAAGTCTGCCATAATTTTGAAACATCTGGATTATTTTTGGCATCTCTTTGAGACTGCTTTGAGAAGCGTGCTCATGTAGGAGATTTGTGTATGGATTATATGACATAAGATATGAAAGGACCTAAGAATTTTAGGACTTAACATTTGTCATACAAAATGAGTCCGTAGTAGACGTAAGGCAAATATATTCATTTGTCCTTAAGGGTGGTGGAGTAGCCTAATGGTTAAAGTGTCTGCTCATCATGCTGAAGACTTGGGTTCGATTCCCTACATGGGTACAATGTCTTAAGCCCATTTCTTGTGCCCCCTGCAGTGGTATTGCTGGAATATTGCTAAGACCTCAGTGGTGTAAAACTAAACCCACTCATTTGTCTTGGACTACCTTTAGTTGTTTAAACAATGCCCTAAATAATGGCCTAATGACAAGAGAATGATGTTTGTTGTTTGCCAGTTGAATTTTCATAAAATCACGAAAAACTGGTTTTGTGACTATTGTTCTGAAGTTATATTACCAATATTGCAGGTAATGAATGAGGCATTGTGACTATTAATAATGTTGAAACAATATGCAAATTGTTCAGGAAGTTAGGCTCCAAACTTTTCTCATAAATCACATGTTAAATGTTGAAAATATGATGCATCTAAAATAACAGTTTAAGTTTGACTCTAAGGGTGGAGAGACAGTTGATGTATTTTTACATAAAAGTGTCTCCTTATTTCAATTATACGTTTTTTCATAAAATTTCATTCAATTTCATGTTCAAATATTTGAAGGGCATTTAGAAGTTGAATGCATAAGAAAAGCAAGATTTATGGATGTCAACTTCTTTATTGTGAATAACTTGGCATTCTGGAACGCGTGTTATTCACAATGAAGAAATTGATATCCATAAATCTTTCTTTTCTTATTTTCACATTATTTCAAGTTAATTTTCAAAACTTGTAATGTCAAATTATTTCACTCTGGCCCCATTCATTCTTTCCTTTCGTTTCTGTTTTCGTGAAATTGTAGGATTGTTTTTGTTGATTTGTTTATATTCTCATGAAAAATATATTGATGCTACCAAAGTAGCACCACATTTCTTTCATACAAATGGACATATGATATAATCTTTTTACAGATTGGTCTTCAGCTGCTGTGTCAGTTCATAGATGAAAGCCTTGCCTTGGAGAAAAGTCTCAAGAATGAACATGTTCACAGGCAAGTAGTTATTCACATTGATTCCGGTTTAGTGACATGTCTGGACATTTCTGGTATTCTCTGCTTCTAAATCCCAGATGTAAGACTCTAGAGCCAATAGAGTTTCTAAGTAAAACAGGTCAAGTAAAAAAACAACAGTGAAACAGATACTTTTGTGTTTGTGTCAAGATTTATCAAACTTCATTTAAGACCTGAAATCTTACAAATATACAAAAAAAAAGGTGTAAGAAAGTCATATCCTTGGTAAATTCTTTTTAAGTAAAACCAGTAAGGTAGAAGAAACCAGTCATGCAGATACTTTTGTTTTTGTGTCCAGGTTTATTTAACTTCATTTAAGTGAGTGAGTGAGTGAGTTTAGTTTTACACCACACTCAGCAATATTCCAGCTATATGGCGGCGGTCTGTAAGTAATCGAGTCTGGACCAGACAATCCAGTGATCAACAGCATGAGCATCCATCTGCGCAATTGGGAACCGATGACATGTGTCAACCAAGTCAGCGAGCCTAACCACCCGATCCCTTTAGTCGCCTTTTACGACAAGCATAGTCGCCTTTTGAGTCAAGCATGGGTTGCTGAAGACCGATTCTACCCTGGATCTTCAAGGGTCACTTCATTTAAGACCTGAAAGCCGTCATATAGCTGGAATATTGCTGAGCGCGGCGTAAAACTAAACTCACTCACACACTAAGACCTGAAATCTTATAATTAGACCATAAGAAAATGTGTACGAAAATTATATCATTGGTCCTCCCACTAATGTGAAACCATCCAGAATCATTTGCTTGATAACGGTGTTAGTAGCTACACCGAAACGTCGCTCATATTATATTAAAGAAGTTGTATATCCATAGAACTCTCCTCGTTGTTCATCCAGAATATGTGAGATGAGCTTCAGTACCTGTAGTTATATGATATGTATTACTACTGTTACAGACACGTATTGAAGGTGCTGAATGAGAACATCTCCGAAATCCCCATCCATCGGTGTGGGATGAAGCTGTTGGCGTGTCTCTTTGAATCAAGTCAGTTCACGTTCTACACTTTGATGTTTAGTTCTCCAGAATGTTTAGTTCTCCAGAATTCTGCCACAATAAAGACACTAAATGAAACTTCCTCCACTTAATACAGGGACTTATGTGCACTGTCTTTTGAAAACTTTTTCATTTTAACATTTTTAACATTTTAACATTTTTAACATTTTTAACATTTTAACATTTTAACATTTTTAACATTTTAACATTTTAACATTTTAACATTTTTAACATTTTTAACACTTTAACATTTTTAACATTTTAACATTTTAACATTTTAACATTTTTAACATTTTTAACATAAGTCGCACAGTTAACCATGGGTATGAGAACCTAAAAGGGACCACTAATTATAATTCGTTACACACATTCTAACTAAAATATACAGCAAGTGACAAGGACAAAAACAACACCAACCGGGTTCGATTCCCCACATGGGTACAATGTGTTAAGCCCATTTCTGGTGTCCCCCGCAGTGATATTGCTGGAATATTGCTAAAAGCGGCGTAAAACTAAACTCAGTCAGTCAGTCAGTCAGTCATCATAAACATTATAGAGGGTTTTACACGACATGCAAATGTGCATCCAGTACATGGATGCAGAATGGATGCAGAAGAAAAGTTCACTGTGTCCTGAGGGATGTACAGTATTATTCACTGTACCCACAACACATCTATGACTTAGCTAAGTGTTTGGCTGGGGTTTTTTCAGAGCAGTTTTGGAAATCATTTCATCCATCAGTCCATATGATCAATGATTCATTCCAGGCTCTGAAGAAATTATCAAAACATACAGTTCTTTACACTGTTGCAGGAACCTCGTATTGCCCTAATAATTGGTGGACCGCCTCCATGGTGCAGTGGTTAGAGCGTCCGCCCGGAGAGCGGAAGGTCGCGGGTTTGATCCCCCGGCCGCGTCATACCAAAAGACGTTAAAATATGGTACTTGTTGGTGCCTGCCTGGCGTTCGGCATTAATGGGTACAACAAGGACTGGTCGGCTCGGTGCCAGTATAATGTGTCTGAGTGGGGTATTCATGCTTCACTGCGGCATGGTATCTCAGTGGGCTAGCACTATAAAACCAGCTTAAGTCTGGGCTAGTACAAGCAGCCACACATACACATACACGCGCATGCACGTCGTCATATGAGCGAAATATTCTCAAGCATGATGTTAAACCCAATTTCACCTCACCTCACCTCATAATTGGTGGTCCCCCATGTTTGTGTGTCAAGGAAAAACCCTGATTATATATATATTGAAAGAACCAGTTTATGTTATTGGCCCCACATGTCTTTCATTAACAGACATATGATGATGTATACTGGTCGATTATATCAGTGAATAATTCTAGAAAGTTTTTGTTGCATCCATCCTTCACAAAACCAAAACTGTTTATTACTGTATTTTTTGGAAACATTCACAAAACATGACATTGTGAAATTCTGTTCCTTGTTATTGTATTAGAAAGTTTGATAGAAAATAGACTAGAGGAACATGTTGAAAAATGTCACAGTGCCAGTTTCTGAAATATATTTGTATATTTCAACATTTATTGAAGATATTCCTAGTACTAGTATTGTGGGGGCAGTGGGGTAGCCTTATTGGTAAAGCGTTCGCCCGTCACGCGAAGGCCTGGGTTCGATTCCCCACATGGGTACAATGTGGGAAGCCCAATTCTGGTGTCCCCTGCCTTGATATATTGCTAATATGGTGTAAAACCATACTGAGTCAGTCAATCAGTTAGTCATAGTATTGTTAGTTAGTTTTGTTGATGTTTTAAATGAATTTCTTAATAAACCCAAGTTTGCCCTAATTTTGTTTCATGTGTCAGCAGCACACCCACACTTGCTGGTTTCCCCAAGATATTTATAGTCTGAGACCGGCATTTCTTCTGGCATTCCTCCCACATCAAGCTGACATAGAGCGAAATAACTTGAAATACTGGTATAATAATGCAGCACTAAATGCATTCACTCACTCCTTACCTGCTTTCTTGTGTATATGGGGTTGCCCAGTGGTTAAAGTGCTTGCTTGTCACACGGAAGACCCAGGTTCGATTCCCCAAATGGGTGCAATGTGCAAATCCCATATCTGGTGTCCCCCCAGAATATTGCGAAAAGCAGCGTAAAAGTAAGCTCACTCACTCACTCACTCACTCACTCACTCACTCACTCACTCTTCCCTTGTTTCCCCCCTGAAGGATACATCCGTGTTGACCTGACGTCCACCAACCTCCTGAACGACGTCATCAGTTACCTTTTCCGTGCCATCTCCAACTTCCAGGAAGATGCTGAGATTCAAGTCCATGCCTTGACCTGCCTCCGCCATATTCTTCAAGAAGGTTTGTAGACTGACAGGAGTTATCCCCCTTTGTTGTCTTGTTGGATTTGTTTGTTTAAAGTACACAGTTAACAGGGACTTACCAAGTATACGAAAATATCAACTTCGGGAAAGCAATTGATATTTTGTTTATACTTGTACTTTCTAAATCAGAGATATTCTAACACTCCGTTCAATACATTAATGTTTAATTGATCATGAATATATCTTGCTCTTTATTGGACCTGTTATCAGTGAGGACCAGGAGATTTCTACCAAGCTGTAGCTACAGTTATAGCTTATGATGAAAATAAGGACTGGGAAACTTGTTGGTCAATTTTTGTGCAGATTCACTGCTGAAACTTTACAATGTACAGAGATATTGCCAAGGGGCTTGAATATATTGATGCGGACCATTAGACAAATTATCTGTACATGACGTCATGTAAAGCTTTCCACATGAGCAGAGGTGAAGGATTAGTCTGGGAGTGTGTCCAAGTAGTAGTGTGACGAAAAACCCTTGATAGGTTGTGGTGTTAGGGGTCTGCAAAGAGAACTGGTGTATAATCTGTGGAAGCTTGTGTACCATTCTCCTGGGACGGAACAGGTCCTTGGCCAGTGTAGGTCCAACCTTCCACTTAATTGCATGTGCCCCCATTGATGATTTAACCTGTGAAGATCTGGGTTATAACTGATCTTCAGTAACCCATGCGTGTCGTAAGAGGCGACTAACGGGATCGGGTGGTCAGGCTCAGGTCTTACACGCCATGTATATATTTCTCCTTGTGCAAATGTTGTGTATCATTTGCTTGATAACGGTGTTAGGATCTACACCGAAACATCGCAACTACTACTGCAACAAAGAAGTTGTCTATCCATAAAAAGTGTTCCTCTACTATTGTTAAAGTTGTAAGCCGGCTTTATCAACAGTTTGTACATCAAACAGCAACATAGTGTTGAATCATTTAATGCAATATTAACACAGCTTTATTGCATTTCTGAGGTAGGATGATTTATACATCATTATAACATTATCTTTAAAAATATTAAAAAATTATGGGCCTTTTTCTTTAAATATAAACTGTACAATATTGTTGGGGAATTTAAGTATGATCTTTGATTATAACTACAAAATTTCATTCCTGTTTCAAGATAAGTACTTGGCTGAGATGTTCATTCGTAATTACGTGCCAGTCGTCATGGAAACCCTGCACCTGAATCAAGATGTATCAAGTGTGGTGTGCAAGACTTTGGATGTATTTTACACAATAGCTCAGGACCGTGAGTCACACACGTTCACCCCCCTAACCCCCTTTGACGTGGTCCCCCCTTCCAGTCACATGTGTGTGCTTATGTTACCTACCTCACCTGGAGCATCACATGCAATGCCTTTCACAGTATTTTGTTGCGTCTTTCGGTCCAAACAGTCACTACCGATTTGATGCTTAGTGTGATCAGCAGCAGGGATGGACTGTTTGTGTAAGCTATCTCAGGTAAATGTGCAGAGTTGCCTCCCTTGTGCTTGCCACAATTCTACCAGTTGTCCGACTTCCATTGTTGTTGAAGTCTCAGTGGCTGAGTGGGTTAGGCGTCTGACTTTGTGTGCTGGCAATTAGGTGCCTGACTCTGAGGGTGTGGGTTTGAATCCCGGATTAGACTCAACCCAACAAAAGTACTAGAATCTGTACTTGACTAAGAACCTGTAACATGTTTTAGAGTTAAGGTAGAAGTTTGCAACATTAATAAATCCTAGTATGTATTTTGTAGACATTTAAAAACATATAATGTGAAATACATGTCTGTAGTTCAAAGAATCAGTTTCATTCATTTCTCTCTCTCTCAAGTTCATATTCATATTGAAAGGTCAATAGTTGTAGTTCAAAGAATTGCTTTTATTCTTTTCTTCCAAGTTCATCATATTCATATTGAATCGTCAATATTTGTAGTTTGAAAGCAGATTCGGGTCAATTCAATGCAAGTGTCCTTGCTATAGATTGACTGCAATAAAGAAATATGGAATCTGTAGTTCCATATAATGTTATCAGTATCGCAACATTAACATTTTCAACTTCATCAATAAAGATACACTTTTGACAAAGTTTTACATTTCTTACCACCTGCAGCGATAAATAATGTTACAGTAACTTACATGACTACTATTTCAGTAAATAACTCTTATTACTTGTTAAATTAATGACTGTGAAAGCCTTAACAAACGAAAATCTGAGAAATCTCTTTTTAGAACTCGTGCAAAGCGAACGAGTTTTGAATGCAGCAAACAGTATTGAAAAGACACCAAAATTTGTGGACCTTGTGGGAAACGCCCTGGGCACAAATATCATTACTTCAAATTGCAGAAATGCTGCTGATACATCCACATGAAACTCTTCATTTTTCTATAAATATATCTCACTTGACACCATGTTACCTCGGTAGCCAACTGTACACTGACATGTTAGTCCTGATTACAGTTGTTCTCTGTATGATGCCACAAGTTAATGTGTAACACCTTCAAGTGACTGAGTAAGTTAAGATTCACACCGCACTCAGCAATATTCCAGCTATATGGTGGTGGTCTGCAAATAATTGAGTCTGGACCAGACAATCCAATGATCAACAGCGTGAGCATCGATCCACGCAACCGGGACACGATGACAGGTGTCAACTGAGCCAGCGAGCCTGACCACCCGATCCCGGTAGTTGCCTCTCACGACAAGCATGGGTTACTGAAGATGAATTGAAACCTGGACTGTAACACTTTCAAGATTAATTATTATCATGGTACTATTACTATGACAAACAGTCAATAAATACACAAGGATGTCCATTTGAGGTAACTCTCCATATAAGAGTCACCTTAATGTCACAATGATCATTGCCTTTAACATTCATTTAAGGCATTATCTGCTTCCAAAAGCAAACACAGTTTGTCAATAAGACAAACCAGTTCAACCGACATGGTTTTCACTCTTACACTGCGAACAAAGCCTTTGTTGTCTGGAAAAGTGTCCACAATTTTGCCCATAGCCCACATACTATTCTGCTTCATGCTGTAAAGTCAGGATTTATTCAGGAGTTTTTAGTGACATCATTTTCTGTGAAGAGGTATACACCAAAGAAACCAAATTGAAAAATGTGCAAAAAAAATTAGGGTATGATCTGTTTCATCAATTTAGACTTTGATATAAATTGAAGTCATGACACAAGTCTCCTTGTACTAAGAGTAATTTGTCATCACCTCAGCACACAAAGTCAGTGATCTAACCCACTCAGCCACTGCAGCTTTCACAAAATGGAAGTGGGACAACTGGTAATAAAGATCAGACCAACCTGACAAGTATATATGTGACCATCAATTTGAACCCGTGAAGATCTGGGTTAGAAATTATCTTCAGTAACCCATGCTTGTCGTAAGAGGTGACAAACAAGATCGGGTGGTTAGGCTTGCTGACTTGTTTGACATTTGTCACCGTATCCCAATTGCATAGATCAATGCTAGTACTGTTGATCACTGGATCGTCTGTCCCGCTCAAGACCGCCTCCATGGTGTAGTGGTTAGAGCGTCCGCCCAGAGAGCGGAAGGTCGCGGGTTCGATCCCCGGCCGCGTCATACCAAAAGACGTTAAACTATGGTACTTGTTCAGGGGGGGATACAGCTTTTTGAGAAAGGGGGGGTGCACACTATTGAGAAAAGGAGGGGTGCACACTTCATTTTCACCCAAGTTTCAATGGTCATTTAATAAACTTTCAGGACAAAGGGGGGGGGGGATGCGCACCCCTGCACCCCCCTCTGGATCCGCCTATGCTTGTGGACTGGTCGGCTCGGAGTCAGTATAATGTGTCTGAGTGGGATATTCATGCTTCACTGCGGCATGGTATGTCAGTGGGCTAGCACTATAAAACCAGCTTAAGTCTGGGCTAGTACAAGCAGCCGAACATACACATACACACACATGCACGTCGTCATATGAGCGAAATATTCTCAGGCACGACGTTAAACCCAATTTCACCTCACCTCACCTCACCTGTCCCGCTCGATTATGTTCAGACTGCCACCATATAGCTAGAATATTGCTGTGCTGTGCTAAACAACACGTAGACATACAAACTTTTTCAGGCCAGAAACCTGTGAACGAGGGTTCATGTCCCAGTTATTATTTCTACAGGTCTGACGGCTGGTGGGGTAGTCTAGTGGTTAAAGCCTTCACCCGTCACGCTCAAGACCCGGGTTCGATTCCCCACATGGGTACAATGTGTGAACCCTTTTCTGATGTCCCTCATAATAATGCTGGAATATTGCTAAAAGCGGCCTAAAACTTATCTCACTCACTCACTATGGGTCTGACAGCACCATACCAGTGCTTGTGAATTTCACCAAAGTGGTAACCCTGCATCACTTAGGGCTCTCTTCACGTGTTGATGTGACATGCAGTGATATGGACTGGAATACTGTCCAAATCGGTGCTAACCAAACTCACTGGCTGACTCATGCTACAATTATGAATAAGTGATGAAGCAAAGAAAATAAAATATTGGTTGGCATGAGAATCAGGGCCTATATTTTCGAGGCTCTCTTAGCGCTAAGAGAGTCGTAAGTTAATGTTTATGTATGGCACTTACGACTATCTTAGCGCTAAGAGAGCTTCGAAACTCTAGGCCCTGGAGTTTAGCATTCAGGTGTTTCATTTGTTAATTTCCTTTGTGGCACACAGCGCTAGCTGGGATTTTATGTTGATACAGAATATGTCCTTGAATCGTGTGTGTTCTACATGTCCATGTACTCCATGCTCTCTATGTGTGTCTCTGTCCTTCATTGTGAAGCTTGAGATTGCTTGGCACCCAGGATCCTTGAAGCTTCTCTATCAGGCGCAAGCCTTTGTCTGCAGACAATTCAAGCAACAGTGTGTTTTAAAGATATCAGAGTTTGGTTGCCATATATCAACAAGCATTACTGTCACAAGTTCTCTATCTTATTTAATGCACATTCTTCATCCACATTCTAACTGAAATGAAGATGCAGAAATTGTAAGCAATTTGTGTACAGACTCATCATGTTGTGAATTTGAGTGTTTTGACAGAGCAAACCAGGTTATTCTATTTTATTTCATGTAATTTTTGATAGACCTGTCCTGTATTTCACCTGTTCCCCGTCTGTACAACACTTGCTGGTCCTGTATGGAACATTGTTCCACATCTCCTGGGTACATCGTCCTCTGGTCCTCCTGTCCTGTATGTAACATCTTCCTTGTCCTGTGTTACATTTATTCCTGTCAGTGTAACCCATGTCCATGTCCATGTCACATGGTCCAGTCCTCTATGTCACATGGTCCAGTCCTCTATGTCACATGGTCCAGTCCTCTATGTCACATGGTCCTATCCTCTATGTCACACGCCCCTTCCTCTTCGTGGTCCAGTCCTCTAAATGACATGGTCCAGTCCTCTAAATAACATGGTCCAGTCCTCTATGTCACATATGTCATATGGTCCAGTCCTCTAAATAACATGGTCCACTCCTCTATGTCACATGGTCTAGTCCTCTATGTCACATGGTCCTGTCCTCTATGTCACACGCCCCTTCCTCTGCGTGACATGGTTCAGTCCTCTAAATAACATGGTCCAGTCTTCTGTGCAGCTAGGTCCTTCTGTCTGCTCCAGATCGCCTGTGTGACATGCTGGAGGAGGACCTGATCCACATGAAGATCATGCCGTATGTGAAGATCGACATCGGCAACGAGGACATCCTGGAGGCCAGCCTCCAGCTGCTGCACCTGATGTTCAATGATGGTAACGAAGGCAACCTTGTCATGTGATTCCAGAATATTCAGGCAGTAGATATTGTGATATTTCCCATGAATACATGAATGTTTAATGTCCTTGTGCAATACAGGGCTAAGATTGCCATAAACAGTGTAAAAAGCACAAGGAATCATTATCTGAAGAACACTGTTTATTCAACTAGATACAGTCTTGTTTGACAAGGAACAAATGTGCTGAACTGCAAGACTGACAAGATAAGTTTGATATTTTCACATGGCACACAATTGCATTACATGGATTTCATTTTGCTACTTCACAAAAGACTATCAAGAAGTTTATTTCGCCACTTTCAGAACTCCAAGCATAAAACCAAGAGTAGACAGTCATTTATCTCAGTGATGTTGTATGGAAAATTATTTCCATAATAACCCTGGAAAATTATATCCAAAAAAAACCCTGTTTTACTGGTGTCAATAGGGAATCTGTGAAGGCACAGGCTCATACTCTGTTGTATTCTGACCACCAGTGTTCTGTCACTAAGATACCGTTTTTTTCCTTACCAGCCAAAGTGGTGGCGTCGGCAGTGGAGACAGGGTTCATCAAAGACTCCCTGGTTCCGGTGATGCTGGGGAAGCCAGCCAATGAGACCATCCAGGTGTCGGGACTGCACATGTTCAGCATGTCAGGTGGGTGCAACTAATTATTGATAATAATCAGAAACAAAGGTCATGGACTGACTGACTGAGTTTGGTTTTACGCCGCTTTTAGCAATATTCCAGCAACATCACGGCGTGGGACACCAGAAACAAAGGTCATGGACTGACTGACTGAGTTTGGTTTTACGCCGCTTTTAGCAATATTCCAGCAACATCACGGCGGGGGACACCAGAAACAAAGGTCATGGACTGACTGACTGAGTTTGGTTTTACGCTGCTTTTAGCAATATTCCAGCAACATCACGGCGGGGGACACCAGAAACAAAGGTCATGGACTGACTGACTGAGTTTGGTTTTACGCCGCTTTTAGCAATATTCCAGCAACATCACGGCGGGGGACACACTAGAAACAAAGGTCATGGACTGACTGACTGAGTTTGGTTTTACGCCGCTTTTAGCAATATTCCAGCAACATCACGGCGGGGGACACCAGAAACAAAGGTCATGGATCATAAGGGTGCTTTTATATTTATATGATCTGCATTATCAGTTAATTTAGTTTTATAAAAATGTTATACATTCTAATGTGGTAATGTGTAATTTCAGCCATGGCCTTGTTCGAGGACCACTCCACGATGGACATGGCCTTCCAGTGGCTGAAGGTCATCTATATGGCCATGTCCAAACTCATGGACTGTCCAGCAGTTCAGGTCAGTAGAAGCACACAGTACCGTCTCTCTCACACAAGTTATTTGGATGTAAAACATCTGAAAATTACAGAAACTGTTCAAGAACCAGTTTATGCAGATTCTTTAGTACATGTATTTTCTGGTTGTCTACAAATAACAGAATCTTAACACAGTGCGCCGAAGGTTATGTTTCTCCCATACAATATCCCATGTTTGCTGTGTGAAATTTATAGAAACTTGATTGTGGGTTGTGATTCACCTGCCAAACGGGAGAGAATATGAATTTATGAAATGAAAGTTCTGTATGTGGATACAAATCATATTGCATAGATATTGTGTAGGGGTGAAACGGTACGCTCTTACCACAGTATGGTACATATTGCGGTACAAGGCCTTCGGTTCGGTCCAGTTCGGTTTGATATGTGAGATATGATCATAATGCAGAAAATTGACAAGAACCAAACCTAGATAGATTTTGACAAAATGATTTGATTTCAAGATATTTTACAAAAGGTTTTAAAAGGTTTATTAAATGACGGTATGAAAACCAAAAATACAGAATTTTGGGATACTCAAAGCAAAGGCATAATACTGCGGTTCTACCAATACCGTAGTATACCATTTCACCCCTAATATTATGGTCGAACCATATTGTTACACCTGTTGTCAATAATATATACACTTTTAAAAGAAAAACTTTTTTCCAAGTAATATTTCAATGACTATCATATATAGATCCATGAATGGAAATCTTATGGCTCAGAAAATAGCACTTGACCCTGGGCTGACCTTGACTGTAGATTTCTGAGAGAGAGAAAAACGTCAAAACGAATTCCATGAGAAATAAAAATGTAAAATACCATAGCACTACCTACTAACATAACAAGGAAGGAAGATTTCTGAAGTTTTGGTGTAAGAGATTTTTCATGAAATATGCCACCCTGTGTATTTCTCCAGGAAGCTGGTTGTCTGGCGCTGTGTGAGCTCTTGGCGTGTAAGTCAGAAGCCTACATGTGGATTGGAGAGAGCTCGGAACTCAAACAGTGAGTAGCCCAAACAGTATCAAATGGCGAACAAACCAAGAAATATTATCAGTCTGAAACTGGGATTCTGATCTGCAGTTTCACGTTCAGACCTATGAGATGATACACATGTACAGTGCATTGTATTGCCTTACAAAACTCAGAATGTGAGAGGATGGTGAAGAGAGGATGGTGGGATGTGAACTGTGTTTGACTGTTTCAGGGACCCCACCGCACACTCTGTGTCTGGGAGCTGTGTTGATGGGGAGGCGGGAGCTGGTGTGTGATCTGTGTTTGACTGTTTCAGGGACCCCCTGCACACCCTGTGTCTGGGATCTGTGTTGATCGGGAGGTGGGAGCTGGTGTGTGATCTGTGTTTGACTGTTTCAGGGACCCCCTGCACACTCTGTGTCTGGGAGCTGTGTTGATGGGGAGGAGGGAGCTGGTGTGTGAACTGTGTTTGACTGTTTCAGGGACCCCCTGCACACTCTGTGTCTGGGAGCTGTGTTGATCGGGAGGTGGGAGCTGGTGTGTGAACTGTGTTTGACTGTTTCAGGGACCCCCTGCACACTGTGTGTCTGGGAGCCGTGTTGATCGGGAGGTGGGAGCTGGTGTGTGAACTAAGTTTGACTGTTTCAGGGACCCTCTGCACACTGTGTGTCTGGGAGCCGTGTTGATCGGGAGGGAGGGAGCTGGTGTGTGAACTGTGTTTGACTGTTTCACCCCCTGCACACTGTGTGTCTGGGAGCCGTGTTGATCGGGAGGTGGGAGCTGGTGTGTGAACTGTGTTTGACTGTTTCAGGGACCCCCTGCACACTCTGTGTCTGGGAGCTGTGTTGATGGGGAGGGGGAGCTGGGTGTGAGCTGGTGTGTGAACTGTGTTTGACTGTTTCAGGGACCCCTGCACACCCACTGTGTGTCTGGGAGCCGTGTTGATGGGGAGGTGGGAGCTGGTGTGTGAACTGTGTTTGACTGTTTCAGGGACCCCCTGCACACCCTGTGTCTGGGAGCAGGGTGTTGATGGGGAGGAGGGAGCTGGTGTGTGAACTGTGTTTGACTGTTTCAGGGACCCCCTGCACACCCTGTGTCTGGGAGCTGTGTTGATGGGGAGGAGGGAGCTGGTGTGTGAACTGTGTTTGACTGTTTCAGGGACCCCCTGCACACCTGTGTCTGGGAGCCGTGTTGATGGGGAGGAGGGAGCTGGTGTGTGAACTGTGTTTGACTGTTTCAGGGACCCCCTGCACACCCTGTGTCTGGGAGCTGTGTTGATTGGGAGGTGGGAGCTGGTGTGTGAACTGTGTTTGACTGTTTCAGGGACCCCCTGCACACCCTGTGTCTGGGAGCCATGTTGATGGGGAGGAGGGAGCTGGCTGTCTTCACTGCAGCATGTAACGCCTTCTATCACCTTACTGCTGATAATGGTGATTATGTTTACCATATCATTGATTATTATTATTAATATTCACCTCACTGCACCAAGTGACAATTTCCACTGGTTGATAGTAGGGCTGTGTATTGGCAAATAGATTGTATTGCAATATATTGCGATTCAGGTACCCTGTGTTGTGATACACAATGCGTTATATATGGAACTTAGGTGTTTGACAGTAGGTGACATTAACTGTACATGTCGATCCTATTTTCTATATTATAAGTCCCTAAACATATATGTTATGGTTCTGATAAGGGCAATCTTAAACTCAGGTTGCATTGTCAGGGATTCTGTTTTCTTTTTTATTACAGTGTGCCGTTTGGTCATTGAAACAAAGTAAAACATGTGTTGTGAATGAATGTCTGGGTAGATTTCAATTTAAATGATCATCACAAAAACTTCACCTATGTTTTTTACCCAGTATACCGGTTCTCAGAAAAGAAATATTACAATACGTATCGTTTGAAGAGCATATTGTGGTATACCGGTATAGCGGTAATACTGTGCAGTCCTAGCTGATAGAATGAGTAACGGTCTTCTCCTTGGGTGATGACACACCATCAGCTGCCTTACACATAATTACCTGACCGTGAAGATCCGGTTAGAATTGATCTTCAGTAACCTATGCTTGTCGTAAGAGGCGACTAACAGGATCGGGTGGTCAGGCTCGCTGACTTGGTTGACACATGTCATCGTAACCCAATTGCGTAGATCGATGCTCATGCTGTTGATGACTGGATTGTCTGGTCCAGACTGGATTATTTACAGACTGCTGCCATAATGCTGGAATATTGCTGAGTGCAGCGTAAAACTAAACTCACTCATAATTACGTTAGTGCTACCAGTATGAAACAACACGTCCTACTGCATGTTATGATTTGTAGGAAGAGTAGGTAGATCCTGCAACGGAAATATCAGCTGATCCTATTCTTCAACCGCGTATTTGTTGTCAGATGTACAGGGCTGTCTATATGTGAAATATGTGGTCTATCTTCCAGACGGACTGTGCAAGTGTCTGATGGAGAAGAACGCCCACATCGCTGTCCTGGAGGGTGTAGCTGCCCATGTCACAGATGCTGCTGCCATGGCTGCCGCTTGTCGTGCATTACGTGGACTCAGTATCTTCCAGTATGTCAGCAACATAGCAATATCATTATCAGACCAGACCCAAGTGATAAAGATCGTTATGAGACCCAAGTTATTAACATCAGAATCAGATCATAGTCATTGACATCATTATCAGACCTTAGTCACTGACATCATTATCAGACCCTAGCCATGAAGATCATTATCAGACCCAAGTAATGAAGATCATTATCAGACCCTAGCAATTGACATCATTATATGTCCTTAATCATGAAGATCATTATCAGACCCTAGCCATGAAGATCATTATCAAACACTAGCCATGAAGATCATTATCAGACCCTAGCCATTAAGATCATTATTAGACCCAAGTAATGAAGATCATTATCAGATCCTAGCAATTGACATCATTTTATGTCCTTAATCATGAAGATCATTATCAGACCCTAGCCATGAAGATCATTATCAGACACTAGCCATGAAGATCATTATCAGACCCTAGCCATTAAGATCATTATTAGACCCAAGTAATGAAGATCATTATCAGACCCTAGCAATTGACATCATTATCTGTCCTTATTCATGAAGATCATTATCTGTCCTTATTCATGAAGATCATTCTGAGTCCCTAGCCATGAAGATCATCATCAGACCCTAGCTATGAAGATTATTCTCAGTCCCTAGCCATGAAGATCATCATCAGACCCTAGCTATGAAGATCATTATCAGACCCTAGCCATGAAGATCATTATCAGACCCTAGTCATGAAGATCATCAGATCCTAGCCATGGAGATCATTATTAGACCTTAGTCATTAAATATCATTATCACACCCTAGCCATGAAGATCATTATCCGACCCTAGCCATGAACATCATTATCAGACGTTATTGCTTGTTAACATTTCACCAAGATCTGAGGATATCCCACTAGAGGTCACATCTGAATGACCTTTCCTCTGACCAATCAGAGTATTGCTTCTCAGATGAAAGAAGAGACAGGACAAATGTGTTTTCTAATCATTCAAATTTAAAAATATTAACATAGACATTTTGAATGTCAGCTACAGGCTATATGATGGATTCCCTCATTATGTCTGTGTGTCTCTTGCTTCTCTGGGATAAATATCTGAAAAGGAAGACACTTTAGTAGTCCATGAGAAGTACTGAAACACATTCTCATCCATCTTTTAGACGTTCCATAATGTATATTTTTCAGTTTTCAAATTTAATTGAGACCTTTTTCAAAATATTCTTCAAAGTGTAGTCTGGTACAGAAGTTGCAGCTTGAAACTGGGGCCTTAAAGGTTGAGGAAGCTGCGTTCTGATTAGCTAATGTCGACTTGTGAGTCATTTTATTGGTCGGTCAGAGTTCCTGAAATGTACGTCAGACGTGGTAGTTGGCATTAACATCTGCGTTTTATGAGAAAATAAGTGAGTGTATGGTTTTAGTCAACTTTTAGTAGTACTCCAGCAATATCACGGTGGGGGACACCAGAAATGGGCTTCATTGTACCCATGGGGGAATTGAACCCCCCATGACGAGCGACTGCTTTAACCACCAGGCTACCCCACTGCTGTTATGAGTTCAGTAACACCTTCAGTTAGTGCTACAGTACAGTCTTGATTATATAAGGGCAGTGGATAGCTCAGTGGTTAAGGTGTTCATTCGTCATGTCGAAGACCCAGGTTCAAATCCCCACATTGGTACAATGAGTGAAGCCCATTTCTGGTGTCCCCTCTGTGATGTTGCTGGGATATTGCTAAAAGCAGCATAAAACCGTACTCATTCACTCTCTGTTGATTGTATATGTTTGGAATGGATGTATTTTTAAGATAAGGCCAGACTAATTTTATTGCTTGTTTTTTTCTGGATCGGCCTGTCTTATTTTTTCAAGAATATGAAAAACAATAAAAAATTAATTTTCCCTGCTCAAAAAATAAAATCCTGATGTTTTTATTGGCCAAAAATGTAAACTTACAAGAAAAATGTTTTTTAGATGTGTTTTGCCCCATATACACTTCATAAATTGCCAAAAGTAAAATAGTATTTAGAAGGAAGGAATATTACTTTGACAGGTGATTTTATTTTTTTTAAATTTTTTCCCTCCTGCCTTTAGGTTTTCTGAGGACCAAAATACGTAAAACAAGAAATAAAATTGGTCTGGCCTAAAGTACTTTATTCATATTGGTTGTGAATATTTGTTACAGTGATGAGCACAAACAAGCCGTATCAGAACAAGACAAGACACTCATTTATTTAACTGAAATCCTCCGGACTTTTCAAAATGACACAAATGTTCAGAGTGAAGCAATTAGCACTGTAGCTTGTTTAGCAGATGTGGGTGAGTATTCAAACTTATCTGTCCATGTTTTGTTAGTTGAAAAAAAACAGAAATTGGCAGTATTCCAGCTGTTGTATATGTCCTGTGAGTCATTAAGTCATACCCAGACATTTTGATGGTTGGTGTTATGTTGATGACTATATACTGGTCACTTTGGAAAATGTATAAACCAGCATACTGAAACAAAGACTTACGGCAGTCGTAGCACTACGATAGCTTTATGGCCCTGGCTTGTAACTGATTGAGTGGGTAAGGTTCTACACCATTTTGAGTGATATTCCTGCAGTGTCATGGTAGAGGACACCAGAAATGGGCGTCACACATTGTACTCATGTGGGAATCGATCTCGGGTCTTCAGTGTGACAAGTAAATGCTTTAACCACTGGGCTACCCCACCACATCGGTTGTAATCGAGACATCTTTGCTACGCAAAAGAAGTTAACGAAGACCTAAGTTTTCACTATAGTTTATGTCTTGGCTAGCTGATATTGCCTTCCATATGTGAGTTTTCTTTAAATGCTTGGAGTAGTACACATTGCTCTCATGTGCTTAATTGATGTGAGTCATGTGAAAGCAGAATTTTAAGTGGAAACTTCTTTAAGCAGATTTCTACTCTGGTTTGAAAATACCAATGTGAGTACAACTATGTTGAATACCTCAAGAGAAAATACTCAATTGGCAAAAAAAATAAAATTTCTTGTGTAGTTGTAATACTATTGAGAATCATTAGTGATTCTGTTTTTGTTTCAGATGTATTTCGACATCTTTGTTTTGTAAAAAAAATCCACAAAAAAATCCTTGTTGCCATGGAAGTGTTTCCTGATAATGAAATCCTCCAAGAGGCTGGCATTGAAGCACTGGCAGTTCTGGGTGGAGCAGGTATGTTGTCACATAACCAGGCACCTGTTCTACACATTCCACTTTAAACAGTCTGGAAACGGCCTTACCCTCCTGGGAGCCATGCTCTCTCTAGATTTCTCTCCTTGTACACAAGAATGAGTGAGTATGGTTTACGCTGCTTTTAGCAATATTCCAGCGATATCATGGCAGAGGACACCAGAAATGGGCTTCACACATTGTACCCATGTGGGGAATCGAACCTAGATCATCTGCAGGAAAAGCGAATGCTTTGACCACAAGGCTACCCAGCCATCTCCTTGTACACAAGATGGAAGCAGTTTGTAGTGAGGTTTTCTGGAGTTCTGGTACTGGTATCATAGACAAGAAGGCCAACATACAGCCATATGTGTAGGACAAAACACGCCCAAGTGTTTATTGAGATTTAAAACCTCAATCTGTAACCAGAGGGAAAGTATTTTATCTAAGTTATGAACCCCCAGTGACTATGTGTCCCAGTCCACCCAGCTGTGAATGGGTACCTCATAAGGATGGGAAAGCCACATTATATTGGTGTGCCAAAATGGCTGCAAGAGTTGTATTCTCCCCAGGGAGTTGAGATTGATAATACGATGTACCGTTCAGATTGACATCCGGCGATCGAGGGAAAAATTAAGCACCTTTGAGCAGTTCAGTTGGAACTCAGCACTATGCAAATATCAGATATATAAAAAATAAATGAAAATAAACCCCCAAGAATCTTAATTTCTGACAAAGAAATGTTTCCGATATTTTGAATGCCATGAAGTATATTCAGTTTGTAAGTACTTGTTACGTTTATTTGTTTGTGAGTATTGTTTGTTTTCTCATTTCCAGTGAACGGAGCTGAGATCCTGAATTCTATGGATGTCGTGCAGAAGGTGGTCCGCAGCCTCCAGAAATACTCCAACAATGACAGTAAGTTCATATTTTGCTTCATGTTTCTTTATAATATATAAATATATGGTTTATTTAGAAATGTACATAATATTTTGAAAGGAAAATACTTCCAATGGTAAATCAGTAAGGGGTTTTGGACAAGTGTCCAGCTTGTGATCAGGATGTCCATTGTTTTAATCCAGGAATTCAGCGATAGCTGGAGCACATCCAAAATCATAGTTACTGTATTCTCCATATTAATCAGTCAATTAGGGTCCTAAGTGGTCAAAGTGTCTACTTGTCATGCCCATGACCCAGGTTCGATTCCCCACATGGGTACAATATGTGAAACCAATTCCTTGTGTCCCCTTGCTTAAGTATTTCTTGATGCGGCGTGAAACCCAACTCAGTCAGTCTCCTTCGTTGTACAACCCTGACTAACTTCTACAGTAATAATGTTATAAGCATCCTGAGGCTTTTTTGATTGGATGACTATTTTGGATATCAAAGAGCATAGTGATTCATGAGTCCATGGTATTTCCTATTACATTGGAGAAAAACTACCCTTGTTAATCGAGGATGATGAGGAGTTGCATGCCGTGATCTTCCTCATCCATTGGTTGAGGATATTTATCCTAGTGGACTGGAGAAAATACCCTGCATAAATAAGGATGATGTGACCTCATCCATGGATGAGGTAATCTGTCTCACAGTCCCAGAACCGTATTATTTTCCATTCCACCCAGCCCTTTCTGGAGTGCTTAAGCCCTAAATGAAGCAAGTCTAGATTTCCTCAGAATCAGTATCTCTTTTTATCCCCTGCAATGCGTTTTGCGGGGGGTATTAAAATGGACTCCGTCCGTGCACATTTGTCTTTTCCGGAGCAGAACTCTAAAACCGTTCTATATTTCTTCACCAAACTTGGCACATAGATTGGTCTGGTGATGTACTGGTGCCTTTTGGTTGTTTTGGAATTCTGAATAAAATATTTTTGGCATTTCCATGGCAACAAGTTTGACTTAGCCTGAAATTAGTGGTAGTGCTCTTTTCCGGAGCAGAACTCTAAAACCGTTCTGTATTTCTTCCCCAAACTTGACACATAGATTTGTCTGGTGGTATACTGGTTCCTTTTTGGTAGTTTTGGAATTCTGAATAAAATATATTTGGCGTTTCCATGGCAACAAGTTTGACTAAAACAGAAATTAGTGGTAGTGCACTTTTCCGGAGCAGAACTCTAAAACTGTTCAAAGTTTCTTCACCAAACTTGGCACATACATAGATTTGGTGGTGTACTGGTGCCTTTTGGTAGTTTTGGATTTCTGAATAAAATATTTTTGGCATTTCCATGGCAACAGGTTTGACATAGACTGAAATTGGTGATTGTGCTCCTTCTGGAGCAGAACTTTAAAAACCTTTCAATACTCTCCTTCCACTTTTCTATATACACACCTAAATATTTGACATAATCATAACTCGTAGACATTATCATGAAGAGTATTTTGCCATTGTGGGGGATTTTGATGACTTTGTCTTCTTTCACCATTTGGGCGCCTTTCTGTCAAAACTATGTCTATTCAGAATCTAAGAGTAAGTCTAGGGTGGAGGGTATTTATCCTAACAGACTGGGAAAATACCCTGGATAAATGAGGATGATGTGACCTTCCTTATCCATGGTTCCAGATATCCAGAAGAAGGCGCTCATCTTGGTTCAGATCTTGGCGGACACCAAACTGGTGTCATCCCTAGTGACGTGCGACATGTTGGCGGACGCCATCAGCAACGTTATGGCAGGACACCCAAACAACATCAGCATCCAGAGAGAGGTACCCTTACAACCTGATTAGTTGGGCTACAACTGCTCAATATTCATACTAGTTTAGTTTGTTGTGTATCTTCGCACATTGCAGTCAGCTGTCTGTAACCATTTTAGTGTGGACCGAACATTCCAATGATTAACATCATGAGCTTTGATCTGTGCAATTTGGAAACAATGACATATCTTATACAAAGTCAGCAAGCCTTACCACCTGATCATGTTAGTCGAATCTTATGACAAGCATGGGTTACTGAAGATAAATTCGAATATATATCTTCATGAGGGTAAATTTCTGTAACCCTGATTTGTCTGGGTTGTTTTTAATTTGTAGTCTACAATATTGCAGATGAAGCTTGTCAACCTGTAAATAGTCAAATGTGTAGTATGAAAATCTTTGATATTAGTAAAATTCCTGGCTGATAGGTGTGATGAGACAGCGAGATAAGTGTTATCCTTAGATGTCCACATCAGTTAGGCCTCATGGTGAATCCTGTATTGGTGACCACCTTGAACATCTACCACAGAAAGTAACTTGTAAATGTATTGGAAAATTGGTTTTAAAATGGCGCCCTAGAATTTGTTGACTATCAGACCCTATGACAGTGTATTTTCAAATGATTTAATATGGAACTCATTTTGCGGGGGGTATTTAAACTGACTCGTTCCGTGCGTCCGTCCGTGCACATTCGTCTTTTCCAGAGCAGAACTTTAAAAACGTTCAATATTTATTCACCAAACTTGGCACATAGATAGGTCTCGTGGTGAATTGGGGCCTTTTGGTAGATTTGGAATTCTGAATAAAATATTTTTTTGTCTCCATGGCAACAAGTTTGGGCTCAGAACATTTCAGATGCAACTAAAAAATATATATATACTGGACAAAATAAGTTAGGGATATTGGTGTTTTTATGATTGATATTTTATTAGTGTGTCAATGAATAAATAGATCATTATTCATAATTCAAAATTTACATATATCCCTAACTATTTTTGTCCAGTATATAAAGAAAAGGCAAAATAACTAATTAGAAATAAATGTTAAATCATACCCACCCAACTCTATTTACTTCATGGCAACAGGTGTGGAACATACAAGACAAGTATATGGGTGGCAACTTCTTGTTTATTGTATAACACAATGAGAACAATGGAACATGTTCCTTGTACCGATGCTTGTTACTAATCCGTATCCTGTGTTCCACAGGCTGTGGTTGCCATGCACATTCTGGCAGAGAAAAGCCAGCGTATGAGTGAAGTCCTTGTCAACAAAGACTGTCATGAAGTGCTATTTTGCATTCTCGAGAACTTTGATGCTGACCAAGGTAAGAAACAAACACAATGTTTATGTTCTTGCTCAGCCCCAGCTATGAGACATTCAAATATATTTTTATGAAAGCTGAAATAATGCCAGTGCTGAAAGAAGTCAAACATGTTTTGGAGAGACTCATTATTTTTCCAGCGCATCATGTTTAGTGACAGCTATAATTTGTTTTATTTCAGCCTTTCGGAGAACTTTCTTTTTTTCAAAATATTCACAAATGACCAATATAAGAAATGAGTCCCCCAATCATAAGAGATTCAGTATCTAAGATTCTGAAATATACCAAGATGAGGCATAGTATTAGGCCATGTAACAACTTCTGCACTTCCTATATAACAGTAAGAAACAGAAAGATGAAGGTGGTCAGAATCATACAGTGAGCTCTGCCTGCACCAGTGATTTGTCTGGATTTGAGCGACATTGGGTAGTCTAGTGGGTAGTCTAGTGGTTAAAGCTTTTCCAACGAAGATCCCTGTTTGATTCCTCTCATGGGCACAAAGCCCATTTCTGGTGTCCCCGTGGTGATATTGCTGGAATATTGCTAAAAGTTGTGCAAAAGTAAACCAACACACTTATATTATGCAGCAGTATGTTTGGAGCTTTACTTCTATTATCATGATTCTCAATGCCTTTGGTCCAACTCTTGTTCCTATGGGGTGGCGAGGTAGCCTAATAGTTAAAGTGGTCGCTCGTCACGCCGAAGACCCAGGTTCGATTCCCTACATGGGTACAATGTGTGAAGCCCATTTCTGGTATCCCCTGCTGTGATATTGTTGGAATATTGCTGAAAGCAGCATAAAACCATAGTCACTCACACACTTATTCCTCTATTGGAGTACTCTTCTGGTTGACCTAAAGCTCTCTTTGAGAAACTCCTGAGACGTTCTGAGTTGTAATTATACTCTTGTGACTTATTTGTATGCTTTGACAAGTGGAAGCTTTTGACATTGTACTTACAGGTCTACATGATCTGGCCAGTGAGTGCCTGTATGTCATTGGCTGTGTCCAGAACTTCAAGTCAAGAATGTTGCTGTGTGCTTGCAAAAATGGCTTCCTAGCTGTAAGTCTGATTTCAAAATACAAATGTAAGACTCTCCCAGTCTGAAGAATCCAAGATAGTTTTGTACTTTTGTAAATAAGATTGGGACCAAGAATCATCCTTGTTAATGATTCACATGTGAGAAATTCTCTCTCTTGTTCACAATGCAAGATGCACATGGAGAAACATCTATAGTTTGTAGCAATTTCACAATTCTTGCACTTTTAAAGAAATGGAGATGTGTTTTCAATGAAAGACAGAGCTGAACAGCATGTTTGTTATATTTACATTGAATCCAGGGTGTGGAATGTCTGATGGTGATTGGAGCAGACGTCAACACAGGTCAAGGTCAAGGCACACCACTGTACCATGCTGTTGAAAACGGAGATGAGAAGATGGTGCAGTATCTCCTGCAGCAGGTCAGTTCATTATCCAACATTCTCTGTTGCTGCAGCAATCAGGATACCATACCTAGATAACGAGGTCACAGTAATATATGTTAGTACAGTGAGAATGCGAACAAGACAAAGACTGTCTTTTCCTCTTCTAGTCTCCAAATTCTTCGATAAGCTGCTGTGTCTAAGGAAATAACCTCTTGCAAAAAGGGAATGATCATGAAGATAGATTTCACATTTGGTTCAGGAATAATCTGCATTTCCTCAAGATGACATTGCAAATAGAAATAAGAATTCATTTTTTGACCTTTGGGAACGTCACTTTTATCACAGAAGCATAAGTCTAATTTGAACTTAGTGAAACTGACAGATATGTTATCTAGATAACACCACACCTAGATAACAAGGTCACAGTAATACATGTTGGTACAATGAGAATGCTATTCCATCAAGGCACCCGTGAAGATCCGGATTAGAATATTGATCTTCAGTAACCAATGCTTGTCTTAAGAGGCGACTAATGGAATCAGGTGGTAAGGCTTGCTGACTTGGTTGACATGCCATTGTGTCCCAGGTGCATAGATTGATGTTCATGCTGTTGATCACTGGATTGTCTGGTCAAGACTCGATTATTTACAGACTGCTGCCATATAGCTGGAATATTGCACCATCTGCTTGTAGTTGTTGGCAACCTAATGGATAAGATGGTCTTGAATCATAATACAAGTTATCAAACTAAATCTTTATCATCCTCAGTGCGTCACGGATGTCCAGACTTCCCTCAATCGGAGCCTTGCCAATGATCAACACAACATCACAGGGATGCTGTTGGCTCATATCGGACAAGACAAAGACGGTCTGTTCCTCTTCTAGTCTCCAGATTCTTCTATCAGCTGTGGTATCTATGGAAATAACCTCTTGTAAAGTGGGAATGATAATGATGATAAATTTCACATTTTGTTCAGGAAAAAGACAATATCATATACAGGCTCTTCTCACAAGATGACCTGAGGGCTTTCAACCACCAAATTTGCAATGAGGGAGATTTGAGTTTGCAGTAATCAAGGTTTTCATGAGAAAATATATTTCTCTTACTTTCTGCACCTGAAATGGATACATATTCAACATCTTCTTATGCAGGTCAGAAAATCATGAATGCTGATTTAAGAAATTTTGGAAGAAAGTACCAAAGCAAATAAGAATGAGAATTCTTTTGTGTCTTGTTAGAACATCACTTTCATCACAAGAGCTTAAGTCTGGTTTGACATTTGTGGAACTGACTGGTATGTGATCTTCGGTATGAGTAGGCACACGTATAGACCTGTTTTGGGGTGTTCTGACCTTGGCTCACCTTCCAGCACCAGAACACTATTTCTTCCAGTAGAGGAAAACTTGTTATCTTGAAACTTAAAACCATACCTCTGTTTTAAAAAAAAATGGATTGATATCACTCTGCCTGGCTCACCTCAAGCTAACAAGATTTTTCTACAGAGTTATTTCCCTTTATACTCGCTGTACTTTCAGTCTGATGTCAGGTAGACATGATTCTCAGACATGGTTCTCTGTCCAGTTTGTCCTGATGTGATTTGGGTGTGGTAGATAGCTTAATGGTAAAGTGTTTGTTTGTTACACCAAAGTCCCTGGTTTGATTCACAACTGAGTGGATCATTGCTCAACATGTCCAAAAACCGACGCCCATTCCCGATGTCACTGACTTGATATTGCTGAAAGCCCTTTAATGGCGATTATAAGTGACACACATAAAGAGGGAGATTTCTAGATGTCAACTTCTTTATTATAAGGTTTCGGATGTTGTTTTGGAGAATATACTTATTACTCCATTTACCTGATGGAGTAAGAATATACTCCCAAATCTTGTCTTCCTTCACTTAGAAGTTGACATCCACAAATTTCCCCGTTCCTTCTGGATATTGCTGGATTCTAATTCAACTTAGTATGTAACACAAGTTCTGATTGGTCAATGCTATAAATTTCCGACCGTATAATCAGCATATACGGTCGCAATTTGAAAACCGATTCACCGATACCTTTGAATGTATCCCACACTATTGGGGTAATGCTGTTTCGCAGGACATTGTCATTTGCAGAAGCCATTGGTCAATTAACTCCCCTATCCAGCTAAAATGGGTGGAATTTGTGTTAAAAAAGACAAAACAGTATCATAAATTTAATTTTAAGTTCGAACAACTTATTCGCAACGGGCTGTTGACCCAACACTGTTAGATCATGAAACAAGGTTTATGACGTCATTATGTCATTCATTTGACAACAGAACTGATAATGGCCCGTAGTTGAGGAATCAGCGGGCCGCTCATTTCTGTAACTAGAGGGCGGTTTCATCATAATTCCGTCCATTTTATCTATAATACTATGATCTATTCATCATTGTCAAATTTAGTCTGTGTGCACATAATAAACGTGTGTAGTTTGAAAAGGGAACTACTTTCTCTGGCGATGGTGTAAGTTGAAGGAGTGATATGATTAACCTTTGACCTAGAGGAACTTTGACCTGGTTTAAATAATGAATTTCTTTCACGAAAACACAGCGTAAAACGAGTTGAATTAGAATGGGGATATTCAGAGTAATTGTGTTTGACGAATTGGGGACGTATATACACCGGTATACGTCCCCAATTCGTCAAACACAGTACAGTTATCCCCTAATTATTGCTAGGAGTGTTCTAAAACCTTGCTCACTCAGTCTCTCACTTCAACATTGAATTTTTATCAAATATCTTCCTGCAAGTCTATTTGGCAGCACAGTGCTATCAGTTTTACTTCATGTGTGGTGATAGACTCATACCTTATTTTGAAAAAGCATGTAACTAAAACTGACAAACATTTTGATATATGTGCGGTTTTGACTCCAGCATGCTGTAACTGAAGCGTCTCGTGGTCTTCAGTAACCATGCTTGTCGTAAGAGGCGACTAACGGGATCGGGTGGTCAGGCTCGATGACTTGGTTGACACATGTCATCGGTTCCCAAATACGTAGATCGATGCTCATGCTGTTGATCACTGGATTGTCTGGTCCAGACTCTCTTATTTACACACCACCGCCATATAGCTGGAATATTGCTGAGTGCAATGTAAAACTAAACTCACTCACTCTAGTAATACCTACAGTGCTTGTAACTCATGATGTCGCGAAATTGTCGCGTAAAGCAGCTTCCACTCACTCACTGACTGTAACTGATGAATCCTCTTTGTGTTTTCAGCTGGCACTGTATTGTGGAATGGTTTAGGCCTTGGTGACCTGCGACCTGAATGGTTCATGCCGTCACTTGCCAGAGCCAAAGAACGTTTGCTGCCATCAGGTAGGCCTCAGATCTTCATAACCTCGAACATCACATGCACCTTGTTTGATACGTCAGTTAGCAGCTCTTCTGTCCATGTTTACTGACATAAGGCCTTGCATTTGTTGTTTTACCAAAGGTTTTGCTTTATATTGAGTGTCGGTGATGGAAACTTTCAGCTTTCAGATGAGTACTGCCAGCACTGAATGGAAAACTAACTCATAGGTCAGGCTATTACAGAAGTACAATTACAAAACGAAACTCAAAGACAAATGCTTGTTTTTTTCCCTTTGTATAATGCTTTTTTATTCTTATTAGCAAGATGAGAACACCTTTCTTTTTATGTTTCACCTAATTGTATAACACTGTTAACCAAAATAAAATTGTAAAAAATCAATTTATTTATTACTTTCAGTAGTGTAATCTTTTGTTTGTACTTTCATAAACCAGCAGAGAAATAGTTAGGCCAAAGGCTTTGCACACATATGGTTCAACAATTGTGTTTAACCATGCTAAAATAGTGCATTCCTATCTTATTCCACTGCTTTTTCATGATATTTTTGTGTGATGAGATCACAAGAACACAGCTGATTGTGTTGCATTTAATGACACAGAATCACAGACAGCTTCTTTTCAGGTAAACGTTAAGTTTCATCATTCTTAAAATTCCTTCATTTGCTAAGCAAGGTCTCAGATGGAATGTACGTTTATGTGGAGTTATTTCATTGGTTGTTGATATAAAGATGATATTGACTCACAACAAATTCTGTGCAATGTTAATATATAAATATCTATAATTTCTTTCTTGATCTTGTGCACTTTGGACAGCCATGATGACCATTTATTGTTCTCAGTACATTTGCTGTACTAAAATATAATGTTTTGTCTGTACCTATTGTCATGCCAAAATGACTCCAGACACATGTGCTGTGATACTGACAGCAAAGAGTGACACCACAATGACGAACACTGTCACGTTAACTGTCGTTCATATACTGATTGTGTCAGCATGTCACATGACCTTGTTGTCACGGTAACTGTCATTCATATACTGATTGTGTCAGCATGTCACATGACCTTCTTGTCACGGTAACTGTCGTTCATATACTGTTTGTGTCAGCATGTCACATGACCTTGTCACGGTAACTGTCATTCATATACTGATTGTGTCAGCATGTCACATGACCTAATGTTGTCATGGTAACTGTCGTTCATATACTGATTGTGTCAGCATGTCACATGACCTTGTTGTCACGGTAACTGTCATTCATATACTGATTGTGTCAGCATGTCACATGATCTTGTCAATCAAGCTGCTGTAGGGGAATTCCCAGTGTCTAAAAAATAACGACAAATAGGGAATGTAGCATTATAGAACAATTCAGACAGGTCATGTATGCAGGTGGGTTAAGGTAATGAAGTACAGTCAACTCTCGTTAATCCGACACTTGTTGTTGCAGAGAAATATGTTGGATTAAAGAAAATGTCGGATTAATGAAATTGTCGGATTAATGTATTTGTGTGAAAATATCAATGTTTGCTAAATGTCATGATCGTCATACTGTTGCATGCATATCAGGTAGATCTAGTTATCTTCATCGTATGTAAAAATATTCACAGAAATAAAAAAATACTAACTATACATCCTTGTTATCAATGGTGTAACTTCTACAAGGGGTCGCTCAGCAGGTGGTGTACTCGTGACAGACATGAAAACTCATGTCGGTTGTAAACATTTTATACAGCTCGCTCTACTGTTATTTCTTGATTAAATCGTCTCAATTAATTATCCTGTGTTCCTAATTAACAAGTGTGATGTTCACCGACGTCAGTGTCAAGCAGCCAGTAAGGCACACACATTGTTTGTATACAGTCGGATCATCCAACCGGCTGTATTGATTTCGGATTAACGAATGTTTTACAATGTATTTACAATAATCAGTTGCGTCGGAGTCGGAATGCGAGAATGTCGGATTAACGAGAGTAATTATCACTGTTTTAAATGGTTCCCTAATTTTTTGTCGGATTAACGTGATTGTCGGAGTAATGAGTGTCTTATTAACGAGAGCTGACTGTATCCAATAAAAATTAAAACTCTCTCAGTGTTGATGCCATTATAGAATGTTAGTCCAGTTGAGATGACCTCTGTGTCAGTCAAATACTGGCTGGAAATATGTCTGTGAGAAGTTGAAAAGGAAGAAAATTCTGATGACAGAAGTCTGTTATCCATGATGTGGTACTTGTAGATTATTGCATAAAAAATTTGTCTGAAGAGAATGAAATTGATTATTTCTGTGATTTTCCTGTATATTAAGCTACTCATTATGATTGAACTGTCAATCATATAACAAAATATTCTGTCTGAATTTTGGCATTTTTTTCCTCTAATACTCTGGTCCTTGAGGTATGCCTTCAGTTTTATGTTGCCACCCAGATATGTATCTAGGATTTCAAACTGAATGCATTTGGGTGGCAAAATAGTCAAATCTGTAGTTTTATTTAAAATTGAGATGTAATTTACAGTGCATATTTTTTTATTCAGAGATTTTTTAACATCTTAACATTGCATTCTGTGCGATAGTGGTGTTCCGATTAATTGAAATAATCGAAGATTGGTCGCAGTGACCAAACGACCAAGCAATCGATCACATTTTCTCAAAATCGAACACAAATGATTTTGCAACTACTCGTTTAATGTTTGAAACACTTGACGACGGAACATCTAAAAATGCGTTTAATTGTTAGAAAACTCACTTGACTAACTGAAAAGTAATGACTGAATATTTCTTGAAGACTCCAGGAAGTTTTTCTTCATGATATATCAGTTATCATATTAAAGTAGCAAGTTGCATCATGTTATACATATCTGCAATAACAACCCGAATAGAAACATCTGAAAAATGATGCTAACCAATTTTTTCGATGATTGATCGGCTGTAATGAAACAATCATCAGTTATGAGATTTTAACCAATTCCCAACACTACTGTGCAATGATGTAAACTAAGCATGTAATCTGTAGTATCTTGGGATTTTTCTTCTCTTACGACCGTAATCATTGACACAGAGTATGAAATGTGACCTCAGCAATATGGGGTTTACTACTGGAATGGATGTTACGTTCAGGAATCCCAAACCCTCATGACTTCTAGTGCATTAAGGTTACACAAGTTGTCTTATACAGATACTACGTAATTCTCGTAAACGTCTTGGAATACGTATTTACAATCCTTGATGTTATCTACGCTGATGTTTTCCAACACAGTCCTCATGAGTTATGATACCTGTTTGAAAAGATCGCCATTGGTAGTTGTGTTTACGATTGTGTTTTCCATGTCCCTTTTAATTTTCAACCATATTTTTCCAATGACATTGAGGTTGGGAGATTGTGCTGGTCACTCCATGATGTTGATTTCATTTTCATGAGCATACATTCACAACATTTGCCCAGTGGACTTTGTGACCAGCCAAATGCTGCACTGTAACAGGCTCCTGACGTGTGTCTTGTGTGCCAGTGTACTGAGCAACATTATATTCCCTTAAAGTTCCAATACCATGGTATATTACACATCCCCAAACCATAATTGATAGTGTCTTGTTCTGAGGTGAACAAACGCATTTGGGTTGAAATTTCTCGTCGCCTTTCCTCCAAATAAAACCACAACTACTTTTCTCTATCACAACATATCTTATCACCAATATTTGTAGAAAATCCCTCATCATGTTATTCCCTCTGTTTGGACACTTTTGAGTAACTATTTTCATTCAATTTTGAGGTGGGATCCTTCAAAGGTTCCTATGGATTGCTCTGAGTCAGTCTAAGCAATCGTCACGCCTAAGACCCGGGTTCGAATCCCCACATGGGTACAATGTATGTGTGAAGCCCATTTCTGGTGTCCCCGCCGTGATATTGCTGGAATATTGCTAAAAGCGGCGTAAAACCAAACTCAGTCAGTCAGTCAGTCAGTCTAAGCCAAGATGTTTGATCATGGTCAGATAAGGATTTTCATTTGGTCTTTCGCGTGATGTTTTCAACTGATCAGGTTTTGTGTAATTATTTAACTAAGAATTCTGCTATTAAATAGTGACTTTTGCCTTCTTCGTATAACTTTGCTACTAATTCTTTTACCTCTAACCCTAGCTCCTTTGATTTTCCACCTATCTTCGAATATCAGCCTGTAGACAAACTGTGTTCCACAGAAAATATTTCTTGTGTGAGATCAAACGATATCTCCAAGGAGATATAATTTTGACAGTAGATTTTGTACAATGCCCTGACAATGTCATCAACTTGATGATGTCACAATGCTATGGCATCACTGCACTGCAAGTCTAATGGCAGAACCGTGTTCAGAGATGTACATTTTCACTGAGAACTAAAGAAGAGTGATTTTTTTATGATAAATAGAATCTCACCGTCATGTCTTCTGATATCAAATATATCAACACGCGTTGCTAAAAGTGAAAATATCCTCGGCAAGTAAATATATAAACTCGTTTTCATTTTACGAGTGTTTCAAAATGCCAGTCTGATGATGAAACAATCGCAAACTGGGAAGTGAATGAATATAACTGCCACAGATCTGTACTGGAAATACGCCACAAAATCTGCATCTTTAGAACTGGTACATATCTTCACAGTAATATCATCTAAGCAGTAGTGTTGGTATGATTAATTTAAATAATCGATGATTGGCTGCAGTGACTAAACGACCAAGCAATTATAATCCTCTTTTCTCATAATCAAACACAAACAATTTTGGAACACTTGTTTGCAAACAATATTTTTGTCAAGGTTGATTTTGTCTGTAATTAAATTTACATTTCATAAGCACTACAAGCTTGTTCCAAGTCATGATTCAGTTTGTCTTAAAGACTTAAGGAAATATATGTTCCTAACATAATCCATTTCTGGTGTCCCCGCCGTGATATTGCTGGAATATTGCTAAAAGTGGCGTTAAGCCATACTCCCTCACTCACTCCTAACACACTAGCTATCCTATAAAGATGTGGAATTTGCAAAGGCATTTTGTGCAGTTTGCAAAAGAAATACCCTGAAATACATGTTTATTTCTTTGTGCATTAACAACCATAACAGGAAAATCTGATAACAGACAATAACCAATTATGTTCGATGATTAAAGAACTAATCATCAATTATGAGATTTTAACCGATTCCAATCACTACTATACAGTCGAAAACATGTGTACTTTTTGTTCTATTTTTCAGTACAATTGTCAAACTGTTAACAGTTTGGGAAATGTATAAACATATTTAGTTCAAATTATGAAGCACATTCAATTAAGAATTGAATGTCACTTTGTGTGTTTGCACTGAAAAAATGAACGATGTCAAAGCGTTGTTCAAACTCGTGTGAACAAGCGAGCTTACTGCTTTAATAAGCATAACATCAATAAAATTATCAAACAGAAACAAATATCAATAACAATATCATTTTAACAAACTGTCATTGTACCTATAAAACAATGACGGATTCGTTTGACCGCGTAATAATACACTGACCGACTTCGAAGTTGTGCGGCGTGGCGAATTGGAAGCATATTTCGTTGGTGTATTCTATTTATTTGTGATTGTTTATTGTGAAATTTAATGAGCAGTTTTAAACAGATCACGGGGCAGAACCCGCAAACCGCGAGAGATTAAGCTCTTATGATAAGGAACAATGTGCGGCAATTGAAATCCGTTTGGTCGTGAAGAAACGACATTGCCAAAATTGGGGTGACTTGAAACAGGATTGCTCGCTAAATTGTCATCACCAAATGCAGCAAGATCATTGGGATTCCTTGAAACCGTAGCAGAAATTTTAAAAGTAGGTCGCACTGGCTGGGACGCTTTGTCGGTCAGATTTTTGCAAAACGGTGCTCAGTTGGTGCTTTTGTTTACATACAAAACAAGTAAGTGATATGTATAAATTAAAAGGAGGTGTGAATGCAAATTATTTCTTTGTTTACGTCAAGCTGGACAGCGAGTATCCTGGGGAAAACCCGGAAAGTAGTTCCGGCAAAAGTTCACATGACCCAGATCGGCTCGAAAATGTTCACACACGTATGAACGATGTTTACACACATATGAACGATTTGAAGGGTTCAAGGTAAATGAACCGTGAAATTTAGATCACATGACCGCTCTTTCAACCAACCAATGTTCGGTAATCTGTGTAAACTTCAAAGTACGAAATTATTGTAATGTAAAACAAAAAATGTTTCCTTATCCTGACTGATCTTTGCTTATCTCCCTTTCGAATGGTACTGGAACACTTGAATCCCTTGAAGTTGCCGAAGTGGACGTACAATACTCACCCACGAGTTACCTCCCTTCCTCTTTCCCGCGCAAACGTACCATGTGATGTGCCCAGACTTGTCACTCTCTCCCTTTTCGCCCAAGCGGATGGTTGGGCGAGCACTGGAGTCCTGTATACGGCAATTTTATCGTTTCTATTTAGGCCTATTCTTCTAAATTAAGCTGTGTATGGTTTTGGCTATAATTATTATGTAGTATTTGTACAAATTTGTTTGAATTTATTGACTTTGAGTCGTGTTTTCATCGTGTTGTAAACTTGTTTACAATTCATGAAATCCTGCTGTGTGTGTAGGCACAGGTTGTCCGTGGCTGATCCTCACCCCCAATGTCCTTCGTGTACAGATCCATGTTCATCCACCTTGCGTTGTATATATTGTATTGATTTAACTGACCTACAGTTTAATCAGTATTTGTCTTATGTTTATAGACATGCCATGGATCGGGTGAAAAAGTCATCTCTAGTCACATGTGATAAATCTGGAGATCAGCCCAAAAACCGTATGTTACTTGCTGCTGATGTTCATAATAGTGATATGTTGCCTAGTACGTTACAGAGCCAGTCTGCGGCAAAGGGGGCTAAGAAAAGGTCGTCTACCTCACAGCCTACGCCGTCCCAGTCTAAGAAGAAGATGGTGTCCTTTTCTACTACGCAGAAAAAGTCTACGAGTACTAGATCTGAGGGCAAATCTACACGTGCTACCGCTGCTACGCAGAGATCCTTCAACGATGAGATCGTACCGCCTAATGAGAAAGACATGTTTGACGACCCCCCTATACTTCTACCTGAGGTATCGATGACATCAATGACGCAGTCGACCTCAACTACTACGAGATCGTCCCCTATGAATGTCACAGCAGGCCAGCTGTCGGACATAAGACCTCTTACTTCGAGGACAGAAGTTGAGGCACAGAAAACAGCATCGCAGCAGCGTCAACAGATGCAGAACTTCGACCCGGGGAGTTCATGACGCAGTTCACCAACAAGATGATGGCTATGATGGAGCAGAGATTCCAGCAAGAATCAAGGAAGACCCTCCAGTCTACCGACACTGTTCGCAAACCCCCAGGCCTGCGCGAATCTACACCCATCAGAGCTACACCTGCAGTTGACGTTGGCGAACGCACACTCCTCCGCGAAGGGCTCCACAACCGGACGACTCCGTCATACTATGAGATAGTCCAGATGATACGTTGTCCATGTTTGCGAACCTCTAAAAAGCCTGCCTCTACGTCTAGCCGCTCCAGGTCAAGATAACCTCAACGCAGACGTTTGCGAAGACACAGCTCACCACACAGTGAAGACACAGCTCAGCCTATATCCAGCATACTGGACAACCTTCGCACAGCCTTCGCGAAGGCTTCCAAGTACCAGACGCAGCAACTACCATCTTTTAATAAGAGGAAATTCCCCTACATCACATGGAACCATTTGTGATGACAACATCAAGCTGGTAAACGACGCCAGGAGTAAGGTGTATAAGGTGGATGATAAGAAGATATCACAACTGAATACAGCTTCTAGAAGATCCTTCTTCGGACTGGCTAGATCTAGAGCCATCAACGAAGCGTTGATACAGAAATTCCAAGATTCCACCACGATCTACTCGGCCCTCGTCACGCAAAAGAAGGATCAGTTCTTCCTGTCGGACCACCTCACATCGATCTCGGCGGGAATCACCTTAATACGCAGACAGGGTCTACTGGCGTCCTGCTCCTGGAATGACAGATTTACGCAGCCTCTACTACGAGCTCCGTGGGAGGCGCCTACCATCTTCGGAGGTCTATTGGATGATGCAGCTAAACAAGCTACACAAGACTCCAGAGAGGTCATGATGATCAAGACCATAGACACCCTGGCCAACGTCATCCACCATACATCCCAGAGATACAACAAGAAGTCTAAATACGCCGGAATACAGAGAGCTAAAGACAAGAAGTACTCCAGTTCCAGAGGCGGGAAGGACTATTTTCGTCGCCCTTCGGGCAACTACAGAGGAAACTCAGGAAGAGGCCGCGGCCCCAGAGCTTCCAGAGGTACCAGACATTGATGCCAGAGTTCGGAACGACTGAGTCTTCCACCCCCAGCCGTTCCTGTAAAACTATCGACAGTGGGTGGACGTCTACAAGGGTACTGGAAGAATTGGGGAATTCTAGAAGACGACTACGCCTCTCAGGTACTAAGAGAAGGATACAAAGTACAACGGAAAGCTGCTCCTCCGCTAACCCTCAGCCCGATGGTCTTCAAGTATGCAGAGGAACAGGCAGACAGCACTACTCTCGAAAGATGCAGTAGAGATAACAGACCAGAATCATCTCACCCCAGGCTTCTATTCCCCAATTTCTAGTACCAAAGAAGAACTCCTTAGAGAAGTTCAGACAGATTTACAACATGCACAAATTCAACAGAGACTACTTACTGAAACCAGAGAGGTTAAGCATGATCCACCTACCTCAACTGAAACAACTCGTCCGTCCAGCAGATTACATGGCCAGCATAGACTTACAGGATGCGTACCTGCACATCCCGATACATCAAGAATCAAGAAAATATCTACGATTCCTGTTCAGAGGGCAGCACTACCAATAGAACGTTCTACCGCTTAGAATATCTTCGGCCCCGTGGCTATTCACACGAATAACCAAGCCAATAGTCGCATACCTTCATCAACGAGGTCTACGCAATGCCTTCTACTTGGACGACGGGATTCAGGTCCACCAAGATGCCAGTCTACTCAGACTACAACTGAACTTCACGATCAAGTTGCTTACTCAACTAGGATGGTTGGTGAACCTAAGGAAGTCAGAATTGGAACCAAAACAAGATCTACAATTCCTGGGGATAAGATTCATCACTACAGAGAATCGAATCGTCATCCCAGAGGATCGCTGGGTCAAGATACAAGCCATGATTCCGCCAGCAGTCACCTCTCCGTTAACACTACGATCATGGCAAGTTCTACTCGGTCTACTAACCTCGGCGCAAGTCCTGACGCACATAGGAAGGTTACAGCTAAGACCGCTACAACGGTTCGTCATAAAGCATCTGGTCACAGGTCGAACGTCTGCGAAGGAGTCTATTTACAAGAGCCGGCCTTCGAGACACACCTCTACGCAGATGCCTCGTTGCAAGGATGGGGGGCGCATCTCAACGATCAAGTAGCGTCGGGAAAGTGGTCCCATACAGAACAAAAGCTCCACATCAATCTACTAGAGATGAAAGCAGTGATCAACGCCGTACAACTATGGTCGAGCTTGCTGAACAACAAGATGTTGATGATCCACACAGACAACTCCACAGTGGCGTTCTCCATAAATCGGCAAGGATCCACAAGATCGCCAAGCCTATTGCAGCTCACATTCCAGTTGTTCCAGATCACGCAGAAAGCAGACATCTGGATAAAGGCGTGTCACATACCCGGAGCCAAGAACGTACTGGCAGACGCTCTCTCATCTCTCATTCAGAAGCGTTTCGGAACATAAGGGAAATAGGATTCCCCTCCATAGACCTGTTCGCCACGAGGTTCAACAAACAACTGCAGACGTTCGTCTCACCAGTTCCAGATCCTCAAGCCTGGGCAACAGATGCACTGAGCATGTCGTGGGAAGGACTAAACGGCTACGCTTTTCCACCCCCGATACTACTGCCAAAAGTACTGGTCAAGATCAAACAGACTCAGACGCTACAACTGACTTTGGTCGCGCCTTACTGGCCAGCGAGAGCATGGTTTCCAGATCTACTAGAAAACCTAGGAAGCCCAGTAATCAAGCTTCCAGATTGGCCGAACCTACTGATACATCCGCACACCAAGCAAGTCCACGGAAACCCAGCAGTGTTCCAGTTACACGTGTGGACCGTATCAAAATGTGTTTGAAGAAAAGAGGATACTCCGCCAGAGCAGCCAAAGCAGTAACACTAGCGTTACGCAGATCGACTCGCAACCTATACGACGACAAATGGCTGAAGTTTGAAACTTATGCAAGGCGGAAAGGCTTCACAGCGATGATAGCTACGCATCCTCAAGTGGCGGAATATCTATGTCATCTGAGACAGACCAGACATCTGAAGGGTTCGACTCTATCGACTTACCTCGCTGCCATCAGTACAGTGATTACCATGAAAACAGGCATCAAGTTGACGAAAGTACCAGAATTACTTGCTCTACTACATGAGATCATTCCTGAATGTAATTCTGCGTCAGACCAACAAACCAGAAATTCAGAGCTCCAGCCTGGGACCAACTGGTCAACCAGATAGACAATTCAATTCACCAGCGCTGTCTACAGTCCTCGGCCCACAAGATATAGAGGACTTATCCTTGTGCCCAGTCCGAGCCTTGAAGATATATCTTCAAAAGACTAAGACGAGGAGAAGGAAATTCAAGCGCCTATTCATCCCATTATCAACTGAAACATCAACTGAAGTCTCAAGAACGACCATATCGTTCTGGATGAGAGCCGTTATATTGAGAGCCTAAAAAGCAGCAGGACTAGAACCTCCTAGAGCTTCCAACCCACGCGAAGTTAGAGCGCTGGCATCAACACTAGCTCTACACGGAAACTGCTCTATACCGACAATAATGGAGGGCTGCTTCTGGAAGTCGGATACGGTGTTTGCCAACCACTACCTCCGAGACATAGCCACTGAAGACTTCTCAGGCATTCACCAATTTGGGCCTCTCGTTGTAGCACAGCAACTAACTGTTCCTCAAAGTCGCTGAGTTGAAATCTCACCCTTTATCACGCTGACTTGTAGATGACTTTATTAGGAAAAGTATTAGTTTGAAAGTCCTTGCGCACAGTCTAGGACAGACTAGCATGAGTGATTAAGATCCTGTGTGGGTAATGACCTTACCTCCACATAAAGGATCGCAACTCATTTATGATAAAGACTCATTATCATAATCCATGGGTTGTTATAAGATATCTAGTACAGGAGAATACTAGTTTATCTATAACCACACGAATCAACATGATTCAACTTGTCTGAGATTGAAGTAAGACAAGGAGTGGTCCCCCCGAGTTACTACGCAAGTTGGAAGAATAGGACCACGGAAATGCCGTTTGCAGTTCCCATGGGGGGATACAGGACGTATCTAAGGACAGCTGTTGAATCCAGTGGCTTGACCCACCACCTATTCCGACGGATTCTATAAGAAAAGATCATGAGTCAGAAGACACTTGTGATTTCACAGCAGATCCAAGTGCATGGGCGAAATTATAAGGAGAGAGTGACAAGTCTGGGCACGTCACATGGTACGTTTGCGCGGGAAAGAGGAAGGGAGGTAACTCGTGGGTGAGTATTGTACGTCCGCTTCGGGAACTTCAAGGGATTCAAGTGTTCCACTACCATTCGAAAGGGAAAGGGAGATAAGCAAAGATCATGAGTCAGGATAAGTATAAAATATCAATTTTACTTAAAAAATTACATATTCCTCACTATGATAAAACTCAGTAAGGAATAAGTAAGAATGTAAATGGAATTAAACACAGTAATGTTTTTACCCACAGTTTAGATTCAGCTTGCACACTGTATTGAAGTGCAATCTGTATGAATCAGTGTATTTATCAGTCAACTTAAATGCAGTCGTCTTTAACTCTGCAAAATTACCAGAAGGAAAGAGTTCAGGAAATCTGATAAAAAAAATTATGAAAAAGATGTGCGATAATGAGAGAAACGTTTTGTCAAACTTTGTATTGATTTTAATAATACAGCTGGAAGCTTCACAAAACATACATACAAAACATACATCATACTGGAATAGCTACATTGGGAAACCTTGTATTTTATAATCAAGGGAAATGTTCTATTCTTGGAGAAAGCAGTATAAACAGTATAGGTTTGCAGACCACTGCCCTCCATAGTAGGAGAATGTAAACCAGAATATTGAAGAACAAAGTAATCTAGATGATACATTTGTCAGTGAAGCAGCAGTAAAAGTGCTTTTAAAACTCAAAAGCAAGAAATTTCATGACTAAGTAGTAGCATTGTTATGGCAAAAACTTCTGTGACTCTGGTCCCTCACACAGAATGGAATGTATTATTGGCTCATATTATTTACTGTATATGTTAATGGTATACAATAGTGTGAAGGGCTGTGGGGTAACCTAGTGGTTAAAGCATTCGCTTGTCATGCCTGGGTGTGATTCCCCTCATAAGTACAATGTGTGAAGCCAACATTCCTGCTGTGATATTGCTGAAATATTGCTAAAAGCGATGTAAAACTAAACTCACTCACAACAATAGTGTGCTTGAGAATGGCTTCATGTCAACAAGCAAGTGGGACAATCGGTATCTTATTCCTTTACAGAACTATTATACATATTACTTATGAAACGTGACACATTATATCATTTAAAAACGATGTAGACACAGAAAATATGCAAAAACATTTATAATAAATAACAATGAACATATACACTTCAGTCTAGTTTGGATGAACCCCATTTGTCTCAGAATACTGCACAGCATAATGAAACCTTAAGACTGTTACATATAAATGGCTCCATTTACCTTAGGCTTGTAATCCATTTTCCAGAGCCAAATTATGATGGAACTGTACACTGTTATGCTCAATACAGAACAGAACAGAAGTTTATTCAGTAGTATTTAGGCGATAAGGCCGATGATACAGTTGACTAATACAATATATACATTACACATGATCATAAACATTTGAGTTTCATATAAATCTTATTTTGAATATTTCATTGAGATAAATAGCTGTTAGATAATGTACATTACTGTTTTGTGACAAAACTTGTCTGAATGGTTAGTGGGCCTCTGAAGACTGATTGTAGCTTCTGTAGATATAGAGTTCTGGCTTGATTGTACTTGGCACAAACAAAAAAATACGTGGTTCTCGTCTTCATTAAGGTTATGATTACAAAGTTCACAGATGAGGTTGATTGCCGTTGTATCTTAATTGGTTCTTAGCTTGTTTATCTTGAAGTTTGTTAGTGAAGCTCTAAATTTGAAGTAAACTCTTATTAGTTGTTTGTTCCGGATGTTTGTGATATATGATTCTCTTTCGAGTGAAAACTTGAATGAAGCGTAGTGGGTAAGGAAACTATGCTCAACACAGCACCATTATATGAAGATGTTTGTTTAGTGGCTCTTCCCTGGGCAGCCAGCATTCAAGTTCAGTCTAAGTAAACTTAGTCTCAGTACTACACTCCTCTACTGAGTCTAACAAACCCTAGTAGGAGGTCGCATCAGGTAACCTTTGAGATTGACCAATCAGAACACAGCTTACCAAATCGCGAAAGTGGACATTCGTACATACCTTTTGAACTTTTACCTCGAAAAGGTCTACCTGAACGATTCTGAATGCTATTTTCCATACGATCGCTTCCGGGTGATGCACATGGAGCACGCTACAACACTGTCAACAGTGAGTAAACAGTCGCTGAAAATAGCATTTTTGTCAATATTCAAGGATGTCAGCTTGCGTAAATATTAGCTAATGGTAACCATATCATCAGAAAGCCCTAAGCATATACACTGCAGGTCAAATATCTGTGTTTTATGCGGATTTTCGTTTGTTGAGAGATCAGTGTCAGTGAGTGGGGAATTTTGTAAATCCCGCCGAACCCTAAACAGTAGCCATCGTCTGATTGGTTAAATCTGTTGGACGGTCATAGTTTCCTAAAGGCTACCTGACGCGACATCCTACTAGGGTTTGTTAGACACAGTGTAGGAGTGTAACGAATAGTACTGAGACTGCATTCAAGTTCTGATTACACTGGTATATCGTTCAGAATGATAGATTGTCCATTAGTCCAATTTCATTAAGCATTAAGTAACACATGTTATATTAGGAAATTCATGTTCTTGGTAAAGTACTCATTCTCAGTGTTTCCATTATCCGGTATATTTATAGCTGACTTTAACCTGTGCAAAGTTAGAATGTTCGGAAATTTCAAAGGCTGTTAGTCATCGTGTCCGGCAAGTTTAAAAATCAATTTCCCAATTACCTCTGTCAGTTTTATTTCTCTTCAAGAAAAGATTACGTTTTCACATTGACATCGAGGTATTGTCAAATGAAAAATAGCACGTTTGGAAAAACCCAGGCTAAAAATAGCGTCATTGATGCATCGCGATACCCTCTACATTTCTGATTGGTTGTTAGGGTGCAAGGTCTTGCGCACAATGAAAAGCGTGATCATTTGACCTGGAAAATTTACAAATGACTGGTATTTGATATGCTAGCCAGTCACAATGTCCAGCTATAAAAAATGTCAGCAGAAACACTGATTCTGATACTATTTTCAGGTGTCTTACTCTGAGAATTTGGGTTCAAATCTGGAAAGGGGCACATCCCCCGAAAAGTACTAGAATTCCTACTTTACTAAGGAACCGTGATCACAAATGTAACATTCGTTTCATCTGACCACTTTCTAAAAGGCATTGTGTCTGTTGAGAAATTATTTCAGAAATGTATGGCTACTCACAAAATAACATGAAGACATCAACACAGTAAGGTGGCTTGAGTCTGATCTTGTTCTGCCACAATGAGATCAACATAAATTTTAAAAGTATCATGTGTAGACATACATTATTACTCGAGAGTACATTAAATAATAAAAGCAAATTGGTTCATAAAGTTCATGTCAGTACAAAACCCTAGTTTTAACTTTTTTCTGGGTTTATCAGTGTACAGCTATTTATTCAGTGATTCAAACTAACAGATATTATGCTGAGAAAAGTAGCAAATTACAGCATGTTATATTTAATCCAAAAACAAATATGAAATAGTCATGTTGAAGTCAGATCAGAAGAAATGCATCAGTCAGAAAAATAGAAATGTAATGTTATGATTCAGATCAGTACAGAGAAAAGAAGTACTATAGTAGACAATGGTTACAACGGACTCAAAGCGGCCACATCATTAGGTCTGTTGTAACAATGGCTTGTTATAAGCAATTTGAAGAAAATATACATCAAGTTGCCTCGACTATTTTTAATATCTGTTAGTTTGTTATGAGCTTGTTTATTATAAACATAGTTTACTGTATGGAAAAAAGAAGGTCAAATGAAATTTATCAATTTTATTTAAAACAGTGATGGGATATTTCCACATCTGTTTCCAAAGCCTAATCATATTGTTACTGACAACAATACCTTCTAAGATACCAGCGTAGCATCTCACTTTTTGGTTAGGTGACAAGAACAGTGGTGTTCAAGATGGCCGCCAATAGAAATACCACAAAGAGGATGTATTCCATCTTCTGAGCATCCAAGTGGAGTCTACCTTTCATCTTGGACACCTCTGTGGAGTTATCCCCCTCTGTTATGTCTGCCACAGTTGATACTCTCTTGTGATCTCCCTGGAGTTGGTTGTTCCTGATCCTGAGGGTTGTTGTGACAGCCAGGAGTGCCAGGAAGCTTTGAAGGAGGATACAGATGAGATAGATCATGATCTTTGGAGCTCTGGTGGATGTCCTTGGCATGATGTCGTAGACAAAGTTGAGGAATACAGCATGTGACACAAAGATGGAAACCAGAAAGGATACTTTCTCTCCGGAATTGGCAGGAAGGATGAATACAAAAGCATTCATGATGGAGGTCAAGGCCATTGGAATAATGATGCTTAACACATAGAAGAGACTTTGTCTCTTCAGGGTCAAGGTCACTGATTGAATCTCATAATCCTCCATGTATATGTTGTCACGTGTCACATTCTTCAAAACCCATTCAGACTTCTTCATGAGAATAGATGTATAGTTCAGGTTTGGTGTAAGCTCTGTTGATAAATTCACAAATTGTTCAACAGCAAAAAGATTCAGTTGACAACTTTGTTCGTCATAAGGAAAATCAAAGGCATCTGTAACACATATTGTTCTGAAGTTGTCCCTAATCACCATGACAACAGTGCCGTCGTGTGTTAGATAGGCAGATTGTGATGGAGGGAGGGATATTGCAGTGTTACCTTCAGCATTCAGAAGAGATATTTCTGGTGTCCATATTGGAATTGGGTCTGTAGTAATCATATCAATATCATGTAAGGATTTGTTCCAAGCAAGAACGGGATCAGTCCACAGTAACGTAAAGGCTCCAGTGAATGTAAAGATTTGATTACTTGAATCAAGGCTGAGAATGGCTCCTGGTGTGAAAAAGAGGGATACATTGACTGAAGATTGTCCGTCTAAAAATGGTGGCATCTTTGCTTGCGTGAAGTTGATGGAGTTGTGTATGTCTATCCACGATTCCCTCACCTTCGAGCATGCAGCTAGTTGGACAAGCAGTATCCAGGAAATGTACAAATCCATATTTGAGTCAGTTCTTGTCAGGGAGTATCAAGGAAATGTAGAAAATCAGAAATTATGTCAGTTCTTGTCATGGTGTATCCAGAAGAGTTGAAAGTGCATAAGTGCTTCAGTTCTTGTTGAAGTGTATCCAGAAGAGGTAAAAACACATAAAATTGTTTCAGGTCTTTTCAAGGAGTATCCACGAGAGACAAAAACACATGCAACTGTATCAGCACTTGTCAAAGAGTATCCAGGAAAGTTTGAACATGGGAATTGTGTCCGTTCTGTCAAAGATGTGCTGAGAATTGGTCCCATTGATTGGAGGCGGTGTGGTGTTGATGGAGACCTTTGGGTCATTAAGCAGGACAGCAATAGATAAGTTTTAGGCAAACAATAGCAGTTTTATGACTTTCATATAGCTGATAACATGATAATCCGGACATGTACACACACTTTGTATTGGCTAAGATCAATATGCTGACATTTACTGAGTGCTTTCTGTACTTCAGGCACTAATGGTCCCTACACATGTATTCAAGAAACATTCTGATGTTGGATCTTGTATTGTGGCTAGGGTTCATGGTGACCTGTTCAAGCTATGGAATTTCCTGAAAGGTTTTCTGCAAGAAGTTTAATAAAAATCACAGAAACTGAAGTAAAGGGGAAAAGTCGCCACATATTACTTATTGAATCATAACAGATCTCTGTTGTAATTGATACAAAATTGTTAAATTGAGACTGTTTTGATTGTATGAATGTTTTAATTCACAGCTTATGTAAAACATAGCTGGAGGTTTTACGGGTGTTATACCCTTCTATCTAGGCCACTTTGTGTGACCACTGTTCTGGGGATGTTGTGGCTCATGATTGTATTCAATGACAAGCCCTGTTTTGTTGTTTAAGTCCATTTCTTTAATCTAATACACAAAATGGTCCCGACATTTTCTCTTGTCTTGCCTGACTTTTACATAAACCAAAATTGTGGCTCTTCAGACTGAGATAATGTCCTACGTCCTGCAAACATGAGTCATATCCCATCTTAATAATACCTTTCCATTACCCCACTTCCAAGATTTAATTGGTACCTTCATAATCTTCCTGTATAAAATCCCTTGGTAAACTTGCTAAGGTTCTGGTCAATCGAACATATGACCATAACCAATCAGACTGGTAGGTGCCAGAAGAACCCCTAGTGTACAGTACACAACCCTGTGCACTTAAAAGAACCCACGAATCTGTTGGTATATGACCAGATGGTGTCCACATGAATACGTGCAAACACCTAGTTGCGGGTACAGCAGCATGCAGTAAACTTGGACAAAGGACTGTGACAATGTGTCCCAGTCCACCAAGCTGTGAGTGGGTACCTCGGAAGGATGGGAAAGCCATATTTACTTGGTGTGCCTAGTGGCTGCAAGAGTTGTATGCTCCCTAGGGAGTTGAGATTGATAATAAGATGTGCCGTTGAGATTGACATCCGGTGATTGAGGGAAAACAAAGCACCTTTGAGCAGCTGAGCTGAATATTGGCACTATACAAATATTAGCATAATATTAAAAGAAGACTCTAAATAAGACCTAATCAGACCATTCCAATCAAGCAGCAAGTCCTTATACTGCTTGCTAATGTCAATTCATTCCAAATGTATATTTACATTCTAGTGTATAGGTAACAAGATCTAAAGATTCTACATTCATTCTATCCACTTATGGGGTAAAGAAATGCTTAGTCCCTGAATATATATTATATTGATGGCAACAAATAAAACCGATTTAAATTGAAAGAGAGCGAGGAAATCTAGACTTGCTTCATTTGGGGCTTTAGCATTGCAGGGAGGGCTAAGCAGTAGGGAAAATAATGTGGTTTAGGGACTGTGAGACAGACTAGCGGTCGGGTAACCTAGGGGTTAGAGTTCGCTCATCACGCTGAAGACCCCGGTTTGATTCCCCACATGGATGCTATGTTTTGAAGCCCATTTCAGGTGTCCCCTGCTGTGATGTTGCTGGAATATTGCTAAAGGCTGCGTAAAACTAAACTCACACACTCAGTATCCACTTATGAATATTATTGTTCACAAGAGAAATTGTTTCAAAACATTTCAGTCACTGCGGTCAATGCACCTGCCAAGCACATTTACCAGCCTTAACTGATCTTCAGATTTTAACCTAAACCATTACAAAATTTATGTTAAGTTTTTAATTTCAAATATTCTGGTTATACATGTCCTTTCTGTTTTAAAACATGTCCCATGCGACTGACCAATGACTTGACCTAAGACCTACACACGAATATGTCCGTTCTTTAACAATCATTTATGTATGCATAAACATCAACAATACTATTATCAAATAAGACATGATTAATATGTATGTGTGTATCTTAGGGCCAGGAAACCAAAGGTGTCCAATACAGATAATGTCTCAGATAGGATCTGTCTATTGTTGTACCTGTCCGAGAAGTATAGCAATGACCTGGTGACGGGAACTACTTGACAACCACATTTTAACAAGTTCTTACTGAGATATGCAGATGTAGACTGGTGTAGGTATTAGAACCCAAATCAAGTATCAGAATTGTATAATGGTTTCTTGAAAAAAAATGTTCAGGCAAATCACAATAGTTTTAATAATAATAATGATAATAATAATAAATGTGCATTTATAATGCGCGCAATCCAGACAGATATGCCTGCTCAAGGCGCTACAAGGGGATTGTATAAAGATAAAAGTCAGGAGTGTTGACTGGATTTAAATGTCACTATGATACTTGGAGAACGTATGGGTCTTTAGTCTTGATTTGAATTTCTCAAAGGTTGGACACAGTTTCAACTCTGATGGAAGTGAGTTCCAGAGGATAGGGCAGTGCTGGAGAAGGATCTGGAGCCAAATGTCTTCAGTCGATATTTAGGAATTTGGAGCAGATTTTGGTCACTTGATCGGAGTTTACGTGCTGGAGTGTGTGGAGTCAAGAGTTCAGATAGCTAGTCAGTGCTGGTGTTATGGAGGCATCGATATGTGATACAGAGAAGCTTGAACTCTATTCTAGCTTTTACTGGCAACCAGTGGAGGTCTCTGAGCACTGGTGTCATGTGCACATGTCTTGGTGTTCTTGTCGAAATTGAGACCAGAAATAGATGTACAGTCAACTATGTGTAAGAGTCCTGTCCAAATTAATTGGTCTCAGTAGGGCCTATCATATACCATTAAAATAAGCTACCCATGAAGATCCAGGTTAGAATTGGTCTCCAGCAACCCATGTGTGTCATAAGAGCCGACTAATGGGATCGGGTGGTCAAGCTCTCTGACTTGGATAACACATGTCATCATATTCCAGTTATGTTGACCGAAACTCATGCTGTTGATCACTGGATTGTCTGGTTGAGAGTCGGTTATTTACAAACCACCACCATATAGCTGGAATACTGCTGTGTGTGGTGTAAAACAACAAACAAACAATTCAAGTAAGCTGCATTCCACTATCTATACTACCCATCAAAATGTTAGAGTCACTTTAAACACTCACTATATGTTATGTATATATATATATGGTTACATCGAAGATAAATTTCTCCACCAACTTGGGGAATGAACTGCAAATCTTATGCAGATGAATGCACAAGGATCATGAGTCAAATTGCTGAAAAGCATGTGCAAGTATCATGTATGTGGACAGCTGTGTTTTGGTGTGAAGTTGTGTTAAGAATTCGCCAATTTGCACCAAGTTTAATCATTTATTGAACTCATAACAATAATCTTTTCGTTACAAATTTGTTTTACAATACTTCAGTTCATGTGTAAACAGTACCTTCAAACAGTATGGAATAGACCAATGTAAAGACCCCACATGGGTACAATGTGTGAAGCTCATTTCTGGTGTCCCCTGTTGTGATATTGCACGAATATTGCTAAAAGCGGCGTAAAACCAAACTGACTCAGTATAAGGACAAAGATATAGAATGCTAAGATACCTGTGCATTAGCTGTAACTTATCCATCATATCTACATTGTTCTGAAGAATCTGATAGCCATTTCATTTGAGGATTTTGCTGCTCACTGTCATCTCCTTTTCTAAGTATATCATCCTTGATTTTGCCTGAACCATTTGAAACTACCTGCTTAGTCTCACCTCAGTGAAATGTGAAAAAACTGAATGGCAGTGAAATGGTAACCTTCAAAACCTCACATGATCAGCAATGTTACTTCCTGCATGGATCATTGGGTAGCCCAGTGTTTAAAGTGTTTGCTTGTCATGTCGAAATTCTGGGTTTCATTCCCCACATTGGTACAATGTGTGAAGCCCATTTCTGGTGTCCCCTGCCGTGATATTGCTGGAATATTACTAACAGCAGTGTAAAACTAAATTCATTCACCCATCATTGGATCAACAATTAAATTTGCATTTTATAATAGTGAAGTGAACATGGAACAGATGTTGAAAATCCTAACCCTGTCTAGCTTTGTTCTCACAGTAAAGCAATATATAACTCGTTTGCTCCAGTTCATGTGCTGTGTGATAAATTGCCGTGTTTTGACAGTTAATGATACCACAGTTATCAATGCATTCTTATTGGCTTTTTAAATGAGGACCTCAGATACAGCAATAAATGAAATAAAACTTGTAAATGTTTGATTAGACAACAAACGTTTCACCCTGTTAGGAAACAAGGCAACACAGTACTGTACTGAACATGTAAAATAAATAGTTGCAAGTCAAATACCACCATACTGGAACAGATTATTTCTGGTGAAATAATAGTTTCTTATTTAACATCTTACGATCAATGCATCAAAATCCTTTGACATCATGATATTCTGTATTTTTGACCTAAGTAATATTTGGGATCTTGTGTGTACAGATTTCTGTCTTAGTGTATGAGAAAAAAAGACTGATTAATCTTAATCTCTGCATGTAAAACATTACAGGAAATACAACTGAACTGTTAAGGTATCATTTCCACTGATGTTTTGTCACAAATTTAACAACTCAGTTGTGTCACTTCACATGAATGAACTGGAAAGAACAAGCTTGGTTAGTTCCGGCAGTTTGTGACTGCATATAATAACTATAAAAAAGTCTATTTTCCCAATATTCTGCTTCCCTTAAAGGGGATTCACATTTTGCCCTGTTTTGAACTATACTCAAGAAATTTCTATAGTAGTCAACAACTAGAGATCATATGATAAATAAATAACTATCTATGTCATTCGCCAACATAGCCTCATACTGAGTCCACATGGGGTAACACGATGCTAAAATTAGCCACTAAGTCATATGTCCCAAGTAAGGGGCAAGAGTGCCCTCAATCCAGTCAAAGTATAGTTTTTCTTCTTGCCATGTCATGTCTACTTTCCTGCACTAAGATGGGAAACATTTCACACATGTGTCAACGAAGTAAACGTATGTATCAGAATGTTCAAATAGATGGATATAGACAACATCTTTGATTTATGATGTAGTGATCACTTATCAAAACTCTCAAATGCAGAGGTGCTTGTACATCTTAAGGGATGCAGTTAAGTGAAATGCAGCGTTGCATACATGAACAAGTTACTTGATAAAAACAGCAATGTTTAAGATGGCCGCCAATAGAAATACCACAAAGAGGATGTATTCCATCTTCTGAGCATCCAAGTTGTGGAGTCTGCATTTCATCTTGGACACCTCTGTAGAGTTATCGACCTCTGTCTCGTCTGCCACAGTTGAAACTCTCTTGTGATCTCCCTGGAGTTGGTTGTTCCTGATCCTGAGGGTTGTTGTGACAGCCAGGAGTGCCAGGAAGCTTTGAAGGAGGATACAGATGAGATAGATCATGATCTTTGGAACTCTGGTGGATGTCCTTGGCATGATGTCGTAGACAAAGTTGAGGAACACAGCATGTGACACAAAGATGGAAACCAGAAAGGATACTTTCTCTCCGGAATTGGCAGGAAGGATGAAGACAAAAGCATTCATTATGGAGGTCAAGGCCATTGGAATAATGATGCTTAACACATAGAAGAGACTTTGTCTCTTCAGGGTCAAGGTCACTGATTTAATTTCAGCGATTCTAAGAAGTTTGGCATCATTTGTCATTTGTGTAAGAGACCATTCAGACTCTGCCATAAGAAGGGAATCGTACAAATAGCTAGGTTGCGAAGCAATGGATAGGTTTATGTACCAATTTGGGGTAGTGAAGCTCAGGTGACATTTTTGTTTGTCGAATGGAAACTGAAATGCATCTGTAACACATATGGTCTTGAACTTGTCCATTGTCCTTGCATGAACGGTCCCTTTATGTTTTAAGCGTATTTCAAATAGTCGAGAGACAGATAGATTGATATCACTTTGTTCATTCACAAGATATATGGTCGGTGCCCACATTGCATATGGCTCAATTTCAATCAGTTCAACACCGTGGTAGTTTGACTTGTTCCAAGACAGACTTGGATCAGCCCAGGAAAGTGTGAGACCTCCAGTGAAAGTTAAAATTTGTTCCACAGAATCAAGATCCAGTATAGCTGCAGGTGTCACAGTCATGGTCACGTGTATTGTTGAACTTCCTTCAGGAAACGGTGGCACCCTGGATTGTGTGTAGTTGATGGAATTTTGTAGTTGAGACCATGTCTCCCTCAAGTGTAGGCATGCCACGTGATTTACGAGAAATATCCAGGACAGATAGAAATACATTGTCACTGACAACTGAATGTTCCTGAACGAAAAAACACTTTCTGTGCAGGCCGATCCTTGACAGAATGAATGCATAACAAAGTGGAAAATCCTAAGTACTGTAAACATTGTTTTCAGATATTTTTATTGGACATTGATCATTTTGGAAATGTTTGATCATTAATGATGTGGACAAATTGGGATGTGTCCGTTTATGGACCGTCACTTGCTAGGACACCTGAGCCATTGTAGACTGTCCCGAATATCTCATCATTAGTTTACTCCCCCCTCAACATCTCCTCTAGAACCTCAAGACCCAGGAAGTTAAATATTGTACAATTAATCCCATCCATGGTGACTCAAACCAATTCCAAACATTGCCACCATGGCTGCTTTATTGATAGTACTCATATCACTCGTTACTCAGCCAGTTTTTCCACGTGTCATGATTGAAATATAATATACCCATTGGAAAAAATGTTGGCCAAACTTTTAATGAGAAACTGGACAGAAATAAAATTTCAGTGTGTGTAACATGCTCTCTGAGACACAGACCAGAATGTTTAATTTCACTTAATACCTTATCTCCAAATGCAGTTTTATTTGAACTGCTATAGAGTCAGGTCTAAGTATGGGATTATTAACTAAGCTTACAAATCTATATCTGTGCACGTAATCGGAAACAATTAGCTTAATGGCTGGTCAGCATGAATGTATGACCTGATATAATGATTAGTAGAAACGGAGGTTACTTGCAAAATGAGCCTCTGATGTTGACAGTCAGACTAATTGAGTTTCAGTTGAAGAATGAGGATCCAGTGTCTTAATTACTCAAACACAGAGATTTATTTTAATGATTTGTCAGCAGCAAACAAGTGTTTATGTCATAGTTACCAGTGCAGGAAGTTAAGCACGTAAATATATAGTCTCTCACTATATCTTTGATTCTAATTCAACTTAGTATGTAACACGAGTTCTGATTGGTCAATGCTATAAATTACTGACTGTATAATCAGTACATACGGTCGCAATTTGAAAACCGATTCACCAAAACCTTTGAATGTATTCCTACACAATTTGGGTAACACTGTTCTTCAGGGCATTGTCTTTGCAGAAGCCCTTGGCCAATTAACTCCCCTATCCAGCTAAAATGGGTGGAATGCGTGTTAAAAAAACCAAAACAGTATCACATATTTTATTTTAAGTTCAAACAACTTAATCGCAACGGGCTGTTGACCCAACACTGTTAGGTCATGAAACAAGATTATGATGTCATTATGGAGCGTGACGTCACCTGCTGTGACGTCATTTGACAACAGAACTGATAATGGCCCGTAGTTGAGGAATCAGTGGGCTGCTCATTTCTGATAACTATAGAGTGGTTTCATCATAATTCCGTCCATTTTATCTATAACACTATAATGATTTATTCATCATTGTCAGATTTAGACAGTGCGCACGTAATAAACGTGTTGAAGTTTGAATAGGGAGACTACTTTTTCTGGCGAAGGTGTAAGTTCAAGGAGTGGTATGATTAACCTTTGACCTAGAGGAACTTTGACCTGGTTTAAATAATGAATTTCTTTCACTAAAAAAACAGTGTAAAATGAGTTGATTTAGAATGGGGATAACTGTACTGTGTTTGACGAATTTGGGACGTATACCGGTGGTTATATAGCCGCAAATTTAGTTATATAGGCAACGTGGTGCCGATATGAACTAAATTTGCGGCTATATAACCACCGGTATACTTCCCCAATTCGTCAAACACAGTACAGTTATCCCCTAATTCTAAGAACCTTTACATCACTTGTCAGTTGTACAAAAGACCATTCAGGCTCCTCAGTACAAAGGAAGTGTATGGAAAGCAAGGCTGCAAGGCAATAGATAAATTTATATACCAAATTGTGATCCCATTATGTAGTAAATATCATTATATATGGTCAAATTAAAGATAATTAGTATCACAGTTGTTGGACTGAAGAACTGTTCATGGTTAGTCTGAACTGTACTTGACTACGTAATCTGCTCTGCAGATTGAACTTTAAGATGCACCTGTTTTCAGTGAATGTCACTATTAAATGGTGCATTTTGGATACTTTTCAGTTACCGTATGTATATAGATAATGTATTTTTTCAGACAATCAATTGTGCACACGAACAGATTATGCTTTGCGGATGGAACATCTGCACGTGATTCCCTGCGTGTTTGTATCATATAAACATGCTTTGTGATCTTACTCAGAGTTTACACTTTAAATGTTCATCAGCGCAGTGGGGTAGCCTAATGGTTTAAGCGTTTGCTCATCATGCTGAAGGCCGGGGTTTGATTCCCCACATGGGTACAATCAGTGAAGCCCATTTCTTGTGTCATTTTTGGTGATAATGCTGGAATATTGCTAAACGTGTTCACAATCTCTAGTAATCCCGAGTAGGTTTCTCCGAGTTATCAACCGTTTTGGCATAAAAAATCTTTTAAAATAATATATAACGATGGAGATCAATACGCCCCGAGCAGAACAACATTGATGGGACAGCCCGCAAATGATGGAACAGCCAGTGTAAACTGGGATGCGACTGGCAGCCAACACCTTGCCTTGCAAGCGCAATGCACGTGCTACCCGTGTCCGTGCTACCTCCATGGGTGTCATGTTTCACATAGGTGTCATGTTTCAAGTGTTTCACATGGTTTCATGTGTTTCACAAATGTGTCATGTTTCACATGGGTGTCATGTTACTTTATTCTCATGGTGTCATGTTTTACTTGTTTCACATAGGTGTCATGTTTCACATGGGTGTCGTGTTACTTGATTCTCATGGTGTCATGTTTTACTTGTTTCACATAGGTGTCATGTTTCATGTGTTTCACATAGGTGTAATGTTCACATGGATGCCATGTTTCAGTGGTCAGCTGTGATACCACACGTGACATCTCTGGTCCTGGTAGCCGTGATCCTTTAAAAGATGCAATTTAATTAAACAACAATGTTATTAATATAAGTATTATCGTATTATCGTATTATCTGCTAATCCTTTGAAAAGAGTATGTTGTTTCCACTCACATGCCGAGATGTGGGTGTCTTCCTTCTGCTTCAGTAAACATTCATTCATAAATATTTTCCCAAATCCACTGTGCCAGATATCAAAAATTAATCCATTCATCATATTATTGGTCAATACTTTGATTGGTGTGTTTTTGCAAATCAGCTGTCTATTTCTCTCTGCAATTCCCTGTGCATATTACATAACATTGAAGACATTCCCCACATCAAACCTTTTTATAACCCAATCTTACATTGAATATTTACCCATGACATGAGAGTAGGGGTAGCCTAGTGGTTAAAGCATAAGATAGTGACGCCGAGACCCGGGTTTGATTCCCCACGTGGGTACAGTGTGTGAAGCCCATTTCTGGTGTCCCCTGCTGTGATATTGCTTGAATATTGCTGAAGGCAGCATAAAACTAAACTCACTCACTCATGACATGAGAAATACCATATATGAACCACTGATTGTGATATATGTATGAAACCCTCAGAGGCAGAGGCTGCACTTTATCCAGTCTTGCTGTCACCACTAATTGTTGCTTATATAAAGTTGGTAAAAATGGAGACAACTAACGCATTTTTAGGTTACAATTTCCATTACAGCAGCTTTATGTTCAATTGAAAGTATTTTAAGTGTACAGTGAGTAGTGTTGATGTAAATACATAATGTGTACATTACCTCTTATATATATATAGTACACATATATACAAAATACATGTAGTTACAGTCAGTCAGTTATAGTATTTCGAAAAATTAAATGGAAGGATGGCCAGAAAGAATGAAAACTTGCATAGTTACAATTAGAAAAGGCAATAAATTTTGAGATTTCATATAAAAACCATATAGGTTTCACTGCTTTCTTACTACATTTATACAACATATATTTGATTATTATTATCACCACATTAAGAGGATTATTATGTTAACCTTTAAATCCAAATAATATATGTTCTTCACTTAAATGAATTTTACTTTCGATGTATCCTTCAATCCATTTAGTAAATTTTGTCCAAATATCTATTGCATATTGACAATTACAAAGCACATGTGCTATAGTTTCAGCTGGATCTTTACACAATGAACATGCTGGTGACTTAACATAGCCAATCTTTATATAAATAACAATTAGTGCTGAGAATATTATGTAAAATCTTAAACTGAAACCATCTTAAGTCACTGCTTTGTGTACATATTTTTGCCATCAAACTATAGTTTATCCATTCTGTTTCAGTAATGTGTTTATTAAGATAAACCTCCCATTTGCTATAGCTTATTGAACTATTGTGCACACCGTTCTTCTACGCATCGTTTAAGTTTTGTAAATTTAGAATTTTGCAACATTTCATAAAATAATCTATTACTGGTACTGTTGATTTTAGAAATGTTATAAGGTAATATTGGTGTTTGAGAGATGTCTTGTATTTGACTAAAGTTAATTCTTTGTAAGTATTGGGTGATAGATTGTTTCAACCCTTGAAATGTTAAAAGTCTGTATTCAAAGCATATTTTTGAATAAATTCATGGAAATTAAACCAATTTCCTGTATCGTTGAAGAAATCGTTAATATATGCTATACCTTTTCATACCAATGGGAAAAATATACTGGCTTATTATCAATTGTTATGTTATTATTGTACCAGATTGACTTATTCAATACATCCGTAACAGATAGTTCCATATTATCACAACAATTTAAATATGATGCATATACTGACAGTGTTTCTTTCCAAAATTGGTTGTGGATATTTTGGACAGTATTGTTTTCTATGTAGAAAGCATCAGCCAAATTTACTATTTTGCCCTCAACTAAATGATCATAAAAGAAACATGCCCATGTGGACTTACTAACAGATAGTCTTTTGATCCAACAAAGTTTCTGAGCTGCAATAACTTTTTCTAATATGGGTACACTTATGCCACCATACTTAGGCTGTAGTGACATTGTATCTCTCTTGACTATATCTGGTTTAAATTTCCAAACAAACTGAAAACATTTCTTTTGAAAAGCTTCTATTATATTTTTAGGTGGGCTTGGTATACTGCTGAATAAATGGTTTAGTTTAGGTAGTAATAATGATTTTAACACAATATTTCTACCCATTGGTGTTAAAGTTCTCTTTGCCCAATGTTCCATTTCTTTTTCAATATTATCTAATTTATTTACATAGTTCAGATTAACCATATTTCCTAAATCAATATCAAATTCAATACCTAATAGCTTAAACTGTGTTTGTGTCCAGTCTAACTTATACTCTTTACAGAGTTTGTATCTTGATCTCTTTTTGGAACCTATCCATATCAATTTGGTTTTTTCTGTGTTTACTTTTAATCCTGAAAATCTAGCAAAAAAGGATAATGTACTCATTGTAGAGTAGAGACTTTTTTCTGATCCATCTAAACTAAGGGTGGTATCATCTGCAAATTGTGCTAGAAGGGAATATATATTACCAAGTTTTAATCCTGTTATATTTTTATTATTTCTTAACATTATTGCTAGGATTTCTGCGCATAATATGAAGAGATATGGTGATATAGGATCCCCCTGACGACAACCTCTTGTAACCTTAAAGAAGGGGCTTGCAAAACCATTAACCAAAACACTTGTTTCAATGTTTTCAAAAATAATTTTATCCAATTTTGAATACTGGGCCCAAAGCGGAAAAAGTTAAGTACATTATGTATAAATTTTCTATCCACAGAATCAAATGCCTTTTCAAAATCAATAAGTAGTAGTAAGCCTGGTATCTGGTATGATTCTGTATAGTCTAATATATCATAAATAAATCTAGTCACTTCACCTATATATCTACCCGATACAAAACCCTTTTGATCCTCATGGATAATCAGTGGTAAGATTGGCTTTATTCTATTTGCAATTGTCGATGCAGCTAATTTATAAGTAGTATTTAAAAGAGTAATAGGGCGCCAATTTTTTTAGAAAGAGTTTTGATTTGTTTTCTTTAGGCAAGCAAGTGATTAGACCTTGTTTTTGGGTAGTAGATAAGGCCCTGTTTTATATGCATAATTTAAAGCATTTATCAAATATTTATTGAGGTCTAACCAAAAGAACTTTAAAAATTCTGCTGTGAAGCCATCTGGGACAGGACTCTTATCATTTTTCATATTTTTAGTGCTTCAAGTACTTCATTATAGGTCAGCTCCCCTTCCAAGGGAAGTGATGTTTGACAGTCTAACCTAGGCACTGATACTTTAGCAAAAAGGTTTTCCAGATCAATCTGTGTACAGTCTTCAGTTTCATACAGTTTTTCATAAAAATGTTTCACTTCTTGAATGATTTCATGTTGTTTCCTCAATAACGTTCCATCTGGTTTTTCAAGAGCTGAGATAGATTTAGTAAGAAAATTTCTACTTTCTAATTTTAAAAAGTAATTGGATGGTTTTTCTCCATGTTCTATCCACTTGGCTTTTGATCTAATAAAGGAGCCTTGTGTTTTTACTTTATGTAAGTTTTCTAATTCAAGTTTAGTTGATTTGTATTCTTCTAGTAATACGTCTGACTGTCTACCAGCTACGTCTCCCAGTTTAATCTCAATTTCACTTAGTTTCTGTTCTAGATTCGATTCCAAAGCTAGATATTCCTTTTTACGAGTGGATGAAAAAAGTATTGATGTTCCTCTAATATTTAAAAGTAACATCTCCCATAATAATTGATCATTTATTGTAAACATCTTTCCATCTTTAACAGTTTTGTCTTCGTATTGTTCAAGAGTGTTATTTATTGTTTTTTTAATCATTTCTACATATTCCTTGTCCTTTAGTAATGAATTATTGAATTTCCAGAATCCTTTTCCCCTTTGCATATCCGAAAGTGAAATTGTAAGAGATACTATAGAGTGATCTGAGTTTATACTAGGTATGATATCACTTTTCTCAATGGACTGGAGAATATTATGGGAAACTAGAAAATAGTCTAAACGAGCTTGCTTTAATGGTGTTGGTTGTCGCCAGGTGAATCTTCGAGCTGATGGGTAAAACTCTCGCCATGGGTCTTTAAGATCTAATATATCAATTGTTTTGAGTAATTCCTGTCTTGCTTTAGGGTTATTTATATGTTTATAATTGTAAGTATCTTTATCAGGGTCTAAAACTAAATTCCAATCTCCACACATAATAAGTTTATCACATGTTAAATTCCCAGCAATTTCTTTTATTTTCCTAATAAACTCAGGTTTATCAGAATTAGGCCCATAGAGATTGATTACAGTAAATATCTTATCATCAATGCTAACATCTACTGCTACATAGTTACCATCTTCTTTATCAAACTTGCATTGTAGTACCTTAAATTCAAAGGTATTATTAAATAAGATTGCTGTACCTCTTGCATTACTTCTAAATGGACTAATGTAGCATTCTTTATAACCCCACTGCTGTTTTATGATTTGTTCTTGGTCAGCTGTGAAATGCACATCTTGCAAGCAATAAATATGTGCCTTTTTATTTTTTAAAAACCTGAAAACTTGTTTCCTTTTGAAACTATTATTTAAGCCTCTACAATTTATAGATACTATCTTAAATTTTCCTTTTGAGTTTGTCATGAGGAATGTTGTATACATCTTATAGCAACTATTTTCAAAACTGTACACTGTTTTTCTGAGATGGAAAATGCATATTTTGTCAAAACAAACAAACATAAGAAATTATACAAGTACATAGGAAGTTTGCTTCCTGACTGGATATCGTATCCGCCACACAAATAAAAGTACACATCATGAAAACTCGGGTTTTCTCAACTTTCTGTCTCATGCAGAACTAACATAGACATTGCATTTATAATCTAATCATAAATGAAAACTGTAGTTAGCCAGTTGCTCTGGGATAATTAACGAACATTGCCGTTTCTTACATGTAAGCCACGTTTTGGAAGTTATCATCAGTAATCTTACTTACATTAAAACAGAGTTCATACTTGTGAGGTGAATAAATGTTCAGGAAACATGTGCTGTGTGTCCTTCACCTTCAAAATCCAAAACATCCGGTTGGTGTCACGTGTTCTCTGTTTGTAAACAAAAACACGTGGTTTTACTGTCGAATAAAATTGTCGTTCCTCTGTCCATTGCTTATCTAGCCCTGATCACAATCCTAGAAGCATAAACAGATTCCACCGGATTCCCACACGAGGTTGTGATAAAAAGCAATCAATTATATAATCAAACAAATTCATAGCACCGTTTCAAAGAAACAGAAGTCAACAGAACAATCATTGACACGCGAACCAGCAACACTGTGGGCGTTGCTGTATTATAAGTTTTGATCCAATTCTATTGGCTTCCAAGAAGAGTCACTGTTTTCCCTGTATTCAAGGATAACTCTAATTCCCCTCTCGTAGATTCGTGTTTGCACCTTGTGTTCTGTACGTAGGGTGTATGCCTTAGCTGCAAGCTTCCCCCGGTATTTCTTGAGGGGGACGGGCAGGTCTGTTCTTATAGATATTTTCCTTTTCCTGAGAGTGGATGAATTCTTGTAACTGGCTTGCAGTACCTCCTGTCTATCGGACATATGTACAAACTTTACTACAATTGGTTTGGGGGAGTTTTTGGTGTGTTCGTTTGTACTCTGCCGAGGTAGGCGATGAATGGCGACAACGCTGGTAGACGAGGTAACACCGATATCAGCGAAAAGTTTTCCACACGCTGTGTCTGGCTGATCTCAGTCGGGAATGCCATACACAAGTAAATTCTGCTTACGAGAATACAGCTCCTGTGTTAAGAGTTTTGCTTCCATGTCTTTTTTATATTCATTGAATTCTCTTCTCAGTGACTCAATCTCATTCTTGTTTACATTAATGTGTTCAGTATTCATGTCAACATTCTTTACCAGATTATCTGTTACCTCACGAATCTTCATTAATTCTTCACTTATCTGTTCCATTTTCTGTGTAAGCACGGATGTTTGCATAGTTAGGGCTTCTTTAATGAATGTTTTCATGTCGTCATTTTGTTTAGTTTTGTCTCCTACCTCGTTTTCGAATTCACTGTTGGTATCATTTTCTGTTTCATCCGTCGTTGTAAGTAAATATTCGTCCATTTTTCCTGTTGATTGTGCTTCCTTGTTGTCTGTTTTACCACGTTTAGAACCTTTTCGTGTTCCCGACATAGTGTTCAAGTCAGATTGTGGCGGATTACGGGAGCTGATTCGTCTAGCGACCTGTCGCCATGAGCGTCAAACAGGAATAACTATCACATAACCAATGTTATTACAAACTACAAAAACACACTCTCGTAACATTTTGCAAAGGTATGGTGCCCCAAAAAAGTCAGAGAAAGTATTTCATCATTGAAAACGTAGTAGTACTACTTTGGGTCCCATCCAAGTGAACGCTGAACACAATCCACTGTCTTTTCTGCATATAGTGAAGAACAGAAAGCCAAACTCCATAATGTGCTGCAGCTTGTTGCTGCAGGAATTTGATGGAGACATATGAAAAGGAAATGAAACATTATCGCTGATGCATTGTAGCGAATTGGCAAAGGGTGAACACTTGCCTCCCATCTGACATTGTAGACCAGGTTGCAAGAAGACCAGCAAGTCTATGGATATTCTTCTTACCCTGGATACTTATATCTTTGAACTTGTACTGCCACTTAATATCTAAAGCCCTTTTACATGCACACATTTACCCCTGTAAGTATATTTACTTATGGATTAAATTAACTTACAGGAGTAAACGTATATTTACTTTCTGTTCACATGTATGTTTAACAAATAGGAGCTGCATACCACCTGACATCTGGTTTTGAAGACGTTTGGTCATTTAATCTTTAGACACGTAATGAGTAGGCTGTTGATTTTAAAACGCACAGGAAATCTGCAGTATTCGTTAACTACAGGACTTGTCCTAGGTCTAACAAAGGAAAAGAATGATTGGTAAAAGACCCGTTCCCGAACCTGGTGGACAGACATTGTGCAAAGGCAACTTTGATGATGACTAGTAGGTAGAGAATTTTCGAATGACTAAAGAAACGTTTGCTGAACTTGGACCCTCATTATTAAGGATGCTATTCTTTACTACAGATCGTACCATGTAAAGGCACCTTTATCATTGTATCCTTACAGTGGTACTTTGTATTTTATGGCTATCATTATCCTAGTAACATCTTCAATGCAATGATGTAGTGGATACGGTACCTCTGCCCACAATGTCCCAGTCCACCCAGCTGTAAAATGGATACCCATGAGACTGACAATGTGAGCCATTAGTTCTCTAAGCAGTTAACACGCAGCGAGGATGTACAATCCCCAAGGAGTTGAAAAGTATCGGAAGGTACAATGGTGTCCAATGAGATAGATAGTAATGATGGTAGCACCTTGTCCTTGCATAAGACACGGATATGACATATAAGAGACTATTACGTACTGATGTTTGATATTTTTATGCATGAAACGTGATAGATATGCATCATAACCAGGGCACAGGTCGAATTGTTTTCAAACAATCAGACTGTACAATCCGCAGGGCTGTTACAAACTACATGTAGAAGAAATTACTAATTGCTCTATTTACAGGAAAGGAATAAGACAGTTTGAACAATTGAGATAAAATGTAAAATCTTTAAATGAACTCCTGAAACTGATACTGCTGTCACATTTGTCGAAACGAAATACACGGAAATGATAGTATAAGCCTTAAAAGCGTTGACCATGTAGCTCGAACTACTGGGAACCAGATAAATAGTTTATATTGACTGTTCGACAAATCCGACTCGACCGTAATACGTGTCCTAGCCATCTGAATGCAATCGCTCCACATCGTGCATGTTATGCAAACAAGATATTTTGTGCATATTTCATCTGTATGTTTGGATGCACTAATTTTCAGGTCGTCTTGTCAAGACAAGTTAAGAATATTTTCAACTCTTCACTACCGGAAATTCCACACTTCCTGTTCGCCACATTCAGGTTAGAATATTGATACATACAGAGTAGTTAGAGTTTACTGTCATGTGTGAATGTGTGAACGAACAGACTGTATATATATTTTGTTTTAACGCCGTTTAATGCAGTATTCAATTTGGATGAGACAATCAAATAATTGACGTCATGAGCATCGACCTGTACAACCATGTCAGCGAGTCTGACGCCCGTTCGTAGCCTTTATGACAAGTACGGTTTATTGAAATTCACTTATTCACGGTTCAGTTGTTGGCGATCAATAGCTTGTTTCTTATATTGTATCGTCCTCTATAGTTAAAGTATTTTAGATTTAATTACTAGTTTTAAGTATATATCTGTGATAGTCTAGTTGGTTTTACTGTCCTACGTCGGCGATGTTTATATATTTTTATGTATTTATGGTGAATTCACAACTTCTTTATAGTCACGATATGGCTGAAATATTGCCGATGTGACTTAAAAAATCTTAACTCACTCACTCACTCAGTTATTCACGGGTCTCCGTGCACAAGCACTCGCGCACGTAGTATAGCAAGTGTTGCTTCACCTCTTACAACGAATTAAGGATATTTGCACCTTTCATCCACCTGGGTCATGACATGCGTGACGTATACATTTTCCATGCAACATCTATCCTGGTGAATTAGATATAACTTATCCGTGTCCTAGCAGTACTTTACCTGTACATTCAAATATTGCCGTACATTCTTGGCTTCACCCGACACACGCATCTAAATGGTTTCAACGATAATAGCTGCTAACAGTTGTAGCCTTCATTATTATAGGCAAATGTAAGACCAATAGAGAACTTCAATGTTATGTGAAAGAGGATATTGACATGAAATCTCACTTGAACGACAGTCCCTTTGTCACATGAAATTCACTGAATTCAGTGTGTAATTCAGAATAGCAACATTGTCCCAGCGACAGCTCTCAGTTTGCCGATTTCAAAGGTCTGGTCAATGCGTCGTTGTGAAGAAAGTTGAATAGGTTCGTAATGTGAATGCCCTTCCTGGTCTGTGCGGCAGTGTGTCGCAATGGCTGTGAGTGACGGTGTTGTGATTTTGCTTGCCAGTTTTATCCTTGTTACAGGTAAGTATTGTCTTAGTATATGTGTTTCAGCGTCAACTCAGGGTATCATAGACCTGTTAGTATTTCTAAACTGTGTGGGGACATGACGTTTCTTACGAGTACCTATACAGAATGGAACAGACAACATTGGTGTTGATGAATTATTATCTTAATATATCGTTGTATCATGCCATCTACTAAATGATGTCATACGGAATCATGTCACCTTTGATACAGCGTGTAATGCAGAATAGCAACATTATATCAGCAAAAGCTCTCAGTTTGACGATTTGAAAGGTTTCTATTTAGAATTTAGACAACAAAGTCTACTTGGTCGTGTGGAGTGAGCTGTGTGAGCTGCTGTATGTATGTATGTATGTATGTATGTACATGTGTATGTATGTATGTATGTATGCATGTATGTATGTATGTATGTATGTTTGTATGTATGTATGTATGTGTGTATGTATGTATGTATGTATGTATGTATGTATGTATGTGTGTGTGTGTGTGTGTGTGTGTGTGTATGTGTATGTATGTGTGTATGTATGTATGTATGTATGTATGTGTGTGTGTGTGTGTGTGTGTATGTATGTATGTATGTAAGCAAATGGAGTTGACGAAAGGGAGTGCTTCGTCATAATAATAATAAAACAATTATTAGTAATTAATGTGGCAGGTTCAGGAACCCACATGTCCCTGCTTCGACACTGTATCTCCATAACGCCTGTTCATGAACAGAAGGCTGTGACAGTGTGTCCCCATATCGTTGGTTGATAAACCCGGGTGTGATGGATGTACTGATGATTCAGTAAAGCTGGATGGACAACTGTGCAAATAACATAAACGTGGAATCAACGTCTCTGTCAACATGTTTTCGTTCAAAAAGCTGTATTTATACAATTATCCAGTTCATAACTTTAGTGTATCATCGACGCTTCTGCTCGGCTCTAGTATTAAACAAATATGAACATATACCTGGTACAGACCCTTAACTGGCGTAACGTAGGGAACGACATTATCAACAACACTGAATCAAAACCCAACGCATGGTATACTTTTGGTGTATCTGTTTATTCTGTTTCGTGTAATGTTATCTCCCATTGACAACAGTTGTAACCATGTCGGGTTACATAATTCTAACTGCTGTTCATCTGTGAATTCATCTAATATCTGTTTCTATCACAAGGGATAAATATTTCAGTGTTAAAACTGTTAAGGATCTTTTAATAATGTTAATCATCACTTTATTATTGAAGTTTTAAAAGAAATAGAATTAAAATGATGAATTGTTGATTGATATGTTTTGTACATATAGAAATATATTTTATTATTGGTAGTTTAAATTAGTAACTTAGATTGTGTGTGGCTGTATCCCTCAAAGGGATTAAAATATTGTAAAATTATTGTCCTCCTGAGATGATACGTAAGTCTCAAAATATTCCACGTAAATTTAACCCTACCATTTTTAGTCGTAGAGTATGTGTGCTTTTAATGTATGGCTATATTTTCCTACAATCACCAGCGGCTGAAGGGATGGTGTAAATCCAGCTAGGGTCCATGCAGGTAGCTGAAGTACTGTAAGTCCCCATTGTCTCTAGTATTGTGGATCTACTTTCAGTTGTTGGCGATCTATAGCCTGGTTTTATACTGTACATATCTTCCTCTGTAGTGTCATTACTGTTGTAAATTTCTATCTGTGATAGTCTAGCTGTTTTACTGTCCTTCGTTGACAGGTGTAATTTACTTTTAATTATTATAAATCTATATATTGATTTAGTCACGATATGGATGAAAATTTTAAACTTAAAATCTTAACTCACTCACTCACTTACTCGTAGAATATCTGTGAAAAGTTATATCTGTGTACACATTGTTGAGGGTGTGTACATCACAAACAACTTCATGCATGCAGAAATGCATTCGGACACTGTCGGAACCTACTTCACCTGACTATACTCAATAGGCAGGTCGTCGTAACATTCACACCGGTTGGTTCCCTTGAATGGTCCTGGTAGATATATACTAGGCACATAAAAAGAAACTGTGCATACAAAAATTTAAAATCTAAATTGATCAAACCTGTGTAGATACATAAGGATTCAAACTCAGAGATTAGTGACATGTATCCAACAGGCATGCACGTGCCACGTTCCGTGACGTCAGTGGGTTCGTCCTTGAGACGTGCAATACGTTGCTGCACGTGCATTCCGGGAAAGAGAAACAGAGCAAATGAATGCCACACAATGTCACTGTCAACCCTTTGGAAAGCGCAACGTTCAAAAAATTAAACGGCTATTGAAACGCATAGCATGCCAAGGCTCAAGTCTGCACAACGTCATGAGGCCAATGTGATGGTCCGTGGGGAATGTCTCAGCGACAAGTGGCTGCACATTTCCACTGCCACCGGAACACCATTTCTGCACTGGTGAGACGCTACCAGAACACAAATGACGTCATCGATCGGCCACGTTCTGGACGTCCGTGTAACAACGCCAAGACAGGACAGATGGATAAGGGTGACCCATCTTCGCCACAGGTTTCAGACTGCAGTGATGACTGCCCGAACCACCCCAGGACTCTCGCCGTATTCACCCCAACAACAGTTCGACAACGTTTACGTCATCACGGATCAGACCACGACGTCCCGCCATACGGCCTATCCTGACACAACGTCATCGACAAGCTCGCCGAATGTGGTGCCGAAATCACGTCCGCAGACCCTTGTTTTGGTGGAGAAATGTTGTGTTTTACAGATGAGTCCAGGTTTAACATTTCCTTATAGTGATGGACGTCAACGTGCCTATAGACGCGTGGGAGAACGTTATGCACAGGCCTGTGTCTTGGAGAGGAATCGCTTTGGTGGTGCTTCCGTGATGATTTGGGGTGGAATAACAGCACGCCAAAGAACTCCCTTGGTGATTGTTCAGGGCAACTTAACTGGTGTGGGCTACAGGGATCAGATTCTTCGACTTGTGGCAATTCCTTTTCTGCAACGTCATGGCCCTGGGTTAACATTCCAACAGGACAATGCCCGCCCTCATACGGCAAGGGTTGCTGTGGATTTCTTGCAACACCACAACGTTGACTTACTGCCTTGGCCTGCAAATTCACCGGATCTCTCCCCGATAGAGCATGTTTGGGACGATGGATCGACGTCTACGCCGTCTCCTCATCCACCAGATAACGTCCTTGACCTTCAACAGAACTTGAGAGAATCTGGCGTGACATCCCACAAGCCTTCCTTGCACGTTTGATAAGCTCTATGCGTCGTTTTGTGATGAAAGAATCACGGTCAAGCATGTCCTGCTTGACTGTGCTTTGAATATTCCATCACAGGGATATCTATTTCAAATCACAAACTATGAAGGATTTTTAGTAATATAAGTTCTCATTTAATTATTACCTTTTAAAAAAATTAGACTTGTTAACTGATTTGTAAATATATACATATTTTATTATTAATTGTAGTTTAGATTAGTAACTGAGTTATTTAGTGGCTGTCCCTCAAAGGGGTTGAAATAGCGTAAACTTATTGTCCTCCTGAGAAGGTACGTAAGTCCCAAAAACTTTCAAAGTTAAATTTTTGCTTACCCGATTTTTTAAACGTAGTATATTTGTTCCTTTAAATTTCGGCTAAACATGTCCTACAATCGCCAGCGGCTGAAGGGATGGTGTAAATCCAGCTAGGGTCCATGCGGGTAGCAAATGCACTGTAAGTCCCCATGGTCCCTAGTATGGTGATCTACCTTCAGTTGTTGGCGACCCATAGCCCATTTTACATTGTATTGTCCAGAAATAATTTTCTACTTTAAAGATATATGCTAGCTAGTTTTCACTCAAACTGTGATAATCTAGTGGTTTTACTATCCCTCCTTCGTTGACAGGGGTTTTATATATTATATGTATGTATTATGAATTTAGAACTAGTTTTAATCACGATATGGCTGAAATATTGCCGATGTGACTTTTAAAATCTTAACTCACTCACTCAATCCCTTATTTACAAGATGGGTCCAAGGATGATGGCGCAGTAGCTTGTGCCACTGTGATTGGATCCAGAACAATATCTTTTCGACTACCAAATAACAGCTCTATTTTCACAGCTGGAAGCTAACGCCATATTCACAGCTCTTAAATATATTAATAAACACCGTAAAAATATAAACACAATACATAATCTTTCCGATTCTCTTTCGTGTCTTCAGGCTATTAAAAAATCTTTCTTATAAACATCCACTTTTAATAGAAATTATTGAATTGAATGATGATCTTGCTACTAGCCAATACGACATCATCATTTGTTGGTTGCCCAGCCATGTTGGCATTCTGGGAATACAATGGCTGATCTTGCTGCCAGGGTAGCACTCAATAAATCCTTGACACCACTTCCAATATTGGTTACACTTCTACTTGGGTTGTCAGTCCAGATTTGAAGAGGTCATCATACGATGTTGTCGTATTGGCCACACAAGATATACTCATGCATACCTATTGAAGAGATCAAGGTGAGAATAGATTATGTACAGACCACCGCCATATGGCTTGAATATTGCGGCGTTAAACAACAAACAATTATTTTATTCAAATAGCATAACTCTGGCTATTTCTGTATTATATTGCTTGTCTTTGATTCAGTGTAGTCTCACATTTCCGAAACAGCATGCATTGGTCTTGATAATCATTGATAATCAAATGCACTGAAATGATAATGTAAGCCATCAGAGCGTTGACCTTGTTAGTTCGAACAACTGGGAACCAGTTGAATAAATAGTTTATATTGAATGTTCGACAAACCGACTCGCCCCATAATACTTGTCCTATCTATTGGAAAGGAATCGCTCCACATCGTGCATGTTATGGAAACAATACGGTTAATGCATATTTTGTATGTATATGTATATGTACCGATTTTTCAGTTCGACTTGTCAAGACAGGTTAAGCATATTTTCAACTCTTGACTACAGGAGAATTCAACACTTTCTGCTCGACACATCCAGGTCAAAATACTGATACATACTGACCAGTAAGAGTTCACAATCAGTTCGACACAGTCCACGATTCGATACTTTCCAAGTTCGAGAAAAGGGTTTGACTGTAAAGTCAATGCGGTCACAAAACGAAAGTCATATGCATGTGTTACTAAAACGAACAGAATGTATAGAATACAATCATGTCAGCGCGTCGCCTTTTATGATGAATATGGGTTACTGAAGATCAGTTCTTCACGGGTCGACGTGCATTAGCATCATTTAACAACGAATGTAGGACCTGTTCGCGCTTTGTAGCCACCTGGGTCGTGACCTGCGTGACGTACACATTATCTCGGCTCCATGCAACATCTGTCCTGGTGAAGTAGATATAACCGTGTTCCTGGCGATGCCTTACCTGTAAATTCAAACATTGTTGTGCATGCTTGGTTTCACCCGGACACAAGCGTATAAATGGGTTTGTTAACGATAATAGATAATAGTTGCTGATAGTGGTGGCGTTCATTATTACAGGCAAATAAAACACACATACAGAACGTCAATGTTATGTGAGAAGCATGCTGTCATGAAATCCCTCACTTAAACGACAGTCCCTTTTGTCCCATTAAATTCGCTTTACGGTTGTGTACACAGCTGAACAGGTTCGTAATCTAGACCCACTTCCTGGTCTGTGCGGCAGTGTGTCGCAATGGCTGTGAGAGAGGGTGTTGTGATTTTGCTTGCCAGTTTCAGCCTCGTTACAGGTGAGTACCTTCTTAGTATATGTGTTTCAGTGCCAAACTGAGGGTATCATAGACCTGTTAGTATTTCTAAACTGTGTGGGGAAATAACGAGTGCCTACACAGAACGGTACATTGGCGTTTGCGTTCGCGTTGATGAATTGGTACCTTAATATATCGTTGTATCATGCCATCTACCAATTGATGCCATACTGAATCATGCGGCGTGTAATGAAGAATAGCAGCATTATCCCAGCAATAGTTGTGTTTGTATGTGTGTGTGTGTGCGTATGATATATACCCTTATATATACACTAGTTGTTGACTTGAAGCTCCTCACCACCCGATATTACTTCCTGTTTGACAACATTGCCAGCATTCCTGAGTTGAGTTTGAGTTGGGCTTTACGTCACATCGGCATTATTCCAGCCATATAGTGACGTGAACAAGTCTGCATTAATAAACATTGTAAGTACAGAGTCAAAATGAGTTTTATTTCAAAACATATATTCATTACATTGTCATTTAAAACAGAAAAAGTCATAGCTCTAAATTTAAAAGCAGGCAATTTGTTAGTCACATTACACAGTTACAATTTATGATACAGATCAACTTCCCTCAGGAAGTTCATTATCAGATGAGCGCTCACGCGGGAGAACAGATTTTTCAGATTTGTTGCATCATAATGTGAGTCCCTTTACAGACGATAAGTCCACACAGTCAAGCAGAATATGCTTGATGGTGCAAAGTGTCCCCCATTTTTGTGAGGGTCCCGAGTATAGCTTTTGATAGTGGGTTTGAAATCACTGTATGGGATCAGCAGTGGAGATAAGTGCTTGTCAAGAGCTGCTTTAGCTGCAGCATCGGCTTTTGTGTTACCTGAGGACGATGTCACATTGGCCAGTAGAAAGGTCGTTGTAAAGTTCTAAAATGTCCAGGATGATTGGGTGACTTAAAGTACCATTTTGAAGTGCTTGGAGGCAAGATAATGGGTCTGTAAAAACGATGTAGTTTTGGGGATGATTCTGCTGTTTAATGTAGGTCAAAGCTGAGAATATAGCTTTGGAACTCGGCAGTGAAAATGGAACTGTTGTCGGGAATCCTAGAGGAGACAGTCTTGGATCCAATGACTGTAGCACTGGCAACGTGGCCCTCATCCTTGGATCCGTCTGTGAAAATGGATCTATGGGTGTCATACTTGGAACGTAACTGGTTGTATTCCTGCTGGAACACCAAACGGATTTGTTTCGGACTTTTTGAGTTTAGTGAGGGTAAGATCGACCTGTGGTTTCACAATCTGCCAGGGTGGCGAAGACAGGAGTCGGTAAGGTGCTATGATATTGAGATCAATTTTAGCTGCAGATATGTGTGGTTGAATTCTGATTCCAAGTGGCTTGGAACAGGCTTGGCCAGTTTAGGAAACAGGTTTTCACAAAGAGGGTTGAAAACACAATTGTATGCTGGATTGGACTGATTTGAACGTAATTTCGTGATATACTGCAGTGAAAGTTTTATGCCGCGTTGTTCAAGGGAAGGTTCGTTAGCTTCTGCATATAGACTGTCTCCCGGAGAGGTCCTAAAGCCCCAGGCCAAGGCAGAGCCTCAGGCCCACCATGCAATGGAGCCGTAATCTAGTTTAGAGCAGAACAAAGTTCTGTACAAGTGAAGGAGGAAAGTCTGATCCCTCCCACTCTGTATTTGAAACGACTTTTAGTAAGTCCAGAGGCTTCAAGGACTTGGTTTTCAAATATTTTATGTGTGGTAAGAATGTCAGGTGACGGTCGAGAATGAGTCCCAGAATTTGGCCTCTTCTACTACCTTGATGGGAGTACCATCGAAAGATAGGTCTGGATCCTTGTGTGGTTTGTATTAACGAGAAAAGTGAATACAATTTTGTTTTGATTTTGAAAACTTAAAGCCATTTTCATTGGCCCAGTTTTGGATTTTGTTAAGGCAGAGTTGTAGCTGCCTTTCTATTGTGTGCATGTTCTTACCACGACATGAAATATTGAAATCGTCCACGAAAGGGGACCCATCAACACAACTGTTCAAGACGTTAGTGAGGCTGTTAATTTTGTTGCTAAAAGAGTGAAAGACAGGATGCTGCCCTGAGGGACGCCCTGATCTTGGTGGAAATAATCAGACAATGTGGAACCCACCTGTACTTGAAATTGTCTGTTGTTTAAAAACTGAGATATGAACTGAGGTAATCTGCCCTTCAATCCACATTCATGTCAATCTTTTAAGATACCATGTTTCCATGTTGTATCGTATGCTTTTTCTAAGTCGAAAAAGATAGATACAGTTTGCTGTTTGTTGACAATGGATCTTTTATATAAGATTCCAGACGCACCAGATGGTCAATGGTACTTCGGTTCTTTCGGAAACCACATTGGAGGTCACTAAGGAGGTTATTGGTCTCCAAGTACCAGATTAATCGATTGTTGACCATGCGCTCCATGGTTTTACAAACACAGCTAGTTAGTGATATAGGACGGTAGATTGAAAGATCAGTATGATCCCGGCCAGGTTTTGGTATAGGGATGATAATGGCATTGTCCCACAAAGGAGGAAAGTTGCCGGTTGTCCAAATGTCATCAAATATATTGAGTAGTGTTTCCAAACTTGAATCAGGGAGGTGTTTCAGAAGCTGATAATGAATATCATCAGCTCCTGCCGCAGTGTCGTGAGCCTGACCCAGGGCAGTACTTAGTTCACGGAGAGAAAACGTTTCATTGTAATCCCTCACCATTATCAGAGTTAAAATTGACTGATTTCTTTTCTTGTTGCGTCTGGTATTTCTGGAACTTGGGGTTATAATTTGTCGAAGAGGAGTGGTTTGCCAATGTTTCGCCAAGTTTATTTTGCAATTTCAACTTTATTTGTTAAAGAGAGTAGCCATCTTTGAGATGGCGAACACCAGATTTGGATCCTTTGCCCTTAATCTTTTTTGAATCATGTTCCACACCTTGGACATGGGTGTGCGGGAGTTGATTTTGGACACATATTTCCTCCATGACCGGCGTTTAGTTTGTTTAAATGTACGTCTTGCCCTGGCATTTGTCATTTTAACTGCATTCAGGTTATGCACAGTAGGATGTTGTCGGAAGTATTTTTTCCGCCTTCTTCCTATTTTTCCTAGCTTGTTTACAGTTTGTATCAAACCATGGTTTGCGTATGTGCGAGTTTGCATAGGACTTAGGAATGGTTTTGTCTCCAATTGGATTTAGAACGTCTGAAAAATAGTTCCATGGGATCAGGAACATTCCTGAATTGTTCAGGTTTAAGTTTTTCAGAGCAGAGAGTCTGGAGTAATGGCCAATTGGCCTTAGTAAAGTTCCACCTTGTTGAAGGTGGTTCATCTGTGGGATTGATAGGAGTAAGAATTGTTGGGAAGTGATCACTTCCACAAAGGGTCATCGTGGACCGACCATTCAAAATCGTTTAAAAGACCCGAATCCGTAAGTGATAGATCAAGAGCAGAGTATGTTCCAGTGGTAGGATGGAGATAAGTGTTTGATCCATCGTTGAAGATGCATAGATCATTATTTGAGAGAAAATCCTCAAGGACCTTTCCTCGTTGTTGGTATCGGTACTCCCCATACAGGATTGTGGCTGTTTAAGTCGCCCATGATGATGCAGGGCTTCGGGAGTTGAGGAGTGGTAGGAACTATACTGACGGATGTCGAATTTATCAGTCCTTTTAGGTAGGCGTCTTGAAGACAAAACGCGGATGGTTTTAAGTCTTGGATCAATAATTGTAGTTCATTCAAATTATTCTTAAGTCCTCTGCAATTCCATTGAATCAGGTTTTAGGAGTCAAGGTGCTTCCACTGGTGACATGTCACGTGAACGTGAGGAAGCGTTTGAAGTACTGTTATTATTGTCAGGTGGAGATGGAGTGACCTCCATATCCAGAGAACCAAAGGAGTTATGGACCTCGACGGGGGCCTCTAAAGAAGAGGCAGACTTTGGTTTGGGGTTTGGCAGTTTCCTCATGCTGCTTTATTCTCTAGTTTCGTTTCTTTCCTCTTTTTGCGCACAGTTTCTGTTTCTGGCTTTGTGACACTGGTTCTGGTGTTTTGACCAGGTTTTGGAGATGTAGTGATTGAGATGAGTTCAGAAGAGGTGATCGATGTTAGATCTGTCTGACACGAGATAGTTGCATAAGGGACGGAGGATGGGTGACAGCAGAAGCATAGGAGATAGCTGCAAGGAACTGCAGTTAAACTGAGAACCCTCTTTTTAGCTTCATGAAAGGAGATGTTCTGTTCATGTTTGATCTTTATGATCTC